>NC_137120.1:42821086-43086086 GCF_949357685.1 Gobio gobio
TTATAGGAAGAGAATTCTTCAACAATCAATAGGTTGGTATTTTGTTCCTATTCAGATGGAACCATGTAAAGGCAACTGTGCCTGTGGTCTTGAAGGTCAATAATGCACCATGAACCCACTAACACATGCATACTTGGAATATGTAACTCAGGGTTTACAGCACCATTGTCACTGTATGTTGAAATTAGGCAATGAATCATACGTGGAGGTCCTTGTCGGCTCTGGTTTCCTCTGTGTGTGATGTTCTTCTGTTCCAGTGATTTCTGTGACTCAACCTTGAAGGGAAAATATAATGCCTGTGTTTTTATTTGCAGGGGTTGTTTAGGAATATGAATAGGAGCAGACTCCATGAGAGTCCACAGCTGCCCAGATGAGAAGGGCCCTCTCAGGATCACCTGTGACACCAGGGCCGGATTATCCACATGGGATTGGGTGAGTGCCCTGGGGTACCAAGTGATTAAGATAATGACTAGACTGTTAAAATAATATTTTGCTGGAAGAGATGCAGATACAAAATGAACAGTTAAAGATACAATATATACAGAGAGAATATAAAATATATGCATATAAAGAATTGCGTTTGGGCCAACTGACACTGTTGGTACTGGGGAAATTAAGAAAATAGACATTATTATTGCTAAATAGATGTCATGCAAATTCTTTCTTTGCCAGCCGTTTCTATATGAGATAATAAACCATTTGTCTGTGATGCATTTTTGCAGAAGAAAACCTTTCTTGCATTTTAGACCTGATGGAAGACAACAAGGAGAGTGAAGAACTGAGAGAAGCAAAGGAGAAGCATCATCACGCCAAAACTGGTCACTCACAGACTGAAAGGGTATTATTTTAAAAATCTTTCACCTTCCCTCAGTGTGGGAAGAGTTGTACACAAACGGGAAGCCTGAAGAGACGCATGATAATCCACACTGGAGAGAATCTGCACACGTGACCAGTGTGGGAAGAGTTTCACTAAAAAAGGAAAACTTAATAAACACATGCAAATCCACACCAGAGAGAAGCCGCACACATGTGTTCAGTGCGGGAAGAGCTTCACACATAAAGGAAGCCTTAATGAACACATGAAGATCCACACCGGAGAGAAGACACACACATGTGATCAGTGCGGGAAGAGTTTCACACAAAAAAAAGGCCTTAATGAACACATGAAGATCCACACCGGAGAGAAGCCGCACACGTGTGATCAGTGTGGGAAGAGCTTCACACATAAAGGAAGCCTTAATGAACACATGAAGATCCACACCGGAGAGAAGCCACACACATGTGATCAGTGCGGGAAGAGTTTCACACAGATAAGTGGTCTTAAATCACATCTGCTTTCTCATTCAGGAGAAAGACCCTTTAACTGTGATCAGTGCGGGAAAACGTTTTCCAGGGCAAATTCCCTAAAGATTCACCTGAAAGTTCACACACAGGAAAAGCCTCACGTGTGTTCTTTGTGTGGAAAGAGTTTCTGTCAGCGAGATGCTTTAATACAACACCAGAAAAGACACACCACTGTGAAGAATCACATGTGCTTTGACTGTGGGAAGACCTTTATTATAGACCGTGAACTGAAGCTGCACCAGAGAGTTCACACTGGAGAAAAACCTTACAAGTGTTCACACTGTGACAAGAGATTCACATGGTCATCATGTCTGAGAAAACACGAGAGGGTCCACACGGGAGAGAAGCCACACGCATGTGATCAGTGCGGGAAGAGATTTGCACGAAAAGGAACCCTTAATGAGCACATGAGGATCCACACCGGAGTGAAGCCATTTGCATGTGACCAGTGTGGGAAGAGTTATAGAAAGGCATGCAGTTTAAAATTGCATCTGCGTTCTCATTCTGGAGAAAGGCCATATACCTGTGATCAGTGCGGGAAAAAGTTTTTTAGAGCAGAAGCGCTGAAGGACCACATGAAAGTTCACACAAAGGAGAAGCCTTACACGTGTTCTTTGTGTGGAAAGAGTTTTAGTCAGATGGGTACTCTAAATTTACACCAGAAAAGACACAATGGTGTGAAGGATCACATGTGCTTTGATTGTGGGAAGACTTTTGTTAGAGATGCTGACCTGAAACTGCACCAGAGAGTTCACACTGGAGAAAAACCTTACAAGTGTTCACACTGTGACAAGAGATTCACATGTTCAGGACATCAGAAAATACATGAGAGGATCCACACCGGAGAAAAACCTTACAAGTGTTCAACCTGTGACAAGAGATTCACATTTTCAGGACATGTGAAAATACATGAGAGGATCCACACCGGAGAGAAGCCGTATCACTGCCCTCCATGTGGGAAGAGTTACACTCAATTATCTTCTTTACTCAATCATATAAAAAACAAATGTCTGGAATCACAGTGAGTATTTCACCCATTTGGTAGTTTATGATTTTTGTATTTTGTTCAATTTTATATTTGAATATGAAGTGGGGTGAATTCCTATGCTTCATCACATTCCCATCGCTCTCTTATTAATCCATGCTTAATCAGCATTTAACAAGTATTTATCCTTTATGGCAGCGGTTCCCAAACTGGGCGAGGGGAGAAACCTCTTCAGGGTAATACAAGACCCCACTGCAAATGTATCCCTACTTGCCACATACACTGGACAAAATTATAAACGCAACACTTTTGTTTTTGCCCCCATTTTTCATGAGTTGAGCTCAAAGATCTAAGACTTTTTCTATGTACACAAAAGGCCTATTTCTCTCAAATATTGTTCACAAATCTGTGTTAGTGAGCACTTCTCCTTTGCCGAGATAATCCACCCACCTCACAGGTCTGGCATATCAAGATGCTGATTAGACAGCAGAATTATTGTCCAACACAGTCCCCCAACACAGCATTATTCCAAAATGGATTAAATTAAATTTAAAGCAGGACCTCTCAAGCTCCATCAGGATGGATGGGGAGCATCGGCCATGTTCAGATCTCCAGAGATGTTCAATCGGGTTCAGGTCTGGGCTTTGGCTGGGCCACTCAAGGACATTCACAGAGTCGTCCCGGAGCCACTCCTGTGTTCTCTTGGCTGTGCTTCGGGTCAGTGTCCTGTTGATGATCCTTCACCCCAGTCTGAGGTCCAGAGCGCTCTGGAGCAGGTCTTCATCAAGGATGTCTCTGTACATTGCTGCATTGATCTTTCCCTCGATCCTGACTAGTCTCCCACTTCCTGCCGCTGAAACACATCCCCACAGCATGATGCTGCCACCACCATGCTTCACTGCTTTAAAAAAAAAACAAACGAATTATTTCTGTGGCAGAAAACGTTGTGGCACCATGATCGGCTAACATGGGTCAGTAGCATTCAGTAGCGTCTATAGTGTTTTCCGTGTGGTGCCGGGCAAGAGAGAAACACCTGTGTGGCATTAGCAATTAGAGCATGAGGCTATAAGGGTATGTGTATAGACGGGAGGGATAGTTTGTGGTATTGGGGTTTTCCCCTACTAAGTTTGGCAGCCACCGTTGATGCATTATGCATTGCATTGTTCGCCGGGGCGGCCCTGTGTAATGTGTGTGTGCCTATACCGGTCCCCCGGCGCTATTTGTTTGCAACGTGAGTGTGTATGTGTGCAGGGGCTATGAGGACAGGTTAGTAAATCTCCCATATAGCTTCTATAAGCTACATATTAATGACGGCTATGTATTTAGCCCGAGTGGTATTGATTTTGATTGATATTTGGTGTGTATTTATTGGGGTGTTATTTAATTGATTGACTAATGTTTATTTATACGACTCTGAGGTTTGCTGTGTAATGAACTCATGCATGTTTAGTGACCACATGATTAACTGATTGGGTGTTGACCCCCGTGCTGAATATGTATCCTGTGTGTTGATGTTGTAGCCTGCTCTTTTCATAGTTAACCTATTGTTGATGTTTATTAATTCCAAATCTCCAGTGAATTGCACCTCTCATGATTACTTTAACCTGATGCCCCCTGGGTTTTAACATTGATTGTTTATAAATAAAATTGTTACATTTTGCATCTTATTCATCTTGTAGTTGAGTGTTTTCTTGGTTATTGAGCCCAATCAAATTCATGGTCCAGTGGAGAACCTGTAGATGACCCGTATTGTGTTTGGGGTCTGTTACACTTGGGTTAGTTATAGCCCCAGGGCCCCACGTGTTTTTAAGGACAATACATTGGGGATTTAAAGGACAAATCAAGTCACAGTACCAGTACATATGGGATCTATTTTGACTGGATGTGAGAATAGCCACATTATTTGACCAGCATGCATTGTTGTTTTGTTGTTGTTATCGTTTCTTATGTTTTATTATACAGCAAAACTTTTGATTCTGCATTTTGACTTTGACATTGACTCTGCGATAGGTATATCTAGGTTGTGATTTATTTCTGTTATAGTTGTATCTTCAGCCATTTTGTTGTGTTAAATTTGAGTCAGTTTTAGACTTCCCATTTTTATGTTGTGAAAAACAAGGTTGTGTTCCATATTGTGGTGCTCAGCAATTTTTACATAGTATTGTCATCATATCAGTGTAGATGTAGATGGACCAAAATAAAACCATTAAAATATCAAGTAAATAAGTATTGTGATACTTGGTGCCACAGTTACACTCTTGTCCCAAAAAGTACATATACCATAGTACTCAATATGTTGTCCAACGGTGATTCATTTTTCCCTGTTGCACCTACACAAAATTTTAGGGTTTTCCCACCTGCCAAATCCCACTTTAACCACTGTGTGTGTGTGTGTGTGTGTGTGTGTGTGTGTGTGTGTGTGTGTGTGTGTGTGTGTGTGTGTGTGTGTGTGTGTGTGTGTGTGTGTACTCAATCCAACTTATGCAAACCTTTAAAGAGCACCGCTAACCACTAACCTCTCCTCAGTGCGCTCAAAACAGAAATGACATCATGACGCCAGTACAAATGAACCCTTTCATGCATGGTGTCCACATTTGGGGACAGTTAATTTAACTCCATTTAGGGTTCATTCACCTTGGTAATTCTCTCCAAACTACTTGAGGGCAGTGTCAGTAGATTGACAGCAATATTTTAACAATGGCTACTGTCTTGTAACCCAAATATTCATTGCTTGATGACATCATTAATCCAAGATGGCTGACAGCGATAGCCATGTGCCAAATGCCCCAGGCATATCTGTGAAAAACTTTTACATAAGGAGGTCAATTGAGCTATTTAGTATATACAGTAAAGTATGATGAATATGTTAGTATTTTAAAAACTAAAATTTAGAGTAAAATGTTGTTTTTATACACCAAAAACTAACTGTCCACGTATGTGGACGTCATGCAACAGTGGAGTCAGATTGCATAAAGTCTGATTTCTGTAACCTGCTAGTATATGTGTTCTGTTTTTGCAAATATGTTTTGAATTGTCTTATATTGTAATAAAACAGACATTTAACAAATATATCGACATAAATGACCATTAAAAGTGACATATTATGGCATTAAATGGCAACTTTACACATACATACCAAGACAAATTAGCATTTTGCCTACCAAACAGGGACAGCACAGGTCAAGCACTCAGTTCAGAATAACAGAGAATATCCCAGAGGACAGTGTGTGTGTGTGTGTGTGTGTGTGTGTGTGTGTGTGTGTGTGTGTGTGTGTGTGTGTGTGTGTGTGTGTGTGTGTGTGTGTGTGTGTGTGGGCATGTTTTCGTGAAATATCAGGACACAAATGTGTATAATGACATGGGTATGACACAGGTATTACAAAAAGAGGGTGAAATATGAGGACGTTCCCCATGTCCTCACTTTTCAAAATGCTTATAAATCACACAGAACAAGTTTTTTTTCACAGAAAGTGAACTGCACAGTCTCCTGTGAGGGCTAGGTTTAGGGGCAGGGGTAGTGTGTGTGTGATGGGTAGGTTTAGGGGCAGTGTGTGTGTGTGTGTGTGATGGGTAGGTTTAGGGGCAGTGTAAGGGGATAGAAAATACGGTTTGTACGGTATAAAAACCATTACGCCTATGGAATGTCCTCACATTTCACAAAAACAAACATGTGTGTGTGTGTGTGTGTGTGTGTGTGTGTGTGTGTGTGTGTGTGTGTGTGTGTGTGTGTGTGTGTGTGTGTGTGTGTGTGTGTGTGTGTGTGTGTGTGTGTGTGTGTGTGTGTGTGACAGTGACCGCACTGATGAGGAGTGTGTGCCAGCAAAGCCCAGCCCATATTGCTATTAGGTTTCCATATATATGTAACTAGCATTATAGTTCCTACACTCTGTGTTTTATCGTTGTTATGTTGTAATATTAATGTTTTAAATATCTGAGCTGTTATGCATAGCATAAAATGACATAATAAAAGCACAATATTCCATATTGTCATCTGTGGCTTTTTGTCCCATTTTACGCCTTTGTTGCATGGTGTCCACATACGTGGACAGTTAAATAATTTTTAAATAAATCATATTACAGTAATAAAAATAATTTAAAAAAAATCTAGATAATGTTTTCCATAATGCATGCATCATAAAACTGTTTTCCACAATACAAATTATACCATTATCTCAACACAAAATAATATAACATCAATAAAAAAACTGTCAGAAAAGATTATTAGTAAAATACACTTACATTGTCACATAAAGGAATGCTGTATATGTGTGGTTAATGATGATGATTGGCCAATGTAGTTTTCAACAAGAAGAAGGTTTCCTTTCACCAATGAGAAACCTCTCAGCACGCCCCCCCAACCTCTCGGCATGCCCATTTCTCTGACCGGCAGCTGTCCCTGTTTATATATATATATATATATATATATATATTAGAGTTGTTCCGATTCCGATATCGGAAATATCACCGATACCACAAAAAAATCTGGCATCGGTATCGGCGAGTACTTGAACCCATGTACCGATCCGATACCATTTCTTAAACAAGACCTAGTTTTGACCGCGAGCTTTGCCTAACCACTGCGCGGTCCTTCCTAGGTGCTCAGAATGCAATGCAAACACAGGAAGTTGTGCTGTGTTGCCACAAAGAACCACTCTTTAGAGCAACGAAGAAGAAATTAAATCGTGTTAGCAGTAGCTCTGTCCGCTGTTTACTGGCTTTTTAGCAGTATTTTGTCTCTGTGTGGATGGCGGGCGCCCGCGCACACACACACACACACACACACACACACGTGGCACTCGCCCGCTGTTTTTATAATCTCTGCCGTGTGTCACTATCAAGCGGCAAACTCCCCCAGTTTCTCTACGTCTATATTCACAGTCTATGGTCACTATGAGGACACGAACGCATAAACTGTCACTTCATGAGAATTTACCGTTTCATTTGGGAAAACTTTCATATAAGGAATACAGACACTGAAATATCTTCACGGCTACCCGTCAAAATAAAAGTTCGGTTTAAAACATTTTAAATTGACAGAATATATTAGGCTACTGCTGTACAGTAGATTTAGCTACGTCTCTATGTAATAATAATTTGTCTCTACTACTAATAATAATGCCTAGATGGTTGATTATTTTTCACTTGTTTTGTTGTAAAGAGATTATTTTCTGAATAGTATATATATTTTTTATATTCCTACATTTATTTGTTGCACTGTTTTTTATACAGTTATTTTGTACAACTAAAATACCTTTTTCAGTTTGCAGTGTTAGATTTAATGAAAAAATATAATACAAATAAATAATATTACTGTCAAATACATGTAAGATCATAAAAATACTGTAATAAATACAGTAGTTCACTGTATGTATTTGTTCATGTTTTATTAAGGGATAAGTCTGAAGCACACTATAAAATAATTCTAGCAAATGTTGTGGGAAAATTTAAATCATGACCATGAGATTCAATTTTACATTAAATGTTCATTAAAATGCATACATTCATACAGAAACAGTGTATCTGGGTAAAAGGTAACATTAACTAGGGGAAAGGTTACAGGCAACTTTTTGGAGATGAACATATATATGGTGCCTATGTCATGAACATGTGTGTTCGTGAGAGCTAAAGACATGAGTCTTGGAAGTTAACCCGTAAAGGTGAAGATGGTTTAGATATAGAGAATTTATGGGATTCGAGCTAAGTGGTTCTTGCCACGGCCATAGATGAAGGATTACGGGAGGAGTCGTAAATTGTTTGGGAAATGTGGATATAAGCAGGACCGTGTTGTGTCTCTAATTCAGACACGCTCTGCTGACATTCTGTATGTCTGTTGACTGCAAGGGAATAAAATCTTTATAAAGGCAATTTGGAGAAGTTTTGTCTCTTATTCAGAATTAGCAGATTGAATTTGAATTTTGCCGTCACACAAATCATACAGGGCTAGTAGTGTATACAGCTGTTTATACAGATACACACCCAGGTATCGGATCAGTACTCGGTATTGGCCAATACCCTGAGCCCAGGTATCGGAATCGGTATCGGGAAGGGAAAAAGGGTATCGGAACATACATGAACCCTCTCTTCGGTCTCTATAAACTCGCTGAACTCTGAGTACAAGGGAAATATGAGGAGTTGGATGGGGAGAGGAGAGAAGTTGTTCTTATTCCAGCATACACCTATTATTATTATTATTATTATTATTATTATGTAATGTACTCTCCATGGATGTACAGTATCTGTGTGGTTCTTGGAAAGCAGTCCAGATAGGGGATCTGGATTTGTCCAGCTAAGGAAATCTCCCTCCAAGACATTTAGGCACTTTTTTCTCTCTTTGTCTTGCATTCCATATGACGTAATGTATATTCTCATTGGACGGCTGTTACTCCACCCCTTGACAACATATAAAAGCTGATGTGCAGAAAGTAAAGCTGAAGAAGTTTTGAGAACATGGATGATCCAGAACCCTGCAGAATAAATCACAAAGATACTGAAAAACAAGGAGGTTGGTGTTTGTTCTTAATTCTCTTAATTCTTCAGTAATGATGCTGACGTTAAGGTTATAAAACTTCAAGCAGATTTAGTGGTTGTAGGTAGAGCAGTCATAAAAACTGTGAAATAATTAAAGTAGCGAATACTATATGGGACACTTTGCAGGCAATTGGAAAACACATTGAAGCGGTGGATTTACAATCAACTCTTTTATTATATAAAGAATAATTTCTTCAATTAATTGTATCTATTCCTTTAATTAATGTAACGGTCTGACCCATGTCAGGAATGCAGTGACAGTGTTTATTCATTCAGTCCTGCTTCCTCAGAATCAAAATGCAACTGTTTTGTAATTATTTTGATCATCACACAATCAAAGAGTTGATATCTATAGGTTGGTATTTTGTTCCTATTCAGATGTAACCATGTAAAGGCAACTGTGCCTGGGGTCTTGAAGGTCAATAATGCACCGTGTACCCACTAACACATACTTGGAATATGTATCTCCATTGTAAGCACCATTGTCACTGTATGTTGAAATTAGGCAATGAGAGTCCACAGCTGCCCAGATGAGAAGGGCCCTCTCAGGATCAGCTGTGACACCAGGGCCGGATTATCCACTCAGGATTGGGCGAGTGCCCTGGGGCACCAAGTGATTAAGATAATGACTAGACTGTTAAAATATCCTGTTTTGTATATATATTATTTTGCAGGTACAAAATGAACAGTTAAAGATACAATATATACAGAGAGAATATAAAATATATGAATATAAAGAACTGCGATTGGGTCAACTGACACTATCGGTTCTGCTGTCAGTACTGAGGAAATTAAGAAAATGACTATTATTTATTGCTATATAGATGTGTAAGACCACTAAAATCTCGCTCTAATGATGGTAACGAGCCGCGGTTCGAAGGCCGTTTGCGCGTTCGTGTTTCCGCTGGGCAAAATGGATTTAATTATAATATTCTTTATCTGACTCCATTTATCATAGTTTTCAAATTTAAGATAGAATGCCAATTGGTTGTTTGCTCAATTATATTTGATAGTTAATCATACATTTAATCATTCCGTTTTAACCCGTTGTTGCAATTATACCGTTCCATACTGGAGATAGTTAATAATTACAGAGTAATTCAGAAAGGATCGAAATGTAAAAGTGACAGAGTTGCCAATTTGTCCCATCACGTGCCTTTCTCTATCTTCCTTGCAAGATAGTTGCAAAGAATTTAGACTCAGATCTGAGGGAGGGGAAAATCTTCGATTTATTGGACAAAGGATTTCAAATATATATGAAAAAGAAAAGAGGCGTAGTATGGATTTAACCAATGAGAGAAAGATTACATCATATATACATCTCATGGCATGAGAACGTGAGCCACGTGATATCAGTGTAATGTATAGAACACATCTGGTAATCATTATTTCCACCAGTAAAGCACTGAGGTCCTGCAGCTCCCTTCAATGCAAAGAATAGAGAAACTCGGGACCCTTTTACCATAAGACCCAGAGCCTCCTTATTTGAGAAACATATGTGGAGAGTATGCTTCACTTAAAGAAAGAGAGAGAGAGAGAGAGAGAGAGAGAGAGAGAGAGAGAGAGAGAGAGAGAGAGAGAGAGAGAGAGAGAGAGAGAGAGAGAGAGAGAGAGAGCGAGAAGACAAAGGAAAAAAGGCCAAACTTATATTCATATGAAGAGGATTAAAATGATGAGGACAATGTGGGTGATTAACTAAAGGGTTAATGCTGAGATGTACATAAAAACTTATCAAACTGTTTATTAACAATAAGGTAAATGTAAAATGTCAATTACATAATAGACAGTGTAAGGCTGCTGAAATCGTCCAATGAACGCTAACGATAGCGACTCGAAGGCCGTTGCGCGTTCGTGTCTCCAGCTGGGTAGAATGGATTTTAAACTAATATATCTTTAATCTGACTCCATTTATCATAAATATCGAATTTAGGATAGAATGCCAATTGGTAGTCTGATCATTTATATCTAATAGTAAGTACTTACGTTATGTTTTTAGATGACTAGCCTCCTGTAACAGTATCATTTGCTAGATCTAATGTAACGTTAGTGACACTATTACATGAATAGGGTGGTCATACTGTATTGCAGTTGTTCCCGTGCTCCATGTATCCCCTGTGATGTTAGTATTGTGTTGTCGCGAACGCGCTCTGATTGTCACAGTAACAAGTGAGCGGTGCCAGAGGTAATTCGGCGTCTTGTCTATCAGCTTCCAAAGTTTGTAACTCCTTGTCTGTGTATTCTGGCTCAAAACGATATGGTTCTGGATTTTGGTTTGATACAAAGTAAAAATCCTCTGACAAAGTCAGCCATGCAACAGTCACGTTCGCTACTATCTTCCTAGTTACGTTGGTTTTGTTGACAGACGTAACAGCGCGGCTTCTCCGGTCCTGTGAGCAAATCACTCCGCCCTCCGCAGAAGTAGAGCAGTGCTGCGCCTTCTGAGAATATAGTCCCCAGGATGTTGTATACGTTTATAAGATGGCTGTGTCTCATGTAACCTTGTTATTTGTACACACGGTGACTATACACATCACAACATGTAAATAGGAAAATGTTGGTGTTATTTTGTCACTTATTGAGCAGTAGGCTAGCTGGAGCCATATACCTCCAGTCTTTGTGCTAAGCAAGGCTAACGGTGGGTGCGTCAGACAGAGTTATGGGATGCACAGAGATGAGAATGTTATGTATGGACTTATCTAACTCTGGGGGATACAGTGAATAGTGGAGTGTTCCTTTAAGGTGGGGGTTGAGTCAATTTCAAATATCTTGGGTAAGGTGGGGGTTGTCAACAGTAAAGCAAATTATTTTGTTCTATTTCAAATATCTTTGATTATTTTCAACCTTACAGATGTCATCTTGCAAATTCTATCTTTGCCAGCTGTTTCTATATGAGGTTATAAACCATTTGTCTGTTATGCATTTTTGCAGAAGAAAACCTTTCTTTCATTTTAGACCTGATGGAAGACAACAAGGGGAGTGAAGAACTGAGAGAAGCAAAGGAGAAGCATCATCATGCCAAAACTGGTGAAAAATATCTGAGTCACTCACAGACTGAAAGGGTTTTATTGAAAACATCTCAGTGTGGGAAGAGTTTTACACAAACGGGAATCCTGAAGAGATTCATGAGAATCCACACCGGAGAGGAGCCACACACATGTGATCAATGTGGAAAGAGTTTTAAAAAAAAGAAAGCCCTCAATGAACACATGAGGATCCACACTGGAAAGAATCTGCAAACATGTGACCAGTGTGGGAAGATATTCACTAAAAAAAGAAAACTTAATACACACATGAGGATCCACACTGGAGAGAAGCCACACACGTGTGATCAGTGCGGGAAGAGTTTCACATATAAAGGAAGCCTTAACGAACACATGAAGATCCACACCGGAGAGAAACCACACACGTGTGATCAGTGTGGGAAGAGTTTCACACAGATAAGTGCTCTTAAATCACACCTGCTTTCTCATTCTGGAGAAAGACCATTTAACTGTGATCAGTGCGGGAAAAAGTTTTCCCGGGCAAATTCCCTAAATCTCCACCTGTTGGTTCATAGACAGGAGAAGCCTCACGTGTGTTCTCTGTTCTCTGTGTGGGAAGAGTTTCAGTCAGACGTGTGCTTTAATACAACACCAGAAAAGACACACCGCTGTAAAGAATCACATGTGCTTTGACTGTGGGAAGAGTTTTATTACAGACGCTGATGTGAAACTGCACCAGAGAGTTCACACTGGAGAAAAACCTTACAAGTGTTCACACTGTGGCAAGAGATTCACATGGTCATCATGTCTGAAAATACATGAAAGGATCCACACTGGAGAAAAACCTTACAAGTGTTCACACTGTGACAAGAGATTCACTCAGTCAGGACATCTGAAAATACATGAGAGGATCCACACCGGAGAGAAGCCGTATCACTGCCCTCAATGTGGGAAGAGTTACACTCAATTATCTTCTTTACTCAAACATACAAAAAACAAATGTCTGAAATCATGAAATTGTGTATGAATTCATCTTCAGATCCAGTCCTTTCAAATGTGAAACTGTGTCCTTACCAAACATCACCCAATAAAACCCAATCTAAGTAAATCTGCCATGACAAGCCACAACAAGCGACAGGACAACCAAACATCACCTGAAGTTTTTACAGTGACGTTCATCTTCAACACCAGCGTGAGATTCAGATCAACTCAAAGATGGATCTCCTCCCAAATTAACTACATTCTTGTAGGATTTTACTTCATGATATTATATTATGCTCTATATGATTTTTGTTCCATTTATCTTCACCTTTATTATAAATCACTCCATAATAAGAAATGTAGAGTGTGTGCATGGATTGAGTTGTGTATGACTTTCTTGTTCCTACTAGAGATGATGTTAGACCATTAAGGCACACAAACACACTCTTGTCAGAAGTTAGATGTGCATTTACTAAGAATGATAAATAACAAGAAATATATTGCTCATCTAATTGTGTGAACGTCGTTCTGTGTCTGTCAGGGACATTTACGCTTTACGAGAACATGTTTGTGCAATGTATACACAATAAAGGACTTTAAAAACTTTATGTTGGCTGGTAAAGTGGATAAAACTTTATGAATATTACATGAAATGCTATTTTTGTCTTAATTTCTAAATATTTTATATGTATCAATATATATAGCCATACATGGTCAATGCATTGCAGTATATTGAAAAATATAAGCACTAGTTTCCCATATATGGAAATGTATTATATATCGCATTATATTTTGCAGTATATTGATATGTTTTTGTTCTGTAAGGGTTAGTAATGTTTCCGTATTCTGAGTTAGTTTGTGGCTGGATCGTACTCATTTTCTGCAGAACTCTGTCTTTAGTAAACTCTCTGTCAGCTGATTTACTTCAACTTTGACTTCAAGTCTGCTAAAAACTCTGAGCGAAAGCTGTCCGTCCAAACAGTGCACAAAAACCAGGTTAAATTCACTTCTGTATCTTAAACTGGCGAGGCTTAAAATGAAAACGATCAACTTTTGTGGCAAAGCAACATTTCAGCCGTGATGATAAAATAACCTTTATAGTGGTTGACTTCTATTGGTTTATCTGTGCTGGTAAATCCCATATTCACTGGAATAATTATACATTGTCAGGTTATACAAAATGCATAATTAAACAAGTGTTCACCTCGAATAATGTTATCAGATTTATTGTTTTACACTTTTGTCACAATGCTGACAGCACTATTTTTTAGTAATTAAAGCAAAGCAAGGGCTGAATCGCCCCCTATACCCTTAAATAGGGCATTATTTGAAGGGACATAGTGGTGTCCAAAACCATAGTGGAGGTTATTGAGTGCACTCATTCTATCCCACATTGCACTGCAATAATGTACACAGCGGCTGTCCGAATTCACTCACTCGTTTTCATTCACTCCTTCAAGTATTAGTGGACTAAAGTAGGGAATAGGGAAGGTTTAAGGGGCGATTTCGGATTCTGCCGAGTTCTCGCGATCGTCTCGCAGTGATGACGTCACCACCGGCGCGTTCTCGGTCTTCTGAGGTGAGCTATATCACAGCGCTTTGTTTATTTACACAATCATAACAACAAGTTTTTATAAGCATCATCTTTAGCGGTCATTTCTGTCTCGTTTTAATGGAATTCCTTGCTATTTGAGCGTGTTTTCTGGCTCCTGCCGGCTCACATAAACATTTAGCCTCTCTGGCAATGTGAGGAACTGTGGGATTTGTTTTGTGTTTGTTCGTGTTTATGATTGTTTCGATCATGCTCAGTAATGTTGCTCTTACTCACGCGATCTTAGAGTCAAGTCACTGTGTAAATGTGATAAAAGTTACTAAAAACAAGGCTAAACCGTTTGGATGCATGTTTTTCTCGTCTCAGATTGTGAGAAATAATACTATTATAGTGCAGTTGCACCGTGTTTAAAATAAAAATACTTCCTGAATCATATCATGTAAAATTGTCTGGTTATCAAATGATAATCAGTTTTTTTTCATGTCAAAAGCCCCCGTTTTCACCTCATTTATTAAATCATTGCAAACTGTCACTTAAAGTAATGTCATTGGTGTACAGACTGAGGTAAAGTATGATCAACCCTTTGAGATCTTAAAGATACACCTCTCTTTACTTTAATTTAGTTATAGTCAGTGAAAAAACATGTTTCATATAAAATAGTAAATAGATAAAGAATAGCCATTTAGCATAAATACAGGCAAGTAAAAAGCTAAATGACGTTAAATATTAAATCTTTTCCGTTATTTTACATTTTGATAGATGTATGGTTGAACATATAATGATTAAGATGGGTAACTCAATAACTGATTTATTTTTTTCACTCTCCACAGAAATTCACCAATAAATGCGGCAATATTTGCATCATCTGACAAGTGAAAGAGTTGAGAGAAGATGAGTGATCCAGAACCCTTCAGAATAAAGCAGGAAGATCCTGAAGAACAGAGAGGTTTGTGTTTATTCCTGATCCTTCATTTTAGGGCTGTCACGATATCAGATTTTTCACACCACGGTAATTGTGGCCAAAAACATCACAATATCGATATATCGCGATATCTATAGAACCTTGGGGGAGAAAGTTATCAAATTAATTGGTAACACTTTACAATAAGGTTGTATTAGTTGACATTAGTTAATGCATTAGTTAACGAACTAACCATGAACAACAGCTGTTCAGCATTAGTTAATCTTCTTTGTTAATGTTAGTTAATATAGAGCTGTTCATGGTTTGTTCATGTTAGATCACAGTGCATTTTAGCAAGATTTTAATAATGCATTAGTAAATGTTGAAATTAATAAGTGCAGATCATTATTAGTTCATGTTAACTAATGTAACTAATGTTAATTAAGGAACCTTATTGTAAAGTGCTACCAATTAATTTTTACTTTGTTTATTTAGTTTTAGTTTTTACCCAACAAACATAATTGGATAATGATAAACAGGGTAATACTCTGTTACTGATAAATTGTCTTTGAAGCTCCCTATGAAATAGCAAGAGAGAAAATACTGTCAAGTTCAACAGTATGATGATGAATAAATATTAACATAAATGTTGTTGGCCATGACTAGATTGCAAATACAAATACAAGAATAGACATTATTCATTAATTAAAATAAACCGTGACCGTCGACTGGCTCTGACTGGTGTTTAGAGTCCGTTACTTCAGCGCAGCTGCAAGAGTTATGGCCTTTTTACACCTGCTCACTTCATTAGTTTTCTCTGATCATATATCTATCATATTGTGAAGAGATCAGGAGTAAATATCTTCCGAAATTCTTTCGAGGCGGATTTAAATCCGATCACTCAGATCCACGAGTGCTGAGGGGGCACTACAAGAAGATGCCAGAAAAGACGCAAACGGCCGCCAGTGAAACTGAAAGTAGCCCAAGGCTCAGAATCAGATGCTCAAAAACACAATCATCTCCATTAAAACGAATGAGACTAAATGCTCTTACCAGTGCTTAGGTCGCTCGTTCTCCTATTACGGCCTTTGATCTTGAAATGAGCCGATAAATAAAATAGCCTACAACTCATATCTGTTGCTTTCGTTGTCGTGAACTGAATTTGCATAGCCTATAGAGTGGAAATTGAAGATTGGATTTATATTCATTTTGCGGAGAGGTATAAGGTAAGACAATGCATGTTTTTATTTTTATAGTTTAGATTGTGTAGCCCGTTTCGTTTGCAGGCGCCGTTGCGTGCGAGCCTGCCTCAGCTTGTCAAAAATGCGTTTTTATTGTGGTGGTGATTGTAAACATTTAAACTTACATTGTGATATGCTTGAAGTGTTTTATATATATGGATTTTATTATAGGCAAGACAAGTCAAGTGTTGATGTGAGAGGGTAAATTGATCAAATATGTGGTTAACTCACTGTCGGCCGCTGGCTACTTGGTCATTAGGAAAAAAAAACTAAAACTTTAATTTAACTAACGAAAACTGCCCCAAACATTTTTTCTAAATTAACTTAATAAAGAAACAAAACGAAATATAACAAATTTGACATTACAAACAAAGCTGAACTATTTTTATGCTGCAACAGTGTGTAATAGAGAGGGAGGAAAAAACGCGGCTACAGTCGGACTCGGGACACCGGAGTATTTGACGTCATGTTATCATACCAGTCCTGTTCATTTTAAATATTGTGTCTATCGCCAATACCGGTCTATTGCCACACCCTAAATTAACACAATGTCAATATTTTGTGCTTTGAATATCACGGTTATCGTCAAAACCGGTATATTGCGACACCCCTACTTCATTTATGATGAACATTACGGTCATAACACTTCAAGCAGTTCATCAGATTTAGTGGTTGTAGTTACAACATTCATAAGAAAACAGTATTAAAGGTTATCAAATAAAAATGTGTTTACTACAGAAAACTAGAATTCCCCTTATATTTACCCAAAACATCTTTATATAAGCTTGATATAATTAAAAACACCTTGTATGTTTTCATATATTTTATGGTCAAAATGTTCCATTATACATTCAATGCTCATAAACTCGTTAGTCAGCTAGAAAAATAACGGTAACACTTTACACTAGTTAACATGAACTAATAATGAACTGCACTTATACAGTATTTATTAATCTTTGATCATTTCAACATTTACTAATACTTTATTAAAATCTTGTTAACATTAGTTAATGCTGTGAACTAACATGAACAAACTATGAACAGATGTATTTTTATTAACTAACGTTAACATGGATGAATTAATACAGTAACAAATTAACTGCTCATGGTTAGTTCATGCTAGTTAATACATTAACTAATGTTATTACACGGCTCTGTGGAATACTTGATTCTGATTGGTCAATCGCGCATTCCAGCGGTATGTTATTCCCAGATAACTACCGCCAAAGTGAATAACACACCGCTCATCCGGGTACTACGAGTTATCTTGACCGGTACTACCAGGGGCGCCTCTAGCAATTTTGGGCCCTATGAAAGAATATGAGGTTGGGCCCCCCCTAAGACACCCATTCTGCACCAAACATACAAGCCCAGCTAGCTATCCAAAATCTAATACTGACCTATTACTCAAGCTCGCTCATTCCGCTCAGCGCTGCTCGATAATCCCAGAATGCACATTGTGACATGTTTAAAAATATGTGAAATAAGTAGGGCTGTCCCCGACTAAAGTTTTTTATATACTAGTAGTTGTTCATTTAATACATTCGTTGACTAAGCACTTTTATTGATTTAATTACATAAATATGAGAGAATTCTAAACCCGAGGGTTTACGTAATATATTAATATATGAGTAGGCAACCGATATAATAAGCTATTATTATCCCCACTTAAGTGCACGCATAAAGCTTGCCAAGTATTGATTATGAATGTGTCAAAAATAAAAAAGGAGACATTTTAATTGTTTATAAACTCGTGTCAGTGTCGGCTGAGGTGCTCACTCGCCATCTCCGCAGTAGTGGACGCGCCAAGAGAGAAATGCACATTATTACATAATCAGAGAGTAGCTTATTTCTTTTCGTTTTGAATTGTTTCGTTTAAAAGTAGACATTTCAAACGACATATTTCTCATGTCTGTGAGACGCGCTCCAGTTCACATGCAATGATATTAATGGCGCCGACACCTCCATGTCACGATTATATTGACTGCTATATTTCATAATTGTTAATTAAATCCAGCCAATTGGTTTATGAAACATTGATAAGATACAATTTATACAAAACAAAATTAATAAAAAAAAAAGACTTTATAGGAAACAAAATTCAGTGAAGTACATGCTCAAAATCCATGTCCCCGGACATATGCACATCTGATTATGTGCCTTACTCATGCTTCTCACTTTTCATAATCAACATATGAAATTAAAATAATAATAATATTTAATCATAGACTAACTATGAAATGAAATAGACTGCGTTTTCTTTAACCCATGGCCGCTTCTGATGAATTTTGTCCTTTATGACAGCAGAAACAACTCACAGTACTCCGTCATTTTTAGCCATACAGAGATAAGTGCAAGATATAATTATACAGGGTTTTTCCTGGGTCAAAAATGGTCTTCGGTGGTGGCTGACAGACATGGTCATCCATACACACACACAGTAAAAAAGTCCCTACCCACGTGATCTGCAAGTGCAATACTGACAATACATTTTAAATAAATTCAAAGAACGTGTGTAATTTTTGCTTATCTTATTTTGATACCTTATTTTTATACTATTTATAGATAATTGTTTTGGTATATAATCATATCAATATTAAAAAGTAGTATTAAAAAAATGAACAAATTGCCTAATTTTCTGCCATATATAATTTCATAAAATTATCAGCTAGCTAATAACAACTTTGTTCTGGGTTCACCTCACTCCAGTCTAAACTAAATTATTCATAGGCTATTTATTTTACTACACATTGTGAATATATATATAAGCTGAAAGACTGTGGATAATTAAAACTAACTCTTACCCCCACTCTTGCTAAATTGTGTAAGCACACTTGTGTTCTCATTTCAGATGTGTTCAGAGTAAATGATTAAACTGATTCATGAGTTCAGTGTTGGACAGATCAGTTGTTCTGACCAGTCGATAAAAACATTCGGTTCAAAGGAGTCATTAGGTCGCAAATCGGACATTAGCAGACGCGTTGTGTGCGAATCCCGTCTGTTAGAACATCGCGAAAGATTTGTCAACACACAGAAAACACTTCATAACCGGATAGGATTTGTTCCCCGTTTATTGAAAGTATGCATATTGTTGCCCTTGACTGCTCTAGTTGCTTCTATTGCCCTCATTTGTAAGTCGCTTTGGATAAAAGCGTCTGCTAAATGACTAAATGTAAATGTATGGTTTACGTCAGCTGGTCAGAGAAGAGTCAACATTTTTTGTGCGCAATTCACACCCAGCGGTAATTAAAGGAAAACATCATCTGATAGCGCCACCTGCAACATGGATTCGGTCTTCCGACCTTTTGATTTTGATTAACGTAATATGTGAAATATTAGAAAGCTAAGAATGCTTATTTTGAAGACAGAAGCTCTGATCGTTCTCTCTGTCACTCATCTACTACATCATTCATAAATCACAATAACTGATCAAATAAGGCTTTGGCGGGACAAAAATTTGTTTTGGCGGCCGCCAAAAAAATTTCAATGTAGGAAAAACCCTCTTATACACTATAAACTGTCTACTTTTATTTGTGTACCCTCACAATAACAACAAAGGCTGTGGACTTATTTTGCACTCCTCTCCAAACGCTGTCTTCATTTCAAAAATATATTTTGTTAATTAAATGCAAAGTTTTTAATTTCAAAAGCATTGCTAAATTAAGTTCATATTTCCAACAAACGAAAGCCAAAATAACGAAGTGGTAAAAAAAACCTTTGAGTTACCACCATCAAATTTAAACATTTCACTCTTCTCTATATGTGGCAGCAATGCATCACACCTGGCGTATGTAAAAGTGGATCATTCTTTACAGATGATGGTGTGTTTGCACAGAAGACAAGACAGAGTTCTTTATTAAACTCATAAAATACAATAGAATAGAAAAAGCCACAATTTATCAAGAGCTTGAAGCAGATAAGAGAGAGAAACACCCAGAAACACCTCATATGTGCCGCTCAAGTATACTTTCCTTGCCATCAGTGCTTGGGTAACACACACACACACGTCTCTTTCCATTAATAATAATAGTGTGCTGTGGATGGCCCATCAATATGGATGTTTACTTTTTGGTCAATGGGGATATTTAACTTTTATTGCCAAAATAAGTAAATCAAAGACATCATTCATTGTATTATTATTTGAAGTCTACTCAATGGTGATGGTTTATATAGTGTATAATATAATACCATTTTTAAATTAGTTTTTGACACTAATTTAAATTAGTATTTAAATTTAAAATTTAAATTTAAATTTAATTTAAATTTAAATTTAAATTTAAATTTAAATTTAAATTTAAATTTAAATTTAAATTAATTTAAATTTAAATTTAAATTAATTTAAATTTAAATTAGTTTTTGACCCTTGGAATTGTCATAAATGACCCCCTATACGGCGCCCCTGGGTACTACTTATATGCTGAACGTCAAGTCAACTTTATTTATATAGCGCTTTTAACAATGCAAATTGTTTCAAAGCAGCTTCACAGTGTTAAACAGGAAAATAATGCAACAATTTTATTCAGCCGTATAGCCGTTCCGGAGAAAATGTCATCAGTTAATTTCAATTATCATATAGTAACAATGTGGGCTTTAGATCAGTAATTAGAACAATAATTTAGTTTATATGGTTAATTTAGTTTAATAATTAGATTTATTTGGATATTTAGTTGAAAAATGTAGGCTGTCATTGACTGTCGGGCGCCATCTTGTCTTCAAGATAAGACAAATCTTCTTGGCCTAACTTGAGGGCGTTCTCTAGATGTTTTACCTGTCAGAGCAGATCTAAACGGGTCTTCCTCGCACCGGAGGGAGTACTCAAAAAAAATAATAATTTATCAGGTAACTGTGCATTTACACATTACCCTTACAGACAAATCTTCCTGGACAGGAACACCAGGGCTATCTCTAGTTTGTTCGACCGTCAGAGCGGATCTACACGGTCCTTCCTCTTACCACCAAGGCTATACAGATCTATCCGTCAGAGCAGATCTAAACGGATTGTCCTCGCGCTGGAGGGATTTTGATTTATCGCTCCCCCGTCTCTCAACCTCTTCCACCCAGACAGCCTTAACAAAATAAAACAGGGTTAATTGAAACACATAATTTAAGTGCAAGCAGTTGGGACAAAGCACACAGCTCATTCAGTAAATGCACAGCTAAACAGATGTGTTTTGAGTCTGGATTTGAAAGTGGCTACTGTTGGAGCACATCTGATCTGTTCAGGAAGCTGGTTCCAGCTATGTCTGGCATAATAGCTAAAAGCAGACTCTCCTTGCTTTGAGTGAACCCTTGGTATTTCTAATTGATTTGATCCTGATGATCTGAGTGATCTGTTGGGTTTTTACTTAATCAGCATATCTGCAATGTATTTAGGACCTAGGTCATTGAGTGACTTATATACAAGTAATAGTACTTTAAAATCGATCCTAAATGTAATTGGAAGCCAGTGTAAAGACCTGAGGACTGGTGTAATATGGTCATATGTTCTGGTTCTGCTCGGCGTTCTGTATGAGCTGCAGCTGTCTAATAGTCTTTTTGGGAAGGCCGGTGAGAAGACCATTAAAATAATCCACCCTGCTGGTGATAAAAGCATGAACGAGTTTCTCTAAGTCTTGCCTGGAAACAAAGCATCTAATTCTTGCAATATTTTTATACAGGTTGAATAGGAGTGGAGCAAGAATTGACCCTTGTGGGACTCCACATGTCATGGATGTCCACTCAGACTTATGGTCACCTATACTCACAGAATAACCTCTTCCTTCTAAGTATGACCTGAACCATTTGAGGACCATTCCAGAAAGCCCAACCCAATTATCTAGCCTGTCAAGAAGTATGTTGTGGTCAACAGTGTCGAATGCAGCACTGAGGTCCAGTAGTACCAGAATTGATGTTTTGCCTGTATCTGTATTGAGGCGAATATAATTTATTATCTTTGAGCGCTGTCTCTGTGCTGTGATGCGGTCGGAAACCAGATTGAAAATTGTCAAAGTATCTGTTTGAGCTCAAGAATTTGTTCAGCTGACTGAAAACAACTTTTTTCAATGATCTTGCCTATGAAAGGAAGATTTGAGATTGGTCTGTAGTTGCTCAATATGGAGTTATCCAGGTTTTACTTTTTCAGGAGAGGCTTAACTACTGCGTTTTTAAAGGAGTTTGGAAAAGTCCCAGAGAGAAGTGAGGCGTTTACCACTTCTAGGAGATCTGCTTCTAAACAGTTAAACACACTTTTGAAAAAAGAAGGGAGGAGTGTGTCCAAGGCGCAGGTTGATGTTTTAAGGTGCTGTACCGTTTCTTCTAAAATTTTACCATCAATTGCTTCGAAATCAGTAATAGTAACTTTCTGAGGTTGTGGTCTGATCTGATTCACCCCAGAGCAACTCAACGATGTGCTGATCGCATTTCTGATTTCTCGGAGAAGAAGGAAGCAAACTCACTACATTTGCTGTCTGAGAGCATTTCATTGGGAATGTGACTCGGGGGGTTTGTTAGTCTCTCGACAGTAGCAAAAAGAGTGCATGTGTTGTTTCTGTTTATAATATTTGAAAAGAAGTTCTGTATAGCTTTGCCTAGTTCCACATTGAAAGCACGAAGACTGTCTTTATAGATGTTATAATGGACTACAAGTTTTGTCTTTCGCCACATGCGTTCAGCTTTCCTGCATTGTCTTTTCATTAATTGCACTGCTGTTGAGTTTCTCCAAGGTGCTTTTTGTTTGCCACTCTTTTTTCTGACTTTCACAGGAGCAATATCATCAATTACACTCTTAACTTTTGAGTTAAAAGAGTCAAGAAGAAAATCAACAGAGTCAGCAGATATGCTTGGTGTTAGAGATATAGCCTTCATAAACAGCACACTAGTGTTCTCATTTAAGCATCTCTTTTTGACAGAGACAGATCTAGTTTCAATGGCAGGAGAGATTGATATATCAAAGAAAATATAGAAATGATCAGACAGTGCCACATCCTTAATAACTATCGATTAAATGTTTAGATCCTTACTGATAAGTAAATCTAGAGTGTGTCCACGATCATGTGTGGGTCCGTGAACATGTTTTGTCAAATCAAAAGTGTTAAGAACAGTCATGAGATCTTTTGTTGTACTGGATTCAGCATTGTCAATGTGAATGTTAAAATCCCCAGCAATAGCAAAACAGTCATACTCAGATGAGATTGCTGATAACAGCTCTGTAAAGTCCTCAATAAAGGCCGGAGAATATTTTGGAGGCCTGTAAATAATGATAAGCAGGATGCGTGGAGCACCTTTTAGCACAATGCCCAGATATTCTAGAGACAAATAGTCACCAAATGATACTTGCTTACATTGATAAACATCTTTAAATAGAGCAGCTAAACCTCCACCCCTGCTGTTTCATTGAGGACTGTTGCACTGCAGCTGTCTTCAAGCCACGCTTTTAGAAATTTATGGATCACGTTCTAGCCAAGAAGATACTTTATAAAGACAGTACGTTACGCGTATACAGACAGGAGCCATCTTGGAAAACGGTTGAATAATCCGCCATCTCTTTAATGTGTATCCTTTGGAAGCACTAGTCTCTGTTGCGTTCAGTTTTTTTAAAAATTATTTTTATTTATTTATTTTCTCTGTTGCGTTCAGTGCTTTCTTCCAGAAACAACGAACCATATGAGATTCCAAGTCACAGTTCATCACTTAGCACAGCGTTCGTGGCTCGACTCGTCGAGACTGTTTTCCAAGATGGCTCCTGTCTGTATACACGTAATGTTCTGTCTTTATAAAGTATCTTCTTATTAAACTGTTTGTACACTTACAAAGTTCTCAATGCTTCGGTTTTGATGTAGGGACCCTCATTATGCTACCGTGTTAGTGTGAGGCTATTTTGAGCCTTGTTAGTGGTATTAACTAGCGATTTAATTTTACTTATTCTATGCCCCATATACTAGCGTTATAAGATAATCTGTTTTTAGAGATAAAACTCTTTACATTCAATTTTCATGAAAACGCATCCCAGAAAACGATCTACTCGGTAACCATGTGTTAATTATCCCTAGGTTCATGCTAACGGTCTAATCAGATTCAATGATCTATGCTAAGCTATGCTAAAAGTGCTAGCGCCAGACCCAGCGATTGGCTAAATGGATTAGAAAACGGTAAAACTCAACTGTTTCACTCTAGGGGAGTCGGAAAATGAGCCTAAATGGATTAGAAAACGGTAAAACTCAACTGTTTCACTCTAGGGGAGTCGGAAAATGAGCCTATGTTCTAAAATAGTGGCGTGTTCCTTTAACACTTTTGTGATGATTCCAAAAGTTAAATATTTAAACAATTCTGAGACAAAAACGTAATGTGCACATGCACTTCACAGTAACATGACCCTGAATGGGTCCTTCAACTAATTTAGCTTGTCAGTGGAATTGGCTGATTTAAAGTCCAGATAGGGCGTCACACCAGAGGACATGGTTTTCAGTGACAAACTATGCTTTTAGAAATATATGGATCTTTTTTTTTTGTCATTCACTTAAAATAGACACTTGTATAAATTAATAATCATGTGATCAGATACCGAGGAAAGTATAAGCAGCCAGAAAAATATAAATGCATCAAAATAATGAACTTATAACAGTCTGCTATTACATCAGGGTTAACTTTTTAATGTCTATTGTTTTGTAATTTTCTGAAAGTTTCTGAAAGTCCTTTCTTCTTTCTTTTAGAGCTGATGAGAGAGAACGAGGAGAGTGAAGCGGAGGAGAAACATTGTGATGTCAAAACTGGTGAAAAATCTTTGAGTCTCTTTCATTTACTGAAATTGATATGCAAAAAGTCTTTCCCCTGCCCTCAGTGCGGGAAGAGTTATACAGAAAAAGGAAGCCTGACGAGACACATGAAGATCCACACCGGGGAGAAACCGCACACGTGTGATCAATGCGGGAAGAGTTTCAGGGAAAGAGTAAACCTTCAGGTTCACATGAGGATCCACACCGGAGTGAAGCCGCACACATGTGATCAGTGCGGGAAGAGTTTCGCACACATACAGAGTCTTAAACTTCACAGGAAAACCCACACCGGAGAGCAGCCACACACATGTGATCAGTGCGGGAACAGTTATCTACAGAAAGGAGCCCTTCAGGATCACATGAGGATCCACACTGGAGAGAAACCGTATCAGTGCGATCAGTGTGGGAAGAGGTTTGCAAAAAAAGGAACGCTTCAGGAACACATGAGGATCCACACTGGAGTGAAGCCGCACACATGTGACCAGTGTGGGAAGAGCTACAGAAAGGTGTGCAGTTTAAAATTACACCTGCGTTCTCATTCTGGAGAAAGACCGTATACCTGTGATCAGTGCGGGAAAACGTTTTTTAGGGCAGATGCGCTGAAGGACCATATGAAAGTTCACACACAGGTGAAACCTCACGTGTGTTCTTTGTGTGGAAAGAGTTTTAATCACTTGGGTACTTTAAAATTACACCAGAAAAGACACAATGGTGTCAGGAATCACGTGTGCTTTGATTGTGGAAAGACTTTTGTTAGAGGTGGAGAACTGAAGCTGCACCAGAGAGTTCACACTGGAGAGAAACCTTACAAGTGTTCACACTGTGACAAGAGATTTGTTCAGTCAGCACATCTTAAGAACCATGAGAGCATCCACACTAGAAGAAAACCCTTACAAGTGTTCTCATTGTGACGAGATTTGTTCATTTAGCACGTCTTAAAAACCATGAGAGCATCCACACTAGAGAAAAACCCTTACAAGTGTTCACACTGTGACAAGAGATTCACTCAGTCAGGACATCTTAAAAACCATGAGAGCATCCACACTAGAGGAAAACCCTTACAAGTGTTCACACTGTGACAAGAGATTCACTCAGTCAGGACACCTTAAAAACCATGAGAGCATCCACACTAGAGGAAAACCCTTACAAGTGTTCTCACTGTGACAAGAGTTTCAGTCCGTCAGGACACCTTAAAAACTATGAGAGCATCCACACTAGAGGAAAACCCTTAAAAGTGTTCACACTGTGACAAGAGATTCAGTCAGTCAGGACACCTTAAAAACCATGAGAGCATCCACACTAGACGAAAACCCTTACAAGTGTTCACACTGTGACGAGATTCAGTCAGTCTGAACATCATAAAAACCATGAGAGCATCCACACTAGAGAAAAACCCTTACAAGTGTTCACACTGTGACAAGAGATTCACTCAGTCTGGACATCTTAAAAACCATGAGAGCATCCACACTAGAGGAAAACCCTTACAAGTGTTCACACTGTGACAAGAGATTCACTCAGTCTGGACATCTTAAAAACCATGAGAGCATCCACACTAGAGGAAAACCCTTACAAGTGTTCACA
Source organism: Gobio gobio (assembly GCF_949357685.1). NCBI lineage: Eukaryota > Metazoa > Chordata > Actinopteri > Cypriniformes > Gobionidae > Gobio > Gobio gobio. Next base: position 42,847,931 of record NC_137120.1, read on the forward strand.
CTGTGACGAGATTCAGTCAGTCAGGACATCTTAAAAACCACGAGAGCATCCACACTAGAGGAAAACCCTTACAAGTGTTCACACTGTGACGAGAGATTCAGTCAGGCCGGACATCTTAAAAACCACGAGAGCATCCACACTAGAGGAAAACCCTTACAAGTGTTCACACTGTGACAAGAGATTCAGTCAGTCAGCACATCTTAAAAACCATGAGAGCATCCACACTAGAGGAAAACCCTTACAAGTGTTCACACTGTGACAAGAGATTCAGTCAGTCAGGACATCTTAAAAACCACGAGAGCATCCACACTAGAGGAAAACCCTTACAAGTGTTCACACTGTGACAAGAGATTCAGTCAGTCAGCACATCTTAAAAACCATGAGAGCATCCACACTAGAGGAAAACCCTTACAAGTGTTCACACTGTGACGAGATTCAGTCAGTCAGGACATCTTAAAAACCATGAGAGCATCCACACTAGAGGAAAACCCTTACAAGTGTTCACACTGTGACAAGAGATTTAAGTCAGGACATCTGAAAAACCATGAGAGCATCCACACTAGAGGAAAACCCTTACAAGTGTTCACACTGTGACAAGAGATTCAATTAGTCAGAACATCTTAAAAACCATGAGAGCATCCACACTAGAGAAAAACCCTTACAAGTGTTCACACTGTGACGAGATTCAGTCAGTCAGAACATCTTAAAAACCATGAGAGCATCCACACTAGAGGAAAACCCTTACAAGTGTTCACACTGTTACAAGAGATTCAGTCAGTCAGAACATCTTAAAAACCATGAGAGCATTCACACTAGAGGAAAACCCTTACAAGTGTTCACACTGTGACAAGAGATTAGTCAGTCAGGACATCTTAAAAACCATGAGAGCATCCACACTAAAGGAAAACCCTTACAAGTGTTCACACTTTGACAAGAGATTCAGTCAGTCAGAACATCTTAAAAACCATGAGAGCATCCACACTAGAGGAAAACCCTTACAAGTGTTCACACTGTGACGAGATTCATTAAGTCAGGACATCTTAAAAACCACGAGAACATCCACATTAGAGGAAAACCCTTACTAGTGTTCACACTGTGACAAGAGATTCAGTTAGTCAGGACACCTTAAAAACCACGAGAGCATCCACACTAGAGAAAAACCCTTACAAGTGTTCATACTGTGACAAGAGATTCAGTCAGTCGGGACATCTTAAAAACCACGAGAGCATCCACACTAGAGAAAAACCCTTACAAGTGTTCATACTGTGACAAGAGATTCAGTCAGTCGGGACATCTTAAAAACCACGAGAGCATCCACACTAGAGAAAAACCCTTACAAGTGTTCACACTGTGACAAGAGATTCAGTCAGTCTGGACATCTGAAAAACAATGAGAGCATCCACACTAGAGGAAAACCCTTACAAGTGTTCACACTGTGACAAGAGATTCAGTCAGTTAGGACATCTTAAAAACCATGATAGCATCCACACTAGAGGAAAACCCTTACAAGTGTTCACACTGTGACAAGAGATTCAGTCAGTCAGGACACCTTAAAAACCACGAGAGCATCCACACTAGAGGAAAACCCTTACAAGTGTTCACACTGTGACAAGAGATTCAGTCAGTCAGGAAGGACACCTTAAAAACCACGAGAGCATCCACACTAGAGAAAAACCCTTACAAGTGTTCACACTGTGACAAGAGATTCAGTCAGTCTGGACATCTGAAAAACAATGAGAGCATCCACACTAGAGGAAAACCCTTACAAGTGTTCACACTGTGACAAGAGATTCAGTCAGTTAGGACATCTTAAAAACCATGAGAGCATCCACACTAGAGGAAAACCCTTACAAGTGTTCACACTGTTACAAGAGATTCAGTCAGTCAGAACATCTTAAAAACCATGAGAGCATTCACACTAGAGGAAAACCCTTACAAGTGTTCACACTGTGACAAGAGATTAGTCAGTCAGGACATCTTAAAAACCATGAGAGCATCCACACTAAAGGAAAACCCTTACAAGTGTTCACACTGTGACAAGAGATTCAGTCAGTCAGAACATCTTAAAAACCATGAGAGCATCCACACTAGAGAAAAACCCTTACAAGTGTTCATACTGTGACGAGATTCATTAAGTCAGGACATCTTAAAAACCACGAGAACATCCACATTAGAGGAAAACCCTTACAAGTGTTCACACTGTGACAAGAGATTCAGTTAGTCAGGACACCTTAAAAACCACGAGAGCATCCACACTAGAGAAAAACCCTTACAAGTGTTCATACTGTGACAAGAGATTCAGTCAGTCGGGACATCTTAAAAACCACGAGAGCATCCACACTAGAGGAAAACCCTTACAAGTGTTCACACTGTGACAAGAGATTCAGTCAGTCAGGAAGGACACCTTAAAAACCACGAGAGCATCCACACTAGAGAAAAACCCTTACAAGTGTTCACACTGTGACAAGAGATTCAGTCAGTCTGGACATCTGAAAAACAATGAGAGCATCCACACTAGAGGAAAACCCTTACAAGTGTTCACACTGTGACAAGAGATTCAGTCACTCAGGACACTGGAGAGAAGTCGTACCATATCGTTCGGTGTAGACACAGTGAAGTTAAGATGACACTTAGGCTGCATGTACATTACATGGTTCAAGTGACCCAATTCCAATCCCATGTGGCACAGATTGGATATGACCCACAAGGGGTCATAGGTCAGGGATTACCCTTTAGTGAATCAGATGATTTTTTTCAGCTTTCAGTGTTTTCACTGTTATACGGAGGTGGTGCTATCACACATCTTCTGAAAATGATAGCAGGTGTAAACATATCAGTATTAAACTGCCTAATTTTACCAAATGAGATTTGACCCAGGATGTGCTACAAGCCTGAAGCTCTGGGAGTGTTGATGGACTCGATCTACTCCATCTGTGTTTGATCATCGCTCTGAATCTGATCTGTAGTCTCTTACAAAAAGCTTTTTCTCAAAATGTTGCTTTTTTATGAAACTTACCCACATTCAAGTGTTGATTAAAAAAGATAAAGCTAGAATTAAACATATTTTTGGTTATAAGCAGCTGATATGTTGCATGTTCAGATATTCATACATCAAAATAATTCTGAGGGCCATGAAGGTTTTGTGAAAATATAAAAAATGTTGTTGCTGGTGGGGAAAGAGTTAAGAATAGAAGTTAGATTCATATTTACTAAGAATCTTGGAAAAAATAAAAATATTCCTCAAATGTCTAATTGTTGAGGTGATTTGTTTTTATTTAGCAAATTCCAAAAAGCAACGCCTTCAATGTTTGAATCGGTCTGCAGGTGGCGCTGTATGCCCAGGCATCATTACCCACACGACTGATGACTGATTGGCTCACAGTGGTCCTACAATAAGATGAAATATATATTTTTATATTTTAGTTAAGGTGTGTGGGTATAATGTCCACACCTAGAATAAGGAATTATTGGTGACAGAAACAAATGTCATAAATGACCGCAAAGTAATATCCTAAAGAATACATTTGTATTATTGTTATTATTAGACAACCTTCTATATTTAGTATTTCACATAACAATATTATTGAAGATTTCTGTTTGTCCAGTTTAAACCCCAGGCACTGCCAGACATTTCTTTAGTTCAAACCAAACGCCACTTCAAGATTGAGATTATTGGATTGGATCTTGAAGTTATGCGTCTGTATGTAGTATTTCAGGCCCCCTTAAAGTTAACAGCATTTTGTGGTCAATTTAGTCTTGGAACAAAGTGAAACATCTTTTACTAAAGACTAATGGAAATTTAATTCAGTAATAATGACTTCTGTACATATATTTATATATATGTACATATAACAATTAATAGGTGGATTTACAGTAAAAGTATGCCAAGTGGTTTTAAATGGGAATACTTAAAATAAATTGAGACAGTATTCAAGGTTTTTTTTAGCAAAAATCTGATAGAAAATAAAGAAATAAATGTGCAAAAGCAATCCAGATCATGAGAATGAAAAATGTATTCAGCCACATCCCATTTTAGATGAATTTTTATATTAAAAAGGCAAAAGGGGCAAATGTGAGATCCAGGGCTGAGTGGCTGCATCTTTTTCCTCTCTTAGTTCTCATTCTTTTTTTCAGATGATAAGATCAGTAAGCCCCGCCCCCCTTAGTTACAGTTGATAACTTGGACAAACAACCAGAGTTGCTAACTGTCTTAAAATGACAGCTGTCCGTGTGAATCTTATCCCAAGATGTTTTTGGACACAGAATGTAGCGGACCTGTCTGAATGATGGCCAAACTTTACTGACAGTTTATGAAGTTTATTGCTTCCCTTTTTCACTCTAAAAAAATCACCATAAGAGCTGAACAAACAAGTGTGCATTAATGTCTCATTCACACACTCTCTCTGATGCACTCATTAACATACACAGCAAATTACATGAAAACACTCAAATAACTAACAGAAAACAAACATATACAGACATTATGCCTTCTCTGGGGTACTAATAAACCATAAACTTTGTATCTGAAAACAACTCTGATAAACTGCAAGCTCTCCCTTTCACTAGCGTTACCCACATCGCTCCGTAGACCATAATACCCATCAAAAGAGGAGTCCCTCTTTAGTAAGACAGATAATGCAGACCTTAAACATATTTAGAAATATCAAAAATATATATTAAAAAAACAAATTAGACGATAAAGGACACAGAAGGACTCGAGGAGCATTCAAGTGGGACTTAAATATGCAATGGAGGGATATATAAAAGATTTTAAAATAAATTTGGTGGGATTAATTTGGAAGCAAGGGTTTACAGTGGTTCCCCTATGATTACAAGCCAAATAACTTTTAGTGCCGTATAGCACCATTTGTTTTTGAGTGTAAAATGAGGGCGGAAAACATTCCAGTGTTCCCGCCTTGGGGAAAAGCCAAACCTGTGGAAACATGTCCTATCGTGCAGGAGAACTGCAGTAACTGCTGGAGTAACAGACTGTGGCAAACCGGTTTTAATATGTTTACTAGATGGAAGAACTCTCTTCATTATTAGGGTTTGGTACGTTAAAAGCACTCAGACTGGATTATTTTAGGGTTGCTGAGAAAATAGTTCAAGAAAGTGATTGAATAATAAAAGCTCCATAAAGTGAAATTAAGTTGTTTATTCTGTTGAATTCCATTCAGTTCAATATTCATGAAATAATCAATGCTGGAATACAGTAAATACACAAACACTGAGACTGTTTTTAAGGCATCTGTAGCTCCAGCATCAGTTCAGGTCTGGACAGGTTTTTCTCTGAGATTGTGAAGCTGTTATTGAATCTACTCTTCCACAGATCACTGTAGGACATTAAAGGGACAGTTCACCCAAAAATGAAAATCCTGTCATTAATTCCTCATGTCGTCTCAAACCCGTCAGCCCTTCGTTCATATTCAGACACAAATGAAGATATTTCTGATGACCCCAGAGCTTTCTGACCCCTCCATAGACAGCAATTTAATGAACACTTTCAAGGGCCAGAAAGGCAGTAAAAACATCGTTAAAATAGTCCAGCGGTTCAGCCTTAATGTGACGAAGAGATGAGACTACTTTAGAGCACAAAACAAACACAAATAATGATTTCATTCAACAATCTCTTCTCGGCTGTGTCCGTCTCTCTGTTGATGTTGGTCAGCTCCTGCGTCATCACATCAGGCATGCGTCGTTGTGATCACGTGATCAGCGTCGGCCAATGGTGAGCCGGTGTTCTGGTGTCACTCTGAAGCGCTGCACTGTATTTACTACGCCAACAGCGAGACTGACACAGACGAGAAGAGATTGTTGAAATAGTCGTTATTTTTGTTTGTTTTTGCGCACAAAAAGTATTCTCGTCTCTTCATAAATTGAAAGTTGAATTATACCTTTAACTGAGGATAACTCAATGAAATGGCAGTGCAATAACTAAAAAATACTTTTTTACATTCTGCTTCATACGCAGATTTTACATTAGAAATTGTTAATGATACTAAAGTGAATGTTGTAATACTAGAAATACATCTACAGGTTAAGTTATAGTATCACAACGAGCTGCATATTAATTGTTAACATTAAATTGGCTGAATATGAAACTATGGTTCTAAATTCATCCATTTCCCTCAGAACAATATTCGGGTCGTGAGCCACCCGTTGAGAAACACTGCTCTAAACTGCAGTGAGATTGCAGTCATTTTGCTCCTTAGCTCATCATAACTCTTGAGTACACAATGTCGTCATCTCCTCCATCAGGTTTCTGTGAGGAAACACAAACACACAATCAGGAGCAGTGATGATGAACAGCAACAGATGCAACACTGGAGAAAGATAAATCTTTCAGAGAATAAATTGCAGACAGAAAGTCCGTCACAAAAGCTGGTCTATGATTATTAAAGTTGAAAGTAAGATGTTCTGCTCCCGAACTGTCGTGACAACCTAAAACTTGACTCTAGAAAACCAAATAAGATGTTCATCCATCCCAATCTCACACAGTGCTACTTCTGATCACACGAGTCTGATACACTCTTTTGTGTGACACTATTGCAGAAGTTCAGAACATGACTGTTTCTGTGGCTCAGTTTCAATGAATGATCATTTTATACTGGAGAGGAAGTTCTGAAAGGGACATTATCACATGAATCACACACATCCCTCCAAACTGACACATGACTAAACCATCCAGAAATTCAAAATATAAAGAAACCAAAGGGAGCAGAACATCTCACAATGGAGAGGTCTATGAAGAGTGAAGCGAGTCTTCATGCATCTCCATCTGGAACATGTATGACATGATCTACACACACACACACACACACACACACACGTGTGATCATGCACAGATCATGAAGTACATGCACACTACAAACTTTCACAAATCATTTTACACACGACACAGTAAAGCAGCGAAGACAACAGCAGTAACATATAAAGAGCGAAGCTAAAAACTGTTGAATTATTTACATGAGGCCATGATGTGTGATTGTTTGGCAGATGTTCACAGCAGATGTTTGATCACTACAGTAACTCTACAGGGAGAGCTACATCAATGCAAAAACATGTTGAGGGAAATGACGCTATTATTTTAACAGATTTAGGCCTATTCCTCAGAGTATTTGGCCTTTCTTCATTTTTATGGCTGATTTGTATATCACAGGTAGAACAGGTTTCTTAACTCTTAACTGACAAACGGCTGTTTCAGTCTGTTGCTATTGAATTATTTGTTCTCCTAATCTAGCTCCTGTTAAGCAGGGGTGTGTGTGTGTGTGTGTGTGTGTGCATGCTTGTGATACTGATCAGTCTTTAAATGAATCACTAGCATTAAAGGGATGGTTCACTCGATTGAATTCCAATTGTATTCGTCTGAAAGAAAGTCATGTACACCTGGGATGCCTTAACACTGCATTCACACGGAGCGTTGGCGTTAGCGATTGGCTGAAGCTTCATGCTGATGCGACTGTCATAGTGACAACAGCCAATCACAAGTGCTCTGGGGTTGCATGAATGCAATTGGCTAGCGTCTGCAGTAGGGTATTGGCATAGAGCGATCTGATTGGATGACGCCTGCTTTGGCGCTTGAAAAGTTGAGAAATCTTCAACTTCTGCCGCTTGCAACGCAAGTGAAGCGGAGCGACGGAACCCACAATTCAGTTCGGCAACGCATGACGTCACCCATTCAAAGTAAATGAGAAGCGTTAACGCCGACGCCCAGTGTGAATGCAGCGTAAGGGTGAGTAAATCATGGGATAATCTTTGGGTGAACTATTCCTTTAAATCCCTATAACTCATCTTCACACAGAGCAGAATGTTTGCTTCTGTTATGATAAGAGAAGCACAGACAGGCACGCACATTTCCTTTCTGAATGAATTTCTTTTCTACAGGCAGAGACACAACACACACAGCAACACTGGATCTTACCGTTCGGTGTAACTGATGTGCACAGAATGTTGTTGTAGCATAATGTATTTCTTCACTTTCAACTGTTTAACAATAATAATCACATTTTAACTGTAAAAATTACACATGAAACTGAAATGCTGTAGGGCTGGGCGGTATGACGAGATATATCACTACCACTGTATAAATGTCTGTTAGAGATATTGATATATCATCACGGTATGGAAATATATAGCACTAGTGACTAGTGTTGTCAAAAGTACTGATCGCGATACCAAGTTGGTGCTGAAATGTTAAAAATGTGACGCTTTGAACGCTGTTGAGCGGAATCATAAACACCTCTGATTGGCCATTGTGCTCACACGCTCATCAAACATGTCTGTGATTGGCTACAATGACCAGCGCTTCACAAACATGTAGTAAATATTAGTGGTGGGCATAGATTAATTTTTTTAATCTAGATTAATCTCACTGTAATCTTGGAATTAATCTAGATTATTCTCACTATAATATTGGAATTAATCTCACTGTAATCTTGGAATTAATCTAGATTAAAATGGCTCATTTGAATTCTGCCGAAGGCATTCAGAATATGTGTGCTCGTAAGTGATCATTTGTCTTTTTGTAGTTTGAATAATAAAAAACTTCTGTTCCTTTAAGACCTGACGCACGCATGTATCCCACTGTTCCTGTTAGCTGGTTACGACTGTGTTTACGTTAAAACTCACCAAGATGGGGATTGAGACATTTTTGAGTGTATTTGACCATTAATAAGTTGGACAAAGGAGCTCATTTTTGCATTTGTATGTCAGAGGCGGCTTTATTACAGTATGTGTGTGTGCGCTTCAGATGCGAGCACGAAATCTGCGGGAATTAGTAGAATTAACGTTATGTGCAACCCCGCTTGAAATTCAGACCGGTCACACCATTACTAACACACTGTCATGAGGAAAAATCCAGCAGAACATCCGTTCGCAGTGTTCAGAGGATTATACGGACTGAATGAGAGGAGGCGATGCGTGTCAACTTGCTGTCGGTCGGAGTGGGGACCCAGCTCCCAACCCAACTTTGAGAATAGATTAACGGTTGTAACGAGACTGTAAATCCCGCCCTGTAGGGGAGAATTAAATTGTTACCCTGGAAGGCTTAAAAGTGAAAGGATCCTGGTCCCCACTCCAGCGCTTTGAGTCTCAGTATGCAGGTTATGTGTATATGGTTTACCTTACACTAAATATAACAGGAATGGGTAGTGTGGGCTTCAGGTGAGTATGTCAGCACGGTGGCTCCCTGAAGTGCATGTGATGAAAAGTAAACTGAAATTCACATCCCCACCCACCTAATCCTAATAGTGAAAGTGAGACGCCCCTACCCCAAGGTAAGTAAAAACAAACAAAAAAAACTGTATTGCTTTTAACAATTATTAATTTATTTTTCCTTTCCTTAGGAAACTGTAATTTTCCTTAAAGGATCTCTTTCAATAGAATGAAATAACAAAAAGTAACAAAAATGAAAATAAACAGTTCTCAGAAACTTCTGGTTTTCTGGGTAAACCTTCAAATGTTTAACACTTTCAAAACCCTCTTGTAACACCTCAGATGTTAATTTTCACAAAAGTAATCTCAATATTAAAGTGCAAACTGATTTACAAACACAGGGTGTTTCAAAGCTTGACAACTCTTATAGTTCAAACAAATGATTCATTTGAAGCAACTCAGTTCAAATAACTCAGCTCAAATAACTGTTCAATTCATCCAAACGATTCTTATAGATCAATAGATTCAATTTCCAATTGACTCAGTTCTCACACAAAGTTCAAATTGACAATTGAGACCCACAAGTTCACTCAAACACTCATTTCGGTTCACTATGTATCAGTAAAATGTTCGTGTGTGTGTGTGTATTGAACTGTTGTACCAGTCTGTGGCAACGACAACTTTGATGCGATGACTTGCGATGACTTGTGATGGCTTGCGATGACTTGTGATGGCTTGCGATTACAAGATGAACAGCTGGGACAGGACAAGGAGATGTCGTGAGGATGGCAGGGTAATAAACAGAAACAAGAGAGGTTTCAGCGTGGCCTAGAAAAACTCGGGAACTTTCTGGAACAAAATGGCGCAGCCCAGTTCAGCTCGCACGTGGCACGCCTGGACTGAATGATCGGAATCACACAAAAATGTCTTTCAAAATCAAATCTCTATCGTCAGTCTCTTCAAAAATGCAAAAAACACTCAAAAATAAATGAATCACTCCTCAAAAAAATGACCGTTCAGTTCACAGACGCATGTTCGCGCACTAATAAGTGAACTTAAGGGATTTGCAGGAAAAAAACAATGTCTCTCGCCCCGACGCAGTTCATGGATGACTCAGACAGCAGTTGAACTCTCAAAAAAAATGTACGTACTGTCAGAACAGTGACAAAAACAAGTGTTCTGAATGAAACTCACGGCCCCAGCAACTCTCTCTCGTGCTCGCAGCCAGTCTCCAACACTGTTCGCCGTCCAATGACACAATCGACCGATCTTCTGCCTTAACTGCTTCTCGGGTTTCACGCGGTTATGTTAATGCTCTAAACCCGCAAAACATTAGCTGCCCGTACACTATCGTAAAACTGTTGGCTACCTGTACAGCGATCATGGCGTGTCTGCCTCGCAACTCATCTCACTCCGATCTGCTTGCATCTCCCGCGGACACGGCGGAGGCAGAGAAAACCCGTCAAAATAAAAGTCCCATAGAGAAAAATACCTCCGTTACATTCCCCCCTGCTAAACCCTGCCATACCATCGACATCTCCAGAAAGCCTGCCCCTGGAACATAAACAGAACACAATTTAAAAGTGCAACAATACACAAAATACATTCTTTTCAAATACCTACAAGTACATACATATTTCTCATCACAACCTCAGTTAATTTTTTTTAATCTTATTTCATCAGGTAATCATCTCTATACCTCACAGGTAATTTACCACGATTTTGTCTTCGAGAGCGTCTGAGCTCTGAAACATTTTCACATTCGACATCTGAAATATCAGCATCATCAGAAACTTCTTGTACCCCACACTCTATTTCAGGGATCACATCTTGTACTACGTTCTCCTCTTCTTGAACTACACTCTCACTTTGTTCTACATCATTGGTTTCCATCTGTACCACCCCCCTTTCCTTATTCTGTCTATGTGCAATAGCTGGAAAACACACAAGATCTGGGAATTCTGTTTCAGAATCTGACTGGCTTACGTGTCTGTTTCTGGCTGGACATGGCGTACTAGATAATGACAAAGGAAATGTGCAGTGACGGAGCTGATCTCTGTGTACTACTCTGGACGGACCCCCCTGTTCGGGTTTGACAGTGAATACAGGTGTGTCTGAATGATTCTGTTTGACTACAATGTAGGGTGTGTGTTCCCACTTGTCTTGAATCTTATTTCTGCCCCTATGTTTGTGATTACGTAGCAACACACGGTCACCAGGCCTTACAAGCGCTCCAGAGGATTTGCGGTCATACACTCTCTTTCGTCTCTTAGAGGCTTCTTGCGCGGCTGTGTTTGCAACTTCAACGGCAGTCTTTAGTCGGCTGTGATGGTTTTTCACCCAATCGTCCAGGTTTTCTGCATCACTCTCCTCTAAATCCTTTCCACCCAGGACATCTAATGGGAGGCGCGCATCCCTCCCAAACATTAAGTAAAAAGAGGAATAGCCAGTGGATGAGTGAATGTGATTGTTGTATGCCATCACTAGCTCTGGCAAGTGAGTTTTCCAGTCTTTCTTCTGCTCAGGTGTCAATGTTCTCAGCATATCATGCATTGTGCGGTTAAACCTCTCGCATTGAGAGTTCCCTTGAGGATGATAGGGACTTGTACGGCTCTTCCCGATACCATACACTTTACAGAGTTCCTTGATAACTTGTGCTTCGAAACATCTTCCCTGATCCGAATGCAGACGTGCTGGACAGCCATAGTAGACAAACCAATGTTTGATGAGGGCCTTTGCAGTGGTACTCGCTGTTTGGTTCTTGGTCGGAACAGCAACTGTAAATCGAGTGAACATGTCAGTCAGAACAAGAACATTTTCATATCCTCCTGAGGACATTTCCAGCTGGGTGTAGTCCATTGCCAGAACTTCTAGAGGAGCCGTAACATTGCTGCATGTCATCGGAGCTCTGATCCTTGGAAACACATCCTTTGCAAGGGTACATCTTTTACACTGTTCTATCCATCCTTGGACGTCTTTAGACATGCTAGGCCAATAGTAGTTCCTTCTCATCAGTGCAAGCGTACTCCTCTCTCCAAAATGACCTCCATGCTCATGTTGGCTGTCATAAACTGAACGGCGTACAGTGGCCGGAACAACCAGCTGTCTAATTTTCTCTCCATCCCTTGGGTCAAGAATACATCTAAACATCACTCCACGATGCAACTGAAGACGCTCAAACTCCCTGCAAAGCTTTTTGAACTCTGGCGGCATACTCTGTTGTCCCGTCCGACTTGGTCTTTTGTTTTCAGACACGGCATTGTATATGGGACCCACCCAGGAATCACCTTTTTGCAGCTCTCTAATTTCATCCCAGCTGTAACCATTCAGCACTTTCTTGATGGACGCTTGTACAGCCACTTGAACGTCAGTTTCTCCCCGTTTTGACCCTTGTGCGGGCCACAGGCATGCACGCACTTCTTCAGAGTTCAGTCGGATGAAATCCTTCTCTGTGTCTTCTCGTTCAGGGACTTCACTGAAGGGAATCCTCGACAGAGCATCAGCATTGGTGTTCAGTCGCCCAGGCTTATACAGAACCTCAAAATTAAACTCTGCTAACTGAGCCACCCAGCGTTGCTCGACTGCACCGAGATTTGCGGTCTCCAGAGAACGCAGTGGATTATGGTCGGTGATTACAGTGAACTTGGAGAACATCCGATACTCTTTAAATTTTTCTGTTGCAGCCCACTTAAGAGCCAACAGCTCCAGTTTGAACGCACTGTAGTACTTGTCATTCCGCTCTGACCCTCTTAGGCCTCTGCTAGCAAAGGCGATAACACGCTCTGCTTCCCCTTGCTTTTGGCTCAATACAGCTCCGAGGCCCTGATGACTCCCGTCGGTGGTGAGGATAAATGGAAGGCCAAAGTCAGGGTAAGCAAGGACAGGTGGTGACATCAGGCATTGTTTCAGTTTGTCAAATGCGGTCTGGCATTCACTACTCCACAAAAACAGTTCAGAGGCCCTCCTTTTGTCTTTGCTGCCCATCAGCGCATGCAATGGTTTTGCCATTTGAGCAAACTTTGGTACAAACCGCCGGTAGTAACTCATGAATCCAATCAATTGTCTAACTTCTTTCACACTTTTAGGAACAGGCCAAGCATCCAAGGCACTAACCTTTTCACTGTCGACTTTGATTCCTTCAGAGGAGATCACGTGACCAAGGAATTTCATCTCAGATTTGAAGAGAAAACATTTGCTTGGTTTCAACTTTAAGCCATGCCTCTTCAGTCGGTCAAAGACAAGCTCTAGTCTTTCACAGTGACTTTTGAAGTCTTTGGAAAACACAATAATATCATCCAGATATATCAAGAGGACATCAAAAGCCAAATCCCCAAGCACTACCCCCATAAGGCGCTGGAAGGTGGCTGGCGCGTTGCACAGCCCGAAGGGCATCCGCGTCCATTCAAAAAGTCCAAACGGGGTAGTGACTGCTGTCTTTACACGATCACACTCGCTCATAGCAACCTGAAAATAGCCGGCCGTCAAATCTAGGGTGGAGAACAACCGAGCATTCCCCAGTGCGTCCAGGGATTCCTCCACTCTGGGAAGCGGATATGCGTCTTTGCATGTGACTTAATTTAACTTTCTGTAATCACAACAGAAGCGCACACTGCCATCTTTCTTCACAACTATCACTGCTGGGGATGCCCAGGGACTCGAACTCTCCCTAAGGATGCCTTGTGACACTAGGTCCTGCACGTGTTTTTTGAATTCTTGAAAAACCTGTGGCGGTACTCGACGGTGCCTCTGTTTTATTGGTGGAGCATCACCAGTGTGAATGTCATGCGTCACTGCCTGGGTGTACCCATAGTCACGGTCACTTTTGGAAAATACATCTCTGTACCTTGCCAACAACTGGTCTAGTTCCTCTCTTTGTGTGGGGGTAAGCTGTTCGTAATTCACCTGGACTGGTACTGGGGAATTATCAGAGCTTTCGATTGCTTTAACATGTGCCACTCGTTTAACATGAAGCGCTCCTTCCTCCTCCTCAAACTCCAGTGTATCCTCAGTTAACACCTCCTGTGGTTTAGACACTACTGCCACTCTGCATCTTGGGTTAAGTCTGATGGTCCGCTCACTCGAATTCATTACTCGTACAGGGACTTTACCACCCTCAGTTTTTGTTAACACATTGGCAACTAAAAGACCCTTAGGTAGGCTTGCACCGGTGGTGGGTTCAATTAATACTTGGCACTTCACTTTAGGTGGCACCCTGCAACGACCTTCAAACACCTTTTCACTTAGCGGAGGGATGGTGATGGCCTGCTTTCCACCAACTTTGACAAACCCAATCTTGCCGTCAGAACTCAGGGCTTCAGTTTTCTCAACACTGGCTAGCACCCTTCTTATCTTCCCTTCTGCGGGTTGACCATATTTGTTGGCCGCCTTTACGCTCTCCCCGGGGACAAGCAACGACTTAAACTCACTGATAATATTCATCCCAATGATTCCTGAAAGTCCTCTTATCTCCTCTGCTTCTGTGCTGGTGTCTGTCAGCACAAATATGCACTTCCCCGGGAGAACCTTTCCCATGCACTCCACATCAGCTTGTAGACATCCTAGGACAGGAATGTTGAGCCCATTAGCTGCGGTGAGTCTAACCCAGTGAGCAGAGGACAATTTCAGCTCTTGCTCTCCGAAGTGCTTCTTAAAGTGTGACTCTGTAATAGTGGACACCTCTGAGCCTGTATCCAGTAAGCAGTTGGTTTTGACACCAGCTATTCTAACTTCAATAGTCAGACAATCTCCAAATGCGCCTTTTTTCAACGTTTCTGTTACTGCTCCGTCAGTCCATTCAGCTGTATGACTTCTTATCATAGATGGCCCAGGGACTGCTTGCGTTGTAGTCGTTGGAACGTTTCCTACATTAGTTTCAGCTATCCCTGTAGAACGTCGAGACTGATCAGACACTTTAGTTGCTTCAGTACCTTGTGAACAGCGCCTGCTAGTGTGCCCAGGTTCGCCACATGAATAACAGATGTATCGGCCATCACTGTCCTTCAGAGGTTGTCTGTTAGGACGGCTCTGTTGAAATCGCACTCTGCTGTTACCATGTACTGCCTGGTAAAGTTCTTCTTGACGGGCGGCAATCTTCTGTATAGCTTCATGCAGTTATTCCAGGGTTAACGTAGAGGAGGCTTGATCTGCATCAGCATTAACTACTCTGACACGTGGGCTGGGGGTTGGATTGTTTGCCCTTTGGGTCTCTTCTTCTTCAGCCCACGTTATTGCTGCTTGCATTACCTGAACAAAAGTCAAACTTGTGTCCTCTTTAACTCGTCTTTTCATTTCACGCCTCAGGAAATCATCTCGAAGGCCCAGGACAAGCTGCTCTTTTAACACACTTTCGGCATCTGGAACACGGCTTGGCTCCCTGCACTGAACTCGACTGAGTCTCTCTTGTAGGTCATACGCGTATGAACGTATCGTCTCTGTTTGCATTTGCTTACGCTCATAGAAATCTTTCAGTCTGGTTCCGATTGGCACTTTGTCTCCATATGTGTCTAGTAGAACTTTGAAGATGTCATCAGCAGACCCTTCACTGTCTCCCAACATGAACCTCACTGTCGCTTTGGCTTCACCTTTAAGATGCTGTTTGGTTAACTCTACACGATCTTCTGCAGGCACTCTCATTACCTGGAAGGCAGATTTCATTGATGAAACCCATTCTTCGATGCTTAACTCTCCAGTATTTGTTGAACGGCCACTAAACTCTGGAAGTTTTCTGTCCCTGGGTATATAGATGGCCGCTGGGGTAGATTGTGCGGTGGCTTGATGCTCAATGACGGCTCTTGCTAGTGACAGGGCTTCTCTTTGTTCGGTTCTGGCTTGGTCAAGTGCTCCCGTCTGCTCTGCAAAGCGCCTCTGTATCTCCGCCATCTCCCTCTTCAGTTCCTCGAGCTCCGCCATTCTTCAGCTTGTAGGCCTGGGACTCGTGACACACACACAAAAAAAGTTAAACACACTAATTCTATCCTGTTCGTGACGCCAAATGTAACGAGACTGTAAATCCCGCCCTGTAGGGGAGAATTAAATTGTTACCCTGGAAGGCTTAAAAGTGAAAGGATCCTGGTCCCCACTCCAGCGCTTTGAGTCTCAGTATGCACGTTATGTGTATATGGTTTACCTTACACTAAATATAACAGGAATGGGTAGTGTGGGCTTCAGGTGAGTATGTCAGCACGGTGGCTCCCTGAAGTGCATGTGATGAAAAGTAAACTGAAATTCACATCCCCACCCACCTAATCCTAATAGTGAAAGTGAGACGCCCCTACCCCAAGGTAAGTAAAAACAAACAAAAAAAACTGTATTGCTTTTAACAATTATTAATTTATTTATAACCTTCAAATGTTTAACACTTTCAAAACCCTCTTGTAACACCTCAGATGTTAATTTTCACAAAAGTAATCTCAATATTAAAGTGCAAACTGATTTACAAACACAGGGTGTTTCAAAGCTTGACAACTCTTATAGTTCAAACAAATGATTCATTTGAAGCAACTCAGTTCAAATAACTCAGCTCAAATAACTGTTCAATTCATCCAAACGATTCTTATAGATCAATAGATTCAATTTCCAATTGACTCAGTTCTCACACAAAGTTCAAATTGACAATTGAGACCCACAAGTTCACTCAAACACTCATTTCGGTTCACTATGTATCAGTAAAATGTTCGTGTGTGTGTGTGTGTATTGAACTGTTGTACCAGTCTGTGGCAACGACAACTTTGATGCGATGACTTGCGATGACTTGTGATGGCTTGCGATGACTTGTGATGGCTTGCGATTACAAGATGAACAGCTGGGACAGGACAAGGAGATGTCGTGAGGATGGCAGGGTAATAAACAGAAACAAGAGAGGTTTCAGCGTGGCCTAGAAAAACTCGGGAACTTTCTGGAACAAAATGGCGCAGCCCAGTTCAGCTCGCACGTGGCACGCCTGGACTGAATGATCGGAATCACACAAAAATGTCTTTCAAAATCAAATCTCTATCGTCAGTCTCTTCAAAAATGCAAAAAACACTCAAAAATAAATGAATCACTCCTCAAAAAAATGACCGTTCAGTTCACAGACGCATGTTCGCGCACTAATAAGTGCACTTAAGGGATTTGCAGGAAAAAAACAATGTCTCTCGCCCCGACGCAGTTCATGGATGACTCAGACAGCAGTTGAACTCTCAAAAAAAATGTACGTACTGTCAGAACAGTGACAAAAACAAGTGTTCTGAATGAAACTCACGGCCCCAGCAACTCTCTCTCGTGCTCTCAGCCAGTCTCCAACACTGTTCGCCGTCCAATGACACAATCGACCGATCTTCTGCCTTAACTGCTTCTCGGGTTTCACGCGGTTATGTTAATGCTCTAAACCCGCAAAACATTAGCTGCCCGTACACTATCGTAAAACTGTTGGCTACCTGTACAGCGATCATGGCGTGTCTGCCTCGCAACTCATCTCACTCCGATCTGCTTGCATCTCCCGCGGACACGGCGGAGGCAGAGAAAACCCGTCAAAATAAAAGTCCCATAGAGAAAAATACCTCCGTTACACGGTGTTATTTTTTTAAATCGCCCAATAAGAGTCTCACGTTATCGCAGCACGTTAACGCCGATAACGGCCCACCACTAGTAAATATACATCACTGACGGAGCGCTTACACAGATACACACGGGAGCATTTGAATGCAGGCGTCTATCAGCCTACCGGTCCCACTGGTCGATGCCTGCATGTGAGCAAAATGCATATCGTGTGGAGTCATGTAAACGCAGCCGGTTATGTCTGGAGTGTAAACCGGGTGTGTATCAGTATAACGGATCTGTGTGTTTGCTCTTAAAGGGACAGCAGCCTAATAACCCTGATGTTCTGTGTCATTAATGCTGCTCATTAATTACTGCTCCGCACTGAATAACATTCATTCATACAGTGAAGACTATGCTATATTTATTTTTTACATTCGATTAACACATTTCTGTTGAATAAACCTATTGTACCTGAAAAACTTAATTTGTTTAGTTCATATTTTTTGTTATATTGAATTTGTCCTATTGTTTGTATTTCTTTTTCTTATTTTTAAAGGGGTGATGAATTGAGAAATCAACTTTCCTTTGAGCCTTTGATATATAAAAGTTCATGGTTATATAAGAATATCCTGTAAGTTTCGGAGCTGAAAACGTCCTTGTTAGTCAAAGAAAAGCTTTTATAGACACCAGACCCAGAATGCAGAAGCACCGCCTCAAGCCCCGCCCACCGACTCGTGGAGCTAAACGGGTCGAGCTACCGAGCAATAAACATGACGGTTCCAGCTCACGTGCGTAAGACATTGCGCGTTTGTTCGCTCAGAATCGATTGTAAACAAGACACAAGTGGAGACTGGATTTGCAGACATATTGAGATTAAAACACAATGCTGTGCTTCTGGATCCGACAGGAACGCTGCAACACACTGATGTGAGTAAAACATGTTTTTATATGTGTTAGAGTTGCATTGTTACAGATGGTTTGATATCTGTTGAGTACACACCTTAGCACGCGCTCACAGGCTGGAGAAGCTGTTATTGGTTCATTCGTGATCAGACTCGGACTTGTAACGCCAGCTCTCAAAGCCCAACGTCCCAGGACCATGTGTTTTTCAGACGGGCTACCAAAACGTATCACCGGCCTGCCGACGGGCTATCTTAAATAGTGAAATAACATTCCTTTCTTGCGCGTGTGTGTGTGTACAGTTCGCAGTTATATTCAATGATGATCGGGCCGGCCAAGTAATACAAAAATAACATTCCAATCAATGGCGGGTGGATGAGAGATGAATCATTGTGTTTGTTTGATAAAGATATTTTTCGAGGGTGCTGTGAGCGTTTCCCCAGACGCTTTCAAAACAATCCCCACATGTACTGAGGGGAGCTGAAGCTCATTAAATATGCAAATCTTATCCAATCCTATCCGTGGGCGTTTATTTCCTAGTCTTCAGTGCGGCACGCCCATCAAAACCCAGCGTGCCTTCAGAGAGCATCAAAACTAAGGCAGAAAATAGCGTATTACTGATTCATTATGATGTTTCTGAATGTAAAACCCACACGAACGGCATAAACTGACCTCAGACAACAGTATAAAAAATGTAAAAAGCCAGCTCATGACACGTTTAATAACAGAAATGAGATAAACTAATATAATAACTATATTGTGATATATATCATTATTGTGAAATAAAGTTTCTCATATCATAATATTAATTTAGTCATATCGCCCAACCCTGAAATGCTGAAACAGAAAGACTGGTTTGAACTGTAGGAATACTTGCCGGGTTGTGTACGGGTCTTGATGTACCAGAACACAATCCCTCCTGTAATTATGGGCAGCAACAACACCACACAAACTACCCCTGGAATAATATATGACCGGTGACTCTGTTCTGTAATAAACACACAGAAAACAGAACATACTGTACATTAGTCCTGCCAGTCTGAGATCAACCCGAGACACAAGACAGCAGATCGGATCAACTAATATAAAACACAACTGGAGATATATGGGGCGCCGTTTGTAAAGCGACTCACGCTGAAAATAACAGCAACATTTTGACACATTTAGCTTCAAACAATGTTTAAAAAACTGGTATGAATTTTTGGTGGTCACTTTTTTAGCACATTTACAACAATATTTATCAACTTAGAGATATTTTAAATAGTTAAATCTAAATGTTAAATCTAAATCTAAATGTTAAATCTAAATCTAAATGTTAAATCTAAATGTTAAATCTAAATCTAAATGCTAAATCTAAATGTTAAATCTAAATCTAAATGTTAAATCTAAATCTAAATGTTGAATTAAATCTAAATGCTAAATCTAAATGTTCAATCTAAACGTTAAATCTAAATGTTACATCTAAATCTAAATGTAAAATCTAAATGTTCAATCTAAATGTTAAATCTAAATACAAAATCTAAATCTAAATCTAAATGTAAAATCTAAATGTTAAATCTAAATATAAATGTTGAATCTAAATGTTTCGGGTGAAACTAAATATTTAACTAATATGCAAATTCAGAATGCAGATAACCGGTTTTAACATTTAGATTTAACATTTAGATTTTACATTTAGATTTAGATTTAACATTTAGATTTAGATTTAGATTTAACATTTAGATTTAGATTTAACATTTAGATTTAGATTTAACATTTAGATTTAGATTTAGATTTAACATTTAGATTTAACATTTAGATTTAGATTTAGCATTTAGATTTAGATTTAACATTTAGATTTAACATTTAGATTTAGATTTAGATTTAACATTTAGATTTAGATTTAACATTTAGATATAACATTTAGATTTAGATTTAGATTTAGATTTAGATTTAACATTTAGATTTAGATTTAACATTTAGATTTAACAATTAACATTTAGATTTAACATTTAACATTTAGATTTAACTATTTAAAATATCTCTAAGTTGACAAATATTGTTGTAAATGTGCTAAAAAAGTGACCGCCAAAAATTCATACCAGTTTTTTAAACATTGTTTGAAGCTAAATGTGTCAAAATGTTGCTGTTATTTTCAGCGTGAGCCGCTTTACAAACGGCGCCCCATAGAGATACTCTTAAAATAGTTCAACTGTTTATCTTGATGTGATGCTGACCTGCCTTTGGTCAGAGAGTTTCAACACCAGGGGCCAGTTGTTCAAAGGTCAGCTGATCGGATTTTGGTTATCAGACTGGATCAAATCTTGAAAATGGGTTGTTCAAAAGGGAAAGAAGGAATCTGAAATCAGATCAGATCACAGAATCCAATCTTTTAAACGTTTTAATCTGGATCAAACCTTCAGTTTGTGTTGTTCAAAACTTGTCAGTAGGATTAGGATAACTTTGATCCAAAAAAACAGGATTATCCTTAATATTAGGAATATTAAAAATATTAATGGATTTCAAGGTGGATTCCAGGAAGAAAATGTAGTAAAACTTTAAAACTGGTCAAAAAATACAACAATCGT
The DNA here is from genome assembly GCF_949357685.1 of Gobio gobio. Classification (NCBI taxonomy): domain Eukaryota; kingdom Metazoa; phylum Chordata; class Actinopteri; order Cypriniformes; family Gobionidae; genus Gobio; species Gobio gobio. The sequence goes on from NC_137120.1 coordinate 42,869,068, forward strand.
ATCATATAATACACATTATTTTATTTTGCTCTTTATTAGTTAGGCTAATTGTTAAAGTAATGTAGACATTAGGCTACCTATTATGCCTTTCGATAGCCGACAGTCAAAGTAAAAAAAGATTTAGCTGCCATAAAATAATCCCCAAACAGCTGTAAATATCAAACTTAAATTCAAATTGTTTTTTTATCACTTATAAGACTTTTTTACTTCTTATCAATTATAAGAGATGAACCAGTCAAAAGTTCTTTGCGAGCGAACGCAAGGTTTCTCGGGTTAGTGCTAAATATTTTTTCAATCATCGTGTCCCTTTAGGGGCTCCGTAGAACACTAGTAATCCAGATCTGTATCTGGATCAGGGTGATCCAATCCAATTTTTCAAAATTCCAACAAAAGTAAGATGGATTACCTGATCCATAGGATGGCAAAATATGGGATTTCCAAATCCAGATCATTTTGATCCAGATTAAATGTTTTAAACAACTGGCCCCTGGTGTTACAGTAATGGAAGCTCTAGTATTAAGCAAGGAAATACTCATATATACTGGCATTGTGTTGAGGTTATAGCTCACAATAATAAACTGTCTCAGGTTACGTATGTAACCTCTGTTCCCTGAGAACAGGGAACGAGCACAGCGTCTAGCTGACGCTATGGGGGAACGCCTCCAGCGTGACAGGTGTCTGAAGCCACTATCGAATCACGTCAATCCTATTGACCGGCGACAGCCCATGACGTCATCAATATGCGACCCGGAAGTATATAAGGGCGCTGTGCCAACACATACACATCTTCTCGTCTGAAGGGACTGAAGGGACTGTATGGCAGATAGGCCCTGAAGCATGGCAACGAGACGCAGCGCTCGTTCCCTGTTCTCAGGGAACAGAGGTTACATACATAACCTGAGACGTTCCCTTTCGAAAGGGAACTCTCGCTGCGTCTAGCTGACGCTATGGGGAACGATATACCAACGCCGCCATGCTGAGGGGAGTGTCTGCCTATTGGCAGTGACAACTGTCAACACAAGTAATTCACTGAAAAACCTGAGCGACTCCCCCTCAGGTCACTGGGCTGACAGTGACAGCACTCCCTACGGTCATAGCCCAAGCTATGCAACTAAATGGAACCCTAACGCAACTGCGCGGGGTTCCATCTAGACAGCTCAAAGCCCGGGACCACCACTTCCACAGAAGGGGTCCCTTTAAGGGAATGTGGCTAGGGGACCCGAAGGAGCCCCAGCCAGTCACTACTCGGGAAACAAGTTCTCCCGAGTGCCACCAGGGAGGCCTGACCTGGTGCCCTAAGTGTTATGGACACTTCGGTTTAGCCAACCCTGTCTGTTCAGAAACAGAGCCTCTGGATGGTGCCCAGGGGGCATCCAAACTAAGGGACTGAAAAACTGGCAGTCCTATTTAGCCCAGAACTCAGAGACGGGTTATCCAAGAGAGCAATACTCAGCGTAGCCCTTTACAACCCTTGCTAGCGAGGGGAGTCTGCCTGCTCAAATCAAGGATCTACCAGGTGCTTGTGTTTCAAAGCAGTAGGGAGGCCGGAAAGGCCTACGGACTGATCTACCAGGGAAGCCTCACGAGAGGCCTACGACCGTCTGACCAGGCTCAGGCGGCTGAGTGCTCATAGACGACCCTCATTGAGGGGAGCAGCTGAGCCTGCCTGGCGGGTAACCCCCAGCTGTAGGCCCAACTATGACCAGTTCTAACACAGAGAACTGGTAACCAAGAAGTGCCTAACTTGGGAACTTCGCCTTCAAGGAGGCCCCGTGGGTCTACTACCTGATAGCGGGTTTGTCCCCCAGGGAGGCCTATAGAGGCCTACTACCTAACAGCACGCCATGCTGGCAACCCGAGCATCCTGGCTCGGGAATCCACCCTCAGGGAGGCCTAGTGAGGCCTACTACCTGACAGCAATATATGCCAACTTTCAGAGCGTTCAAGCTCACCTTCAGGGAGGCCTAGAGAGGCCTACCACCTGCCAGTGAAGCATGCTAACTGCTGAGGTTACGTCTAGGGAGGTCCCGTGGGCCACCTGATAACAGTTGAAGCTGTCTGTCAAGGTAGCTGGAAAACTGAACTTTTTTTCTCAAGGAGGCCTAATGGAGGCCTACTACCTGATAGCCAGCCTTTAGGGAGGCCTGGAGAGGCCTGCTACCTGTTTGCGCCTTGTGCTAACTGTTTCTCAAGTGACTGGGCCCCAGGAACGCCTTAGGGAGGCCTGATGAGGCCTACTACCTGCCTCTGGGTAAACCCGGTGCGGGCCTACTGTCAGATAGCAATCTATGCTAACTGTTCACGTGACCACAACCTGGGAACTCACCTTCAGGGAGGCCTAGTAAGGCCTTCCACCTGATAACCTGCTAGGCAGCATACCCGGACGCCGTGCGCCGGTTCTCGCCTTTGGAGAGGCCTGGTTAAGGCCTTCCAACTAACAGTAGGCCTTCAGGGAGGCCTGATGAGGCCTACAACCCGACAGCCGGCAGGCTAGCTGTCCCGATGTGCCGAACATCGGTACTTACCACCAGTGAGGCCTGGCAAGGCCTTCCAACTGATAACGTGCCTATCCAGGAGGCCTGGTGAGGCCTTCCACTTGACAGCCGACCCTCAGGGAAGCGCAATGGCCTATAACCTGATAGCCAGCCAGGCTAGCTTTACCTCGAAGCCAAACATCGGTACCTGCCTTCAGGGAGGCCTAATGAGGCCTACCACCTGATAGCCTGCCAAGCTAAAATACACCCGATGCCACACATTGGTACTCACCTCCAGGGAGGCCTGGCTGAGGCCTTCCACCTGACAGCCGACCCTCAGGGAGGCTTACTGTGGCCTATAACCTGATAGCCAGCCGGGTTAGTTGTTCCTAAGTCCTGCATCGATACTTGCCCTCCAGGAGGCCTGGTGAGGCCTACCCCAATAGCAAGTCATGCTAGCTGCCCGAGTATCCTACCCCGGGAGCTCACCTTCAAAAAGAAGCCTGATGAGGCCTTCTATCTGATAGCAAGCCCATTAGGGAGGCCTAGTGAGGCCTACCACCTGCTAGCATTTACTTTACCATGCTAACCGGAGGAGGGGCACGAGAGGAGACGCTCACTCTCTGGTCCATTCTACGGCCCTCAAGCCGCGATGGACCAGGTCCCGCCTGCCTGGGTGTGGACGCAGACCTCAGCGGTATACAGGTCTTGAATGCGGCTGAGCGCGCCTTCGCCTCCCTGAACTTCCCAACCACCGCCTCCACGGAGGTGCCGAAAAGTTCAGTGGGCGAAACTGGTGAATCAAGGAGAAAGCTCTTCTCTTTCTCCCCGATGTCCGCCAAGCTCAGCCACAGGTGCCTCTCCGTGGCCACCATCGCCGCCATCGATCGCCCGATCGCGGCAGTGGTTTGTTTAGTGGCCCGGAGAGCCAGGTCTGTGGTGCGGCGCAACTCAGCAACCGCCTCAGGGGACAACCCCGCCCCCTGGTCGAGGTCTCTCAGCAGATCCGCCTGGTATTAATTCCTATTATAACTGTAATATTTTTATTTCATTTCTGTGTAAAGCACTTTGAATTGCCACTGTGTATGAAATGTGCTATACAAATAAACTTGCCTTGCCTTGCCTTGGTACGCCTGCAACACAGCCATCGTGTGCAGGGTCGCACCAGCCTGACCCGCTGCCGCGCACGCTCTGCCATTCAACCGTGAAGTCGCCTTCAGCGGTCTGAATGGCAGAGTCGGAGCTCTCAGTGTCGATGTACGCCCTGAAACGAGATAGTTCGCGAACGTCTCGTCCATGGGGGGCATCGACACATACCCGTGCTCACCCATCCCCTCAACATCAGCGAAACTAGCTCGCTGATGTCGGTGGATGCGGGCGGAGTACGGGTTCTTCCATGCCGCCCGGACCTCATCATGAAGGTCCGGGAGGAATGGAAGGCTCACCTGAGGTGCTGGCCTGTGACCGGGGAGAAATCGATCGTCAAGCCTGCCGCGCGCGACCTCTCCCCTAGCGCGCCGCCAAGGCAGCCCCAGCCTGCCTGCAGCGCGCTCCACAGCATCCAGCAGCTCAGCGTACGCGGGACAGGGTGGCTGAGAGGGTCCCGGCTAATCCTGGTCACTGTTACCACCCTCCTCAGCCATCTCCTGCCCGTCCAGAAGAGCGCTCGCTGCAGAGCTACGTGGGGAACTCCCATTCTCCACGTCGACCTGCAGCTCACTCTCGTCAGCCGCTAGATCATCTGAGAGAACAATGCCTCTCTCCAGATGATCGGCGAGCTCCATCTGGGAGCCCCATGATGTGCGTCGCTGCTCCGCCTCAGCGCGAGCGGGACTCACATCGGTGGCGCCAGATGAAGCGCCCCCTTCCCTCGAGAAGAGGGCCAAATGAGAGCGGAGAGTTCTCAGTGGGAACCTCTCACAGTTTGCATAAGCAGAACCCTCAAGAACTGCTTGTGCATGCTCTTCTCCCAGGCAGAAAACGCACAGAGTGTGTGTGTCTTCCGGTGTCAGAAACCTCTGACATGGGTCGGCACACTTTCTGAAGCTCTGCCTCTTCTCTGTGCGTTTCATCTCAAGTTTTAAAGTCTTTTACCAGTATCCGCAGAATTACGCTTCGACAGACAGTCCCTGAAGACGAAAAAGATGTGTATGTGTTGGCACGGCGCCCTTATATACTTCCGGGTCGCATATTGATGACGTCATGGGCTGTCGCCGGTCAATAGGATTGACGTGATTCGATAGTGGCTTCAGACACCTGTCACGCTGGAAGCATTCCCCCATAGCGTCAGCTAGACGCAGCGAGAGTTCCCTTTCGAAAGGGAACTACAAAATATTCCCATCAATACAGGTCAGGAGACAGTAATCTCAGCTCTGTTGTACCTGCACATGTGTGACAGAGATGGCTGATGTCCAGATGTGTGGTGTGGTTTGTGATGGGATTGTTGAGCACACAGCTGTAGGTGTTGTTATCCTGATATTCCACCTCCAGAGGTAGAGAGAGACTGATGCTGAGATCAGACACACTGATGCTGGACAATAAACTGTTTCCTTTGTACCAGGAGAGAGTCACATGACTCACATTCACAGCTGAACACACCACTGCACATCTGGACACTGAGGATGAGGAGGATGATCTTGATGAGGATGAAGAACAGTCTGAAGAGTTACTGGAAATGACAGTAATGGGTAGAGGAGCTGGAAAACAGGATGGAACATGTGGGTTTTATCTATTGCGAGGCTAATCAAAAAGAAACCAAAAATGTAAATGCAAAGCTGATAAAGAAGAAATCCCTGCATCCAAACTGACACTGATGGATCATCTGAACATCTATTGAGCATATCAGTTGTTATTTATTATTCCAATAATGTGTAGCCCAATGTGGGCGTTTTAATTATTATTGAATTCTGTAACTATTATTCAGCACACTCAGCCTATAATTAAAATAATAATAATCAGCAAAAGCATGATTTTCATACACAGTTTACTCACCATAGACAGAAACACTGAATCTCTTCACTGAGGTTATTACTCTGATGATGACGGTCAGTTTATAGAGTCCAGTGTGTTCAGATCTGATGTTTGTGATGGTCAGAGATCCAGTCTGATTGTCCATTTGGAGTCTGTCTCTGAATCTCACATCATTACTCACAAATATATAGTTAGTGTTTATTTGGTCCCTTTTAATGATTTCAGCGACACGAGTCTCTCCAAACACCCACAGAATCTGAAGATCTGTCTGTATTCCAGTAACATCAGTGTTTAGTGAGACAGAATCTCCCTCAGTCACACACACTGACTTCACTTCATCACCATCAGCACACACTCCTGAAACAGATTTTAAAAAATCTTTGTCATAAACAAACATATAAGTGATGTTTTATTAACAAATTTCGGGAGGAGCATGTTCAGATAATTAAACACAAGTGGAGCACATTAAGCTAATCAATTTAATCAACGATAAGAGGTGTATAAATGGGTGATTCTTAGATTATGGGCACTTTTATGTTCTCTTGTCGTATTTTTAAAAATACATATCATTTTGGACAAATTCCTCTTTCTTTGTCAAGCTAACAATGAAACCACCTTAATTTTTTTTACTACCTTTCAATTATGATTTTGTTCATACTTTTCAACCTCCTTATAGGTGTCAAAATTACTGTTTTCTCCTCGTCGCACACCAAGACTTTTTAACTTCGACAATGGAAATACAGTTTAAAAATATGACTTATTAATGCACCTGAATTAAGCACTAGTAAAACAATTAAAATACATTAAAATATTTAATGTGAGACCACTATCAATATTACTTTTTATACAAAATATAGCTGTCGCACAGTATTGCTGTCATTTCAACCACAACACTGTAATGTCTCTTTAAAAAGTTTGTGTGAAAGATTGTTTAGGTGGTTTCTATGGAAATGTTCAGTGACATCAGAACACATGCTGCACATGGAGGGAATTTAAATTCCCTTTCGAAAGGGAACTCGCGCTGCGTCGGAATGACGCTAGGGGGAATGCCTCGGCGTGACAGGTGTCTGAAGCTACTATCGAATCACGCCAAAGTCTTTGACCGACGTCAGCCCATGACGTCATCAACATGCGACCCGGAAGTATATAAGGGCGCCTTGCCAACACAAACAAATCTTTTTCGTCTTCAGGGATTGTCTGTTTGAAGAGACAGTGTTTCAGGAAGTGTGCTGACCCGTGTCAGAGGTTTCTGACACCGGAGGACACACACACTCGCGTTTTTTGCCTGGGTGAAAAGCACGCACAGGCAGTTCTTGAGGCAGCCGCCAGTGCAAACTGTGAGCGTTTTCCGCTGAGAACACTCCGCTCTCATCTGGCCCTCTTCTCGAGGGAGGAGGGCACAGCATCTGGGGCTGCTGATGTGAGTCCCGCTTGCGCTGAGGCAGAGCGGCGACGCACATCGTGGGGTTCCCAGATGGAGCTCGCCGATCGTTTTGAGAGAGGCATTGTTCTCTCAGATGATCTGGCGGCTGACGAGGGTGAGCAGCAGGTTGACGTGGAGAATGAGAGTTCTCCGCCGAGCTCTGCAGCGAGCGCTCTTCTGGACGGGCAGGAGATGGCTGAGGAGGGTGGTAACAGCGACCAGGACCCTGGACCCTCTCAGCCACCCTGTCCCGCGTAGGCTGAGCTGTTGGATGCTATGGAGCGCACTGCAGGCAGGCTGCGGCTGCCTTGGCGGCGCGCTGGGGGAGAGATCGCTCACGGCAGACTCAACGATCGATTTCTCCCCGGCCATAGACCAGCACCTCAGACGAGTCTTCCATTCCTCCCGGACCTTCATTCTGAGGTCCGGGCAGCATGGAAGAACCCGTTGTCTGCCAGCATCCACCGACATCAGCGAGCCAGCTTCGCTGATGTTGAGGGGATGGGTGAACATGGGTGTGTGTCGATGCCCCCCATGGAAGAGACGTTTGCAAACTATCTCGTTTCCGGGCGGGCATCGACACTGAGAGCTCCAACTCTGCCATCCAGACCGCTGAAAGCGACCTCGCGGTTGAATGGCAGGGCGTACGCGGCAGCAGGTCAGGCTGGTGCGACCCTGCACACGATGGCGGTGCTGCAGGCGTACCAGGCAGACCTGCTGGGGGATCTCGACCAGGGGGCGGGGCTGTCCCCTGAGGCGGTTGCTGAGCTGAGCCGCACCACAGATCTGGCTCTCCGGGCCACCAAGCAGACTGCGGTGATGGCGGCGTTGGTGGTTACGGAGAGGCATCTGTGGTTGAGCCTGGCTGACATCGGGGAGAAAGAGAAGGGCTTTCTCTTCGATTCACCGGTTTCGCCAACTGAACTTTTCGGCACCTTCGTGGAGGCGGTGGTTGGAAATTTCAGGGAGGCGAAGGCGCGCTCAGCTGCGTTTAGGACCTGCATACCGCTGAGATCCGCGTCCACGCCCGGGCAGGCGGGACCTGGTCCTTCACGGCTTGAGGGCCGTAGGCAGGACCAGAGGGTTAGCGTCTCCTTTCGTGGCCCCCCTCCATGGAGGAGTAGGGCACAGAGGAGACGGGAAACTCGCAGGAAAAAGGATCTGAGGGTGGTGATCCAGGACAAACACGCCCGTCGTTGGTGATGGATCACTTCCCTTGAGGGCGTTTACATCTTAGCCCTCTCCTTTTTCCTTTTTAATGTCTTTTAATGGCTTTTAATTCCCAGGCGCTTCTTACATCAGGCCTAAGGCGGGCCTATGATGAGTGGAACTATGTTCTGACGGCATGCTCTGACTTGGTTAGTGAGAACGCCGCTTTCAGGCATGCAAGGCCGGTAGAACATCGCGGTGAGAGCTGCGTGGTGAGTCTTCGCTCTACGTGCTGCAGGTGAGAGTGGTTTCCCCTGTAGGTGGCTTATTACAGCACCAGGTTCTGGGCTGTGGAGGTGAGTGTGTGTTGGCTTTCCCCTTTGTGGTAAAAATGCTTGCGGGGCAGGCCGCCGCTCATGGTGTCATATGTTTGTAACTTAGGCTTCCTCTCAGGGTGAGAGGTGTGTAGGCCGCCGCTAGGGCTGTAACAATTTGACCAAAAATAAAAACCTTGATTAATTGAACATTTGACCTCGATTACGATTAATGAACGATTATTTAGCTTTTTTTTTTTTTTGCCCTCATAAGGTTTTTGAGTAAGTTCACTGATAAGGTTTGTACTGTAAATATTTTCTACAATTAAAGGTGGAATTTTTTTTCTAATGAAAAAGTGCATTTCTTTGTGATTTTAGAATACTTGAAGGAAACGGTTCACTTTCAGCAGTTATTGTCTATGGGGCAGATTTCTGTTTGTTGTACATCAGATACAGATAAATTAGCACAGTAGGCCTACATTACATTTATTTGAATGCATTAATGAGAGAGTGATTGTGTGTGTCAATTACTCATACCGTCTCTATTCATTATGAAGCTGTGGTTTGTACTGACTGCAAAGTTATTAAAATGTATGCCTATAACGGTTGAGTTTCTAAGCTACTTTAGTGACTTTAGTCACAGGACAGCGTTGACACTGCGTTTCTGCGCTGCTCTCTGTGCGTGATCTTCACGTGATGTGCAAGCTTCTGTCTTGTTCGTTTGTCACAATATATCAGGCATTAGTTCAACATAATACACATCTGATGGTCGAAACTCATTTTAATGTTCAAACTGGCAGGGCTTAAACCACATACAAATGACAAGCTTTGTGAGGACGCAGGTGAAAGAGGTCTGCCTTCAGGGCGCGTGCGTTGTCAGATACGCGACACGGCTCGGCTCTCTGTGTCACAGAAAAAAGCTGAGTACTGAACGGATAAGTTTTCCGTATTGTTGTTTTTGAATAGTGCACAATCGCTTTAAATGTTGAAACTGGCAAGCCTTTAAACGCATGTGTGTGTGTGTGTGTCAGCGCGTAGGCTATAAGAACAGCAATTAACTGACCTGTATAAACTGTGTAAAACATGCAGTTACTATAGTGATTCTGGGCATCTATAAACACAGATAACTGCTCCTGCATCTCTCTGTGTGCCTGCAAACTGCACTTGATGTGACTGACGGGGCGGAGTCACGTGAAAACCAAAATAACTGACATGGGAAAAATACGTCGGTTAGAGGTTCTGAATGTCGGTTTCGGTTATTTTTCGATTAATCGTACAGCCCTAGCCGCCGCTCATTTCCTCTGGAATGTTAGCGGAATTCTAAGCGGTAGAACACCTTCCGGGTGAATGGTGTGTTTGCTACCGCTTGGGGTTTTGTTACTGTGTGTCTTTGGTTCCCTAAGCCACCGCAAGATAGAGTAGTTTGTCTCTTGTGGAGTGTGTTTACTAGAGACTGATGCTGGAGCTTCAGTTGGGTATGTTTGCTTAGTTGGCCTAGGTTGTAGGGTTGATGGAGGTGCGTTACTGAGGCACGATCACCTCTGGCTGTTCACTACGTGAATTTGAGCCCATCCCTGTGTTATCAGCCTCCTCTCATGTGAGAGCCAGCCCATTTTTCTATGTCTGGGTGCGTAGCAGCTGCGACCAGGTAGCTAGCCCCAAGAGGCCTCCTGTGGGCGGCCCCAGTTTGTTTGAATTGGTGTGATATGTTTCCCAGAGACATTGGCTTTGTGAAGACTTGCTACCAGCTAGTAGGCTCTATGGAGCCTCCCTGAGGGCGGGTCCCCATCAGTGCAATGGGTAGTTATTAGTCAGCCAGTGGTCTAACTGTCAAGGTTTTCATAGCAGTCAGTTGTAAACCTCCTACCAGGTGGTAGGCCTCACCAGGCCTCCCGGAGGGCGAGTTCCAGAGTTGGATACTCGGGTAGCTAGCATGGCTTGCTATCAAGTAGTAAGCCTTATCGGGCATCCTTGAAGGAGAGTGCCGATGTTTTCCACATCCGGACAGCTAGCCTGACTGGCTATCAGGTGGTAGGCCTCACCAGGCCTCCGTGAAGATGAGCCCCCAGGGTCTTTTTTTGGTTACTCTGACAATTTGCATAATTGTTTCAATTAGTAGGCCTATCTGGTGGAGTGCTTTGAGTCTCAGTCACTTGACGGTTAGCATGTTTGATGCAAGCAGGTGGTAGGCCTAACCAGGCCTCCCTAGAAGGCTCGCTATCAGATAGAAGGCCTCACCAGTCTTCCCTGAAGGCACGTACCAATGTTTTCCACATCCGGACAGCTAGCCTGCTGGCTATTAGGTTGTAGGCCTCATCAGGCCTCCCTGAAGGCCTGCTGTCAGTTGGAAGGCCTTAGTCAGGCCTCCCTGGAGGCGAGCACCGACGTACGGTGTCCGGGTATGCGGCCTAGCAGGTTATCAGGTGGAAGGCCTTACTAGGCCTGAGGGTGCTTGGGATTAGCATGCATCGCTGGCAGTTAGTAGGCCTCACCAGGCCTCCCTGAAGATGAGCTTGAACGCTCTAGAAGCCGGCATAAATTGCTATCAGGTGGTAGGTCTCTTTAGGCTTCCCTGAGAAACTTGCTATCAGGTAGTAGGCCCCACGGGGCCTCCTTGAGGGCGAAGTTCCCAAGTTTAGGCACTTCTCTGTTACCAGTTCTCTGTGAGTAAGAGAACCTATGGTAGCTTAGCCTACAGCTGGGGGTTACCCGCCAGGCAGGTTCAGGTGCTGAGGGTCATCTATGACTACACAGCCGCCTGAGTCCGGTCAGACGGTCGCAGGCCTCTCGTGAGGCCTCCCTGTTAGACCGATCCGTAGGCCTGTCCGGCCTCCCTATTCCTTTGAAACACAAGTACCTGGTAGATCCTTGATTTGAGCAGGTAGACTCCCCTCGCTAGCAAGGGTTGTAAAGTGCTACGCTGAGTGTTGCTCTTTGGGATAACCCGTCTCTGAGATCCGAGCTAAGAAGGACTGCCAGTTTTTCAGTCCCTTAGTCTGGATGCCTTTCTGAGGCACCGTCCGGAGGCTCTGTTTCTGAACAGACAGGGTTGGCCAAACCGAAGTGTCCAAAACACTTAGGGCACCAGGTCAGGCCTCCCTGGTGGCACTCAGGCGAATATGTTCCCTGGGTAGTGACTTGGCTGGGGTTCCTTCTGGTCCCCTAGCCACATTCCCTTAAAGGGACCCCTTCTGTTGAAGTAGTGGTCCCGGGCCTTTGAGCAGTCTGGATAGGACCTCATGCAGTTGCACTAAGGTCCCGTTTTAGACGTATAGCTTGGCCTATGACTGTAGGGGATGCTGTCACTGACAACCCAGTGTGACCTGAGGGGGAGTGGCTCAGGTTTTTCAGTTGAATTTACTTGCGCTGACAGTTGTCACTGCCAGTGGGCAGACACTAGGGCTGTCAACGAATATTCTAAATTCAAATATATATTCGAATAGTTTTTAAAAAATGAATTTCGAAGGTGAAAATTAATATTCGAATTAAAAAATATATAAAAAACGCCCGCAGTAGTAGAGGCATGGCTGTCTTCACACCGCATACGCAAGCAGTGCGTTGACAGGGCAGGAGCGGTGTGCGTGGAGAACGGGAGGCGCGCATTCACACTGGTTGTCTGGCGCAGCTGAACCGTGGGTCGTGTATTGCAAATACAGACGAATATTGTTCATTATGTCACATTTTCTGGTGTTCTCCTTCAACCCCTGCATGCGCTGTGAATGCTCTAAATTAATCTGTTAACATGGGCGCCGAAAAAAATACGCGCTAATGCAGTGTGAAACCGTCACTGCTGAAAGTTGACGGCGTCTTGCATGGAAGATGGCAGAAAGTGCAGAGCCCAACTCGACCGCAGCAGAGAAAGCGATTTTAACCCCCCAAAATCTAAAAAGCTAAACAATCACGTCTTGACACTTACTTTGCATCGCCCTCCATAAGCTCTTTGTCTGCAACACGACAAGAGGCCATACCGGAGAAAGGAATTTCGTTCATTTGTAAGGACATGAGATCGATCAGTCTCGTAGATGGGGCAGGCTTCAGGGAGTTCTGTCAAGCAATGGAACCGAGGTACCATATCCCTATTTAACGTTAGATAGAAACATTACTAAAGTGTGGGCTACTGTACTGACTGAATAGATATTGCATGAATAAAGGATAAATGCACTGCTTCCACTGGTTTGATTATTTACCGTTTCATGTCAAGGAAACGTTCCATGTTTACCACAGCACAGCTCGCTCGGAGCGTTCAATATGCTGTAAAACTTCAATTAATATTAATAATATTTGTTTCAATCACTGAATGAAGCCTCCTATATTTGGGACGAGTCGCGACCTTAAATTGCCTGCACAAAACTCTTGATCAGCACTCAAAATGTGTTTGTTTATTTAAAACGTTATGCACAGAGAGCGTGAGAGTGAGGGCGAGAGAGAGTGAGGTCTGCGGTCTCGGTTAGATTATTGCTTGGTATTATACTTGGTATTAGTTGATTTACTTGTTTCTGTGTAGGTAATACGTTGTCAAATATGTTTAAACTTAAATAGACTACCTATACAAGTAGTTATGTCTCTTTGTATTAATTTGTCCTGTTATTGACGTAATGCGCGTCATTGACAAAATGCGCAACCAGATGTTCAAATAGTTTTTTTTAGAGGGAATATTCGAACGTCATTTTTGAGGAATTTTGACAGCCCTAGCAGACACTCCCCTCAGCATGGTGGCGTTGGTATGTCGTGTCCCATAGCACCATTCCGATGCAGCGTGAGTTCCCTTTCGAAAGGGAACGTCTTGGTTACGTATGTAACCTCTGTTCGCTGAGAACAGGGAACGAGACGCTGCGTCGCCTGCCATGCCTCGGGGTCTATCTGCCATACAGTCCCTTCAGACGAGAAGATGTGTTTGTGCTGGCAAGGCGCCCTTATATACTTCCGGGTCGCATATTGATGACGTCATGGGCTGACGTTGGTCAAAGACTTTGCCGTGATTCGCTGGTAGCTTCAGACACCTGTCACGCAGAGGCGTTCCCCGTATAGCACCATTCCGATGCAGCGTCTCGTTCCCTGTTCTCAGGGAACAGAGGTTACATACGTAACCAAGACGTTTTCATCATCAACAAATTAAGAAAAATCAAGCTAAATATTGCTTGAACAGTTAATATATTTATTCTACGTCATTTCCAAACATGCTGTACCTTCAAGGGTGTTTTTAAAAAGCTAAACATTTTAATTTAAATCAGAATATTTTGCATACTTTAAATGCTGAGTATTAATTCAAAGCTAATTAGTGAAGCTATCTTCCATTTTTTCACAAAAAAACTACAGAAATGTCATTTCCGCCACATGCTGCCATTTCCACCACAGAGGGTAGCTTGAGAGAGAGTTTGAGAGAGAGTTGAGTAAAAGCACGTTCAAGATAAAGAAACACGGGTGTGGACTCCGTTATTTCATGACATGGTGTCAGAAGCTGGTCAATTGAGTGCAGCGTGAACCCTGCCGACAAAATGGCAAAGTTTAATACTCCGGAGCAGTTTTCTTTCGAAAATCCCTCGGAATGGCCCGAATGGAAACTAGTTCTCTAGTCTATGCAATGGGAAGCGAGGCAGAGAAAATATTGGCTTCCTTTAGTTTTGAAAACGAGGAGGATAAAGAGAAATTCGATGTTGTACTGGCGAAATTTGATGAGTACTTCATTCCGAAACGGAATCTAATACATGAGCGCGCATGTTTTTATCAGAGAAACTAGCTACCGGGGGAGAAAGCGGAGACGTACATTCGCTCGCTGTATGAACTGGCCGTGAATTGTGAGTTCAGTGACAAAAGAGATGAGCACATTCGTGACCGGCTTGTGGTCGGTATAAGGGACAAAAGACTTTCCCAAAAGTTACAACTGATGCCTACATTGACACTATCAGAAGCAATACAAAATATAAGGCAGTCAGAAGATTTTGCAGTGCAAATTGGTTTGCAAACACGTGAAATGCACAGCGGAACGCCCACTAGAGGGAGGGGGAGATACACACACAGACCACGGGGTGCAGCAGCAGCACAGAGCAGCACAGTCTGCTATGGAAAGGCAAGAAATTGCAGTAGATGTGGTAAGAAACCGCACGCAAAAGATGAAATTTGCCCTACAACAAAAAGTACATGTAATAAATGTAATAAGAAAGGACATTGACAGAGGATGTGTAAAACAAAGACAGTGAGAGAAATAACGGAATAAATGGAAAAGGCATTGTTCTTGGGAGCTGTTAATGAGGAAACAAATGAGGAACATTGGACGGTTCAAGTGAAGATTGGTCAGACACCACTTAACTTCAAAATTGACACAGGAGCTGATGCATGTGTGATAAGTGAGGAGATGTTTGACCAACTTGTGCCAAAGAAAGAACTGTACCCAGCAGTAATTTCACTCAGCACCCCAGGGGGCAAACTCAAGTGCCTAGGTCAATTTCATGCAAAAATGACATATAAAGGCAATTGTTACTCATATCCAGTGTATGTACTTCCAGGAAAGGAAGCAAATAACCTGCTGAGCCGAGTGGCAGCTACAGAAATGGGGCTTGTAAAGCGAGTGAATTAAATAAAAGATGTGTTTCAGCAGGGTGGAAAGCTGAAAACAGATCCAGTAAAGATCTTTAAAGAAGTAAAGTCTTTCTGTAAAGTCTTAAAAGAAGGAGCTGAACCCTATGCAGTGAATGTATCACGCCGTGTACCCCTTCCTCTCCTGCCCAAGGTGAAAACTGAACTGAGCCGTATGGAGAAAGAAGGTATCATTGATAAAGTAACTTAACAGACTGAGTGGTGCGCTGCCATGGTCCCGGTCCTCAGGCCCAATCGAGATGTTCGGATCTGCGTCGATTTGAGGAAGCTAAATAGTGCAGTGAAGAGAGAGAAGTTTGTTCTTCCTACAACAGAGGAAGTCATCTCTAAACTCACAGGTGCCAAGATATTTAGCTCACTGGACGCAGCCAGTGGATTTTACCAAATCCCTCTTGAGGAAAAGAGTAGTAAAAGACTACTTTTATCACCCCTTTTGACAGATACGCCTTCAAACGTCTCCCGTTTGGGATCACAAGCGCCCCAGAAATTTTTCAAAGAAAATGACTGAGACATTGCAGGGGCTTGAGGGCGTGGCAAGTTATATGAATTTTTTTTGGTTTTCGGAAAAACAGAAAAAGAACATGATGAGTGCCTGGGAAAAGTACTCAAAGTCATGGAATCTGCTGGACTAAAATTGAACAAACAAAAATGCAGGTTCAGACAGAATCAAATTTGTTTCTTGGGTCATATCATTGACGCACAAGGGGTGAGGCCGGACCCTGGAAAAGTCGACAGCATTGCTAACTTTCCGGTACCCCAAAATATACACGAACTCAAGCGGTTCCTAGGAATGGTGAACTACTTAGGGAAATACATCCCTAATTTAGCCACTGTCGGACAACCTATGTATGATCTCCTGAAAACCAAAGTGGTATGGAACTGGGGTCCAAGTCAGGAGACAGCCTTTCAGAAAGTGAAAAATGCCTTGATGTGCGCACCCGTTCTCACTTTCTTTGATGCCATCAGACCCACAGTGGTTTCTGCAGATGCAAGCAGCTACGGGGTGGGAGGCGTCCTGCTTCAAAAAGATGATGATGAGTGGAGGCCAGTAGCATACTGTTCAAGGCGCCTAAGTGATGCTGAAACGAGGTATGCACAAATAGAGAAGGAATGTTTGGCGGGGGTCTGGGCCTGTGAACGCTTTGAGAAATATCTGTATGGGGTGGAAAGCTTCAGATTAAACACAGACCACAAACCCCTCGTCCCACTCATCAACAGTAAAGACCTTGATAATGTTCCTCTCAGGTGCCAGAGGCTCTTAATGAGATTAATGCGGTGCAGTTGTGTTGCAGAATATGCTCCAGGAAAGACACTGGCCGTAGCTGACGCACTATCAAGAGGCCCAGACCACACAGTGGTGAATACGGACAGCCATAATGAGATAACTGCGTATATTGCTTCTGTTGTCAATAACCTCCCTGCAACTTCGCAGAAAATGGAGCGGATCAGGATGAACACAGAATCTGACAGCCAGTTGCAGTCAGTCCTTTGGTTCATTAGGAATGGCTGGCCAGAGTATACAGCAAGCACACCTGAGGCCATCCAAGAGTATTTTCAGGTGAGAGGGGTGCTCTCTGAGTTTTAGTCGCGGCTTAGTCGTGAGAGGCAAACGTATAGTTATCCCTACCTGTATGAGGAAGGAAATCCTGGATAGAATCCATGATGGTCACCAAGACCTACACAGGTGCCGTGAAAGGGCTTACGAGGCAGTATGGTGGCCTAATATCTCACAGGACATTAAACAGCATGTGCAGGTGTGCTCACACTGTGTTGAGATGAGGGCAGCACAATGAAAGGAACCGTTGATTCCAAGCGAATTATCCGGTAGGCCCTGGGAGAAAATAGCTGTGGACCTGTGTGAACACAACAAATGCCATTACCTGGTAATATCCGATTATTACTCCAGATACATTGAGATCCTGTCACTTCCTGCTCCCTCTACTAGCCAAGTGATTGGAAAACTCAAAGCCACCTTTGCCCGTTTTGGGATCGCACATGAGGTGAGAAGTGACAATGGTTTTCTAGTAAAGAATTCAGAGACTTTAGTTGTGAATACGACTTTGTTCATGTTACTTAAAGTCCACACTTCCCACAAAGCAATGGCCATGCAGAGAGGGCTGTACAGGCGGCCAAGAATATTTTGATACAGAAAGACCCTCTGCTGGCTCTCATGTCTTATAGGGCCACCCCATCAGCGTCCACTGGGTTCAGCCCAGCAGAACTACTCATGGAGAGGAGGATTAGAACCATACTCCCAACACTGGAGGAGAACCTGAAACCTGCCTGGCCAGAAGATGAAAAAGTGAGAAGTGCTGATGCCCCTACAATCGCCGAAATGGAGTAAGGAACTGGCCTGTACTAAGTCAAGGAGATGCTGTCCGGGTCAGAGTGAATGGACAAAAAGACTAGACTAACCAAGGGACCATTCAAGGTTCTTTTTCCACGCCAAAGTCTTATGTAGTGAAAACACCGGAAGTAAAACTGATCAGGAGAAACCGTCGTCACCTTCAGAAGGAGCACACTCCTTCTGTAACTCCAGAATGCACGGTGGGTCCTGAATGCATGGACCTTATGGATTCCAGGGGAATAACTACCCCTACACAGACACATGCTGATCTTACAGATACCACCTCATGAGGGCAGGTACAGCAGTCACAGTCAACCACAGTAACCCGCTCAGGGAGCGTGTGCAAGCCTGTGCACAGACTGAATTTATAAACGGATTGTTGCTCTTCATAGCATAAAGGGGACTGTAAAGATCGTGAAGAAGAAAAAAAAAGTTCAAAGTGAAAGTTCAAGTGTCAGTGTGTACATTATTATGAATGATTTGAAGAGAAATTAATATGTATGCAAGCAATGTTATATTGCATTACCTTAAAGTGTTCTATTGAGAAAGTTGTTTTGAGATAGATGTGTTTTGCAATTATTATTGTTATTTCACTTAGTGGATAAAGTGATTAGAGAAACACAGGACTGTTTCAGTAAAAAAGCTTCTGAAAAAAAAGGGGGAGATGTCATGTATGTTGATCGGTTTTAAAAAGGGTTAGGACATGCGGGGGGGGGGGGGGGGGGGGGGGGCTTGAGAGAGAGTTGAGTAAAAGGACGTTCAAGATAAAGAAACACGGGTGTGGACTCCGTTATTTCATGACACATTAATTAATTGTAATTTCCACAACACCTTAATTTCCATCCCCACACACATTTTTAAAAAATACTTTAAAAGTTCTCATCACACGTTAAAAATGTATCCAGTCAAATGTATGAGATCATGCTCTACTTAATATAAAAATTCAAGTTAGTTATTTTCTAATAAGCTCTTACCCAAACCAATATGAACTTTCAGAGTGTGACAGGTGTACCGTTCAGCATTTGCTCCTTAGGGCATTTCATTTATCACATTGGCAAATGTATAAAATTGTACATTGTGGACAAACTGGTAAAACTATTTACCAATGATCTTAGACAATTTTGTTGAGTTGCAGAAGTTATTCTGTTTTTAAATAACAGCTGTATATTGAGATTTGGTGGAAATTACATTTGTTCATTGCAGTTCGGAAATTTTTTAAAATAATAGAAATTTCTCTTAAAGAACACTTTGAGTTTTGGCCAAAATTCCGAGCCAGGACACGCCAAATACTCATAGTCTTTACACTATATTTGAAAGTGTGAACTCATGAAATATAGGAAGATTAAGTTGGAAAATGTTTAAACTGGTGTTTTTAACAACAACAAAATAAAATATAGAAATGGCTGTTCAATGACAAAGTATTGTACAAACGTGTTCAGGTGTGTATTCTATATATGCTGGGCTGCAGGGGTGTATCCATCATTTCAGAAGTGAGGAGGACAGAATATCAAGTGTTATACCAGTTTTTTGCATATGTATTCTACATTCAGGCTGTTCCAGTCGCGGTGCATGAGATGAAACTCACCGTTTGTGATCAGAATGCATAGACAGATGAAAGCAGTGTCTAAAATCATATTCCTCAAGAGATGACCGAACGCTTTCTGATAAATAATGTCCTCATAGCGCTGTGGAGAACGGGCTTTCAAACGGATAAACAACGAAATCTCTTCTGCTAAACTCCAGTGTTTCAGTAAATGTGTGTGACATGACCACACGAGAGGAGGAGATCACTGATCCGAGTGACATCAGCAGCATGAAGCGTGTATATACACGTTATGTTTAGCTCTAGTTTATGATTTTAAATATTGGTGAAACAGTTCTTTCTTATTTTAGAACTGTTTCATTTTAACATAACGGTATGTGTTGGAAAAGCACCTTTGTGCTCTATAATCTATATTAATAACTATACAGTCTCTATATCGAGTCACCTTCACTGATATAGCGCTTTTTACAACTTTACAGTGATCATCTAGAGAAACATAGTCAAACTCTGACATTAACTGGTCCACTAATGTTGTTTTTAATGCAGAAATAGCGAGTGTTTCTATAGCAACAGAGCTCGTTGTAGTTGTTTTATTGCGATCTCTTTAAAGGCAGCAGATGGAGATCGGCTCTTTCAATGCGGGACTTTCCGCTATTCCGCGTTGTACTTTCATTCATTCCTTCATTCATTCATTCATTCATTCATTCATTCATTCATTCATTCATTCATTCATTCATTCATTCATTCATAGGTATATTGATATATTAATATAGATTTTATTTGCATGAACCCCTGTAAATATTATTTGGGAAAAGAATGAAATAAATGTATTGACCTCATCAATGCAAACCAGTTCACACTTTCTAGAGATCTTTTGACACATTGGGTTCTGGTAGGCCACTATTTCCTGTAGAGCAATGTGCATCTCAATAATGACCAAGTCAAGTCACCTTTATTTATATAGGGTGAATTCAGGGAGATTGGGACACTTTTTGCCATTGAGATGACTTGGAAAAAGTGTCCCAATCAATTCACCCTAGCGCTTTTAACAATGCCGATTGTTTCAAAGCAGCTTCACAGTGTTAAAAGGGACAATTATGCAACAGAATTTTATTCGGCCGTACAGCCGCTCCGGAGAAAACGGTGATGTCATCAGCTCATTTATCATACAGTGACAATGTGGGCAGATCAGTTATTTAGTTGAAAATGTATTTAGTTGAATGGTACACTTCGATCCTGTCCCAAATGGCACACTTCAAAGTGCGGACTCGTAGGTAGACTGCGAGGGTTTAGGGTGCCATTTGGGAAAGGGTGTTCATATGCACTTTTGGTCTTGTGGACTCACAATGGCTGCCGTGTGCGCATGTCTGTTAAGTCCATGAGACTGATATGCACCTCAATGCCACTTTTGCTAAGCCCGCACCGTCAGTCTTCTTCCCGACAGTCAAAGCAGTGTTACGCCAGGAAAGTGTGCACTCGTAGGAAGACTGCAAGTGTTTAGGGTGCCGTTTGGGACAGGGCCATAGAGGACAGTGTGCTATTCTGAACCAGGGTATCTGTACTCATACTGTTTTGGAGATCTTGGCTGAGCATGTAATGAATGTTTAACATCATTCATATATTTTGCATGAGGACATTGATACACCTGACCTGAAAATCTTAAATTACACAGAAATACAGAAGAGAAAGAGATTTAAAAATGTTAAATAAATGAGCACATTTACTAACGTTTATACTCATGTGAAAGTCATGCAAACATGAGCGTGAGAACAGAAGTGGCCCATTGTCCAAATGCAGAAACACCAATCACATACATCCCATAATAGACAAGTTCTTATTCAACTGCTGTGCATTTACCAAAAACAACACAAAACCGCATGAGTTCAGTGCATGTGTAGACCCCTAACCTATATAAACCAGACCACAGCGATCTCGCTCTGAGTGTGTCACAGTGCATGAAGACACTCATGATCATAAAATAACCCATCTGTCTCCACGGCAACGCTAGTGTAAAATCATAATCATAATGTGTTTATCCTCATCTCATGGAAAGAGCTGTTTCTCCAGGTTTCTGTACGGCACATGAAGGCTGTGGGAATGATTTGAAAAGGTGCTGAGACAAATCTATCCTTTTGGGAACATTCAAATTTCATTCAACCCTGGAGAAATAACATTTTTACATCTTCTGTTAAAAACGAATCAGAAATTTGCTTACAAAATGAAATAATTTCAAGTTCATCAAGCTCAAGGACAAAAGTGTGCATGTGTCGTTCTGCTTGTGTTTTAGTTTATATCTAAACTGTTAAGTCAGCGTCAGCTTATCATGTGTGCTTGGCTTTCAGTTTTTTGGTGTGTGTTTCCATTGACGCTTGGTTATTTGAACTCTCTTTATAAGGCCCCACAGTGTTAACTCAGTCATGATGAAAGCAGATCATGTCTTTCTCCTCTCTGGTGTTTCCTGTAATGCATTAGCAGCTTTTATTGCACTCAGATGATTGACTAATGCTCTTCAGCAGACGATCACAGGGCTCCATCACTTCCTGCTCATAGTTCCCCATTTGAGTTCTCTAAAATCCTGAGTTCACTAAAATATTTTCATGACTGTGACATAAAAACCACAGCATACTCTTTGGGAGTTGTTAAATCAAAGAAATGGCTTCATTTGTTAACATAAATAAGAAATCATGCATTGGCCTTTATTGAATTCTAGTCAGTCAAACAGACACACTGAGGCTCTTCAGCTCTGAGAAGTTCATCCTCCCACCCTCAGTTTCTACATCTCTCCATCTCACACTCGCAGACCACATCCTGACCACACCGATGAGAGGAACACACCGCACGTGACTACAACAAATATATATCTTTAAAAAGAGCTCCTGTGAAAAATATTACATACAATATTTTAATGTATTTTTGTAATATTGTCATTATTTACCTATCCCTATATATATATATAAGAATAACTCACACAAAACTCTTAAACTCAGACATGTAAACAGACTCATGTACGCGCTGATGGCATGATGAGAGTCCTGTGCCCTTTACTAGCAGATACTACAGATTACCTAAACATGTCATTTATCACAGTGGAGAAACAGGCCTTTAGTCTGTGAATATGGTGCATTTGCGTTGATGGTTTAGGGTATGGAATTGGCACACACCCAAACATACAGAAGCTTATATATAAATATAGGATATATGAAAAGACATTATGAGCAGTCACAGGTGAACTGAACACTGTTGATCATCTCCTAACAAGGCCACATTAAAGGGTTAGTTCACCCTAACATGTAAATTGTGTCATTAATTCCTCTCCCTCATGGCGTTCCACACCCGTCAGACCTCCGTTCATCTTCAGACACTGATGAAGATATTAGTGTTAAATCCGATGGCTCTGAAAGGCCTCCATTGGCAGTGATGACATTTCCTCTCTCAAGACCCCTAAAAGCTACTAAAGAGTCGTTACAAAGTCCATCTCACTACAGCGCTTCTACAATCATTTCATGAAACGACGAGAATAGTTTTTGTGCGCAAACAAAAAATCTAAATAGCGACTTTATTCAACTTTATTCTGGGCTTCAGACGTGAACTCACGAAGCACCGTCACGACGCATGCGCGAGAATATGACGTCGAGCACAGTTCGGGCATCCAGGAAATGCAGACTTTAGCACCATTTTGAGCTCTACGCCAAGACCTAAAGCACAATCAATGTAGAATTCAACAGCTTAGATACAGCGTTGTAGTGAGATGGACTTTGTAACAACTCTTTAGTAACTTTTAGGGGTCTTGAGAGAGGAAATGTCATCACTGCCAATGGAGGCCTTTCTGAGCCATCGGATTTAGCAAAAATATCTTCATTTGTGTCTGAAGATGAACGGAGGTCTGACGGGTGTCGAACGATATGAGGGAGAGGAATTAATGACAGAATTTACATTTTTGGGTGAACTAACCCTTTAAGGTCTGGTAGAGTCGATGGTAAGTAAACAATAATTTCTTGTCATCAGTGTGTTGGCTGCAGGAGAAATGGGCAGGAATAAAGATCTGAGCGACTTTGACAAGGGCCAGATTGTTATGGTCAGAGTATCTCTGAAACGGTGAGAGGTCAGCAGTGGTCAGAAGATACCGACAGGACCACAAACAGGTGACAGGGTGTTAGACGCCCGAGGCTCATCGATGCACGAGGGAAACAAGGGCTGTCCCGTCTGGTCCGAGTCAACTGAAGGTCCACTGTGGCATAAGTCAAAGTACATTTTAATGATGGTTATGGGAGGAATGTGTCACAACACACAATCAGAGCGCCTGTGATGATCCCTGTCCACCGAAAGCACCTACAATGAGCATGTGAGTGTTGGAACTGCACCTCGGAGCAGTGGAGAAAGACACCCGATCCATTGAGTTCTGTTTTCTTTTACATTACGTGGACGGCTGTGTATGTGTGTGTCATATACCTGGGGAAGTGATGGCACTGTGGGATGATGACAAGCCAATGGAGGGAGGAGTGTGATGCTCTGGGCAATGTTCTGCTGGGAAACCTGGGATTCATGTGGATGTAAATCTGACACCTACACACCTTCATGACAATGGTGTTCCCTGGGGAAATGGCCTTTCTCAGCAGGATAATGCACACACTGGGCCTCATTCATGAAACACCAGCAGAACGAATATGTGTGAAAATCGTTCGTAAAGCCACTCTGATGTAAATTTTCAGATTGACGAAAATGTTCGTATTTTCAAAATGTTAGTTTACACCTGCTCCCTACCACGAGTGAATGGAGCGTAAAACATTTGAACGTTCTGTGTTCTAATTTAGGCAAACTGACGACATTGCATTTGGATGAACTATGTACCATAATAATATTTCAAGTAAATAAGCGCTCGTCACTGTCAATTTTAGGGGCGGGACAAAAACTACACTGACCAATCATCCCACATGTACACCAACTGAACAACAAAAATGGAGAAGTTAATACTGCTTTTACTGCATTTTTATATTCAGTAATATTCTTCAAAATGAGACACTAGTAACACATTACACACATGGATATTCTGCATCATATTCATAGCAACCAGAGTATCTCAGATGGAAAAACGCTGCCCTTGCAAAGCACTCTCAAGCACCACCAGCTGGCTGTTTTCAGAACAGCACCAGGCGTTTATAGCTGGCTAAAATGCTTTGGTGGACACATGATAATTGAATATTTATTGCTAGACATATGGTCAATTAGTCTCTTGGAAAGTCCAGAAGGTTCCACAGCGTTCCTGCACACGTCATTTGCAGTTGTAACTCATGGGCGGGATTATGCTAATTATGAATGAGCGCGCACACACGTCCTATTTACGAATGTTTCATTAATATACACACGCTTAACTACCAAATCCGTGGTATACGAAGCGTTTGTGAATCTGGAGGAGAGTTTTTGTAAAGGTCCATTTTATGCACAAATTACTCCGAATTTGCTCATATATTTACGAACGTTTCATGAATGAGGCCAGGAATGGTTTGAGGAACACATTGTCCTGGCCTCCAATTTCCCCAGATCTCAATCTGACTGAGCATCTGTGTGAAGGGTCTGCTGCTAACATCTTGGTGCCAGAGACCTCAGCACACCTTCAGGGGTCTAGTGGAGTCCATGCCTCGGCACTGTTTTGGCAGCGCGCAGAGGACCAACAGAATATCATAATGTTTTGGCTCATCGGTGTGTATATATTCATCTTTTTCCAAAGCCCCATGATGTTTTGCATGAATTATGGGTGTAGCTTCCATGAAACTGTGAACAATCAGTGAAAGATGAGCTCTTTTTTCATATTGGTTAAGTGGACAAAGGAAAAAATAACATTATCAGCAGGAAAAGATTGCAGTGATGAAAAGAGCTCTTGCCATTGATATTCTTTAAAATGCCAAGCGTTGTTATTCTCTTGAAGTCTAAAAACAGAACATGAAGGACATTTACAGCTCATTTAGTCAAGCTGACTTACTTTCTTTTAGTGTTTTTGAGTGGAACTTCTCCAAACCGAAAGTGCCACCCATAATCTAAAACACCGCAGGCTGGTTAGGACAAATGTGGATATCATTTCAGATTCCCTCCATCTGTGAATGTTTTACAGAAACCCAGTCTCAGTTTACCTGCAGTCTCCTCCCACAGGCATGAGTATCATTTCTGTCAAATTAATACTCTAGGAGAAATGTAAAAGCTCATCCCATTGAGTCTGCCTTGATTCACCCTTGTTGTGCTTCTTCCCACAGGACAAAGTACAGGTCAGAGACGTGATATGTGCACACCTGGAGTTTATTTGTTCAAGCGTGAATCCACCCACATCACACATCACACATTGTTTCCTAACTATCACACACTGAATCTACAATAAAGAACACACACCTCTTCAGGGCAGAGCAGCTGTCACACGACTCAATGGAGCTTTTGATATGAGGTTTAGCTCAGAGAAGAAACACAGGAACGGTGAGAAGCCGCCATCAAACTGCATTCGGCATTATTTCATTAAACTCTAAACCTCTACAGGTGCTAATGATCACAACCACTGCTCAGGTCATCTTACAAGGAGTATTGTTCATCTTGATCTACGTTTACTTCTCTACAGATTAGAGAATACAAACAGCACTAATAATAATGAATGACTTCAAACAGCCATCAACCGTCTGCTCTCCAGCAGGAGAACACATGAGGTTTTCTTCAGGACAATCGGTCTCCTCAGATGTTCCTCATAGATTGAGTTTCACTGGTTGTGTGTTGATATTTCACAGCTGTCGCTGTTCTGTCCATATCCAGTGAGGCTATCTATGAGGAAGAAACATTCACCATCACAAACAGGAAGTGGACCTTCAGACCATCATCTACTCATGAATGTAGGAGCCATCTGTGTGTAATTATACATTTGTCCATTGGGTGGCGCTCTGGGATGTGATATTAAGGGCAACAGAGTAATGAGACACAGGTGTGTGTTGGTAGTGGGGAAGCACACAGTTTTTGAGTAGCGTGCAAGGTGGATTATGATTGTATTCAGTCTTCATGGGTGCTTTTCAATTCTTATTTGTGCATCCTCGTTTCCTTTCCTAGCTTCCTTTCCTCGCGTCTTAGCTCCACCCCTTCAGGATGCGAGGGAGGGACACAAGGAAAAGACGCGAGGATGGAGGAATTTAATCAAGTGAAATGATATATCCTCGCTCCCTTTAGCGTCACTTCAAAGCATAAAATCAAATGACTCTACACCGCTGGATTTAGTTTGCACATCAGGATTCTTGAAGATTTGAGATTTTATTTATATTGTAATAGTTTCAACCCTTACAAAATACCACATTTGTCCATATTTTATTTAATATTACCAGTTATTAATAACAACTCTTTATTCCCAGTTATTAACTGCTTTTTATTTGTTGTTTATAGTATTACAGTTTTTTTCTTTCTTTTTCTTGTGCTTTGATATGATTCTGCAACTGTCAGTTGTTCTTATTTGACATACATTTGTGTCAATAAACTGTGGCAAGATGTGAGGGGGGGGGGGGGGGGATTCATACGTGCATCACGTTTAGTCGATAAAAAACTTCCGCACAGGATACACCTGAGTATCCTTGCTCATGACTCCTCAGGAAGCCTCCTCACTCCTCCATCCTCGCCTCCTCTCGATGCAATTAGAGAACTGAGATGTCCTACAAGATGGCTGAGCTCGGTCGGTTTCCGGGTCATAGGATGGAGGACGGAGGAGCGAGGAAACGAGGAGGGATATTGAGAAGCACCCCATATCTACAAGGTATGGACTTGAGATTTGTATTCTGTGAACTGGAAGCAATTTATTCATCAGAGCACAATAAACAAAGACTCTGTTTGCATTTTACCTCCGTCTGCATGGACGCGTTCTGAACATGCTCACTCTTATTACCTGCTTAATGGGCAGCCGCTACAATGAATGTGAACATTTTAGAGTGAAATCAGAGGAAGTGTTTGCTGACCTGCGGCAGATCTCCCGTCTGAAGACAGTAGATGATGTGTGTGTATTCTGACTCTGGGATTATCAGATCTACAAACACAAACACGTGAGAGGATATTACTGTCAGCGTCATCATCTCTGCGATGCTATTTGGCAAACTTTATGAGTTATTAGTAATACTTGCCTTTTTTCTGCGCTTGACAGAATGTCCTACAGCAACAGTTCATCAGTATAACAGCAGACATGAACACCACACACACACTGACTATTATTATCAGAATAAAATATGAACGATGGCTCTGTTCTGTAACATAGAGAGAAAAACATTCAATCTTTCTGAAACTAATATGAAACTATATCAGTCCTATACGGTGGCCGAGACAGCTCAACGTGCTGCAAATGAAGAAAACACATGCAAATAGAAAAAACATCTTCTTCAGTTTGACAACACGTGCTGCAAAAGTTCACAACACATGCAAATACAAAAACGCGCTGCAAAAAGTTCACAACACATGCAAATAGAGAAACGCTGCAAATACTCACAACACATGCAAATAGAGAAACGCGCTGCACAAAGTCCACAACACATGCAAATACGCGCTGCAACACATTCCAGGCCCGGCGAACTGGCCCTTTCTGCAATGATCTGAATGATGATGATGATGATTAGGCTACTTTTAGAGTTAAATTAATATTTTAATTTGCACTACAATAATTTATAGTGCATCACTGACGCGCTGTAGTAAGATTAGCTAACTCCTCATTAAAAAAAAAATAAAAAATAAATTGTATAACACCTATCTGTTCTCATTTCTTTTAACTACGGGCCACAAGGGAAATATTAATACATTTAGGTTAATGTTATCAGAACATGTTGAAGAAGAGCTTGCATCGCTGTTTCACTTTCTGCAGTGAATAATTAATTGGGATTTGAGTTATAAAATCAAGTAAATTATAAAAATATATATATTATTTATTATTAATAATTTATTAATAATATTTTTTTAACACAAAATAATACCCCAAATCGTTTTTCCTGGCGCCGGGACTGGCATACCAAAACGAAAGAAAGTGTTAAGGGAACACCAACAATTGACGTACATTAGTCTTCGGTGGGGTGCACCTGAAAGGTGTTTGTTTGTTTATTTTAACATTCTGATCGTATGTGCATTATGAGGAGGCCTATTTGCAGCTGCATTTTTGTATTTGCATGTTGTGAACTTTTGCAGCACGTTTCTCTATTTGCATGTGTTGTGAACCAGGGCTGGACTGGGGCTAAAATTCGGCCCTGGCAAACCCAGCCCATCCGGCCCATGAGTTCCTCTTGAATGTTTTAACTGGGGTTAGGGCCTTAAATTGGAGTAAATAAATAAATCTAGGACAGGGACAACTAATGATGGATATTATCGAATTTACTGCAAATGCAGATAACAAATGTGATATTGCACTTTTGTCACACAGAAATGCACATGACAGTAAACCACTGATTTTGAGCAAGGATTAAAGTGAATTTACTGCTTTTAAAATCATAATTTACTCACTCTCATGTCGTTCCAAACCTGTATGACTTTCTCTCTTCCGTGAAACATAAAAGAAGATATTTTGAAGAATGTTGGCAACCAAACCATAGGCTATACCATTGAATAGCCTATTGTATGGACAAAAAAAGACTCAAATGATTTTCTTTTATGTTACACAGACAGAAATTCATTGAGGTTTGGAATGACATTGGGGTGAGTAAACGTTCACATGTTTTGATTGAACTACCCCGTTAAAAACAATAAAAAAAGTTTGAGAGTTAACACCTAATTTATGTAACACACTGATATGATATCTATCTTTCATGAGGTTCTGAAATAACATTTTGTTAAATTTCATTAGATCTATTAAAAAGTTCATAAAACATTTACAGAGAAAAAAGCGTTGTCCTTAAAGGGATAGTTTACCCAAAAATGAAAATTGTATCATCATTTACTCACCCTCAAGTTGTTCCAAACCTGTATGAGTTTCTTTGTTCTGCTGAACACAAAAGAAGATATTTTGAAGAATGTTTGTAACAAAGCAGATAGAGCAACTATTGACTACCATAGTATTTTTTTCCTACTATGGTAGTCAATAGTTGCTCTATCAGCCTGGTTACAAACATTCTTCAAAATATCTTCTTTTGTGTTCAGCAGAACAAAAAAACTCCTACAGGTTTGGAACAACTTGAGGGTGAGTAAATTATGACATCATTTTCATTTTTGGGTGAACTATCCCTTTAATGCATGGGATCCAGGCTTTAAAGCTGTTTTGTTGAATTATAATTGAATTACCCTACACTCTAAAAAAAAAAAAAAGGTTCTATATGGCACCAAAAATGGTTCTTGGCTCGTAATGATAGGGGAACCTTTTTTAGTGCTTTATAGCACCAATTTTGGTGCTTCAGTGGTTCTTCAGAGGTGCTATATAGCACCTTAGTCAAAGAACCGGTGAAGAACCGCTGAAGAACCACTGAAGCACCAAAATTGGTGCTATATAGCACTAAAAAAGGTTCCCCTATGATTACGAGCCAAGAACCATTTTTGGTGCCATAAGCCGCGTTTCCACCGAAATTACCCGGAACTATTTGTACCAGGAACTTTTTCTCCCCCAGACCTGCTACAATCTGCGTTTCCACCGCGGTCTAAAGTACCGGGGAGATTAGGCAAATTAGTCCGGTGACGTGGCAATGCGCGCGACTGCTCCTCCCAGTCACCGACGGACAGGAATCACTTTTGCGCGATACTGTCTGCAACAATAACAAGTGGAGGAGATGCAAGCAGCGCTGCTTTTGCATACACATTACCAACACTGCTTATTTAAACGTGCACTTTCACCTGGTTTGACCATTTTAATGCAAAATGGGATGATGGGCAATCCAAAATCTGAATGTGTTGTAATAGCTCAATTCCAAAACAAAACATTTTCTATAAAGGGATAATGAGGTTTCAGTCATTCATGACAGATGTGTGAAAATTTAATTGAATGAAAACAATAGACTGAATTAAGCGGTTGAAAGATTAGGTTCTAGACTGCAAGTATTTTATTTTTTTATCACAATAACATCTCTTAGCATTCACAAAAAAAAAAAAAGTCACGTGACTATATGCTTCATTAAATGCATAATTTTAGAGACTTCTTCCTCAAATTTGAAATGAAGCAGGACCACACTTATGGCTTCACTTAAGTTGTGGTTATAAGTTATTATACTACATTCACATAGTTATACATTAAAAATATAATATTTGGGTTTTCTAGATATGTTTATGTGCATATTCAGAAAGACTTGCGAGCAGCAGCCCTTTTATTTGCTTCCTACACTATATGAATACAATTAGAAAGTGGTTATATAGTTAGAATGTGGATATTAAAGACAGTGACATTTTACACATTTGACTTTATTTTAGACAGATTAGTTCTTACAAAATTAGGTGTGCAAAGACAAATAAATTACTAGAACAATAAAATGAAAATATAAAATGTGAAAACAACAATATAAAAAAACCCCATATTTTTAGTAAGCTGTCCAAGAGCTGTGCCAACACGTACAATATATAAAGTACAAATGTGGTAGTGCAAATGCTTCATTCAAGCGGCTGGTCGTTGTGGCTACTTCTTGAACAACTGGACAAACTGTCCAAGAACAGACAGAAACCTGGTCTGAAAGTCCCTCTGCTTTCTTCCGCTTCTGACTGGTGGAATGCCAGCTCTTGCCTCCTCATCTCTCCTCGGCCTGGCTCTCCAGTAACAGCTGAATATATTGATCTCGCTGTTCTTGTCCATAAGCTGCAGGACGGCCCGGTTAGCATCCTCCATGTCCCTCAGTGCATCAAGAAAGTCACAGTCCCTTTTGCTTTTCTCTAAGTAGAAAAATTGCACTGAAACACATGGAAATTAATACACAAGGCAACCATGAAACAATAGAAACCATCAATTAATTATTTAAAGTGTTTTCACTACAAATAATGAACAATTGTTTGCCCAGCTTGAACAATGTCCAGTGTGCAATTTTTATCAAGGGCAATTAAATTTACAATTAAAAACAACAAAACTACTCAAAACCATTAAGGATTACACATCAGTTTTTAAATATATACACATTTTTGTCAGCTTTATAACGTACTGGTGACCGCGGGGGAAAACACGCTGGTCTCTGTTGCCTGCAATTCATCAGGGCCACTCGTTACACCTGGAAAAGCACGTTGAAAAAAGTTACTGCAACGTGTTTAAACACTGCAACGAGTTTAATAGATGATACCAAGATGAGATATTTACCTTCAACCCACTGGATTCCTGGATGGTTTCCAACAACGCACTAGCCGAGTCTTTCGTTACCGCTGTACCAGAAAAGGACGGTCTGTCCCAACACTACGCCGGTCGGAAGCGCTCCGGTTGTTATGATCCTTTAATTTCTTGTAATCTTGTCTTAATTTCTTCAACTTCTCTCTGCACTGTTTTCCAGTGTGACTGGAACCGAGTCGATATCTTCAGGTAACGTTATACCATTTCATTGCGGGTCGCCATTTCCAGTTCCCGCTGGATGTCCTCCTCCGCTTATATGCTCAATAAAGCCTGAACCTCGTCGTCGGTCCATCGGTCGAATTTTTTGTTGAACTCCATTGCTGCAAAGAAAATATTTACTGAACGCAGAACCCACAAAACCCACCTCGCAAAAGACTTGTAAATATGGCGGTGAAAAAAAAAATGCTGCGAGAGCTCAACCAATCAGCATGTTCAGCGCCCAAGTCCCACCCCCGAAAGTTCGCAAACTTTTCAAAAGTCCCACCTCGCAAGCAGGGCCGATTGGAGGGGGAAATATTTACCCGGAACTTCGTTTAGACCCTGGTTCCTGCGGTCGAAACACACCGAGTTCCCCCCCAAAGTTCCTGGTTCCGGGGTAAAGTTCCTGCGGTGGAAACGCGGCTATATAGAACCTTTTTTTTTTAGAGTGTAATGACATTTTAACTGAGTTTAACTGTAGGTCAGTTTCATTTAGCCTAACTGTATGGGCATGGTAGTCACAGGTAAAATCATGCTCATTACTAGGTATATGGTTTCGAAAATAAATAAATAATAATAAACTATTGAATTTGGTTGTGCTAGAGTGACAAGTTTGTAGTTGTGTGTATTGCTGTTTTCCAATTTACCTCGTGATGTATTTACATGGTGGTGGCTGTTTTCAGCTGATTCACCACAGAACCTTTAATGTTCCCATATCACACGATTGTATAAAACAACATTCGGAGTCAAAGTGCCGGTTCATGACTTCATATAGCAGCAGAAACGCAGCGCACGTTCGGCAGCGCTGTTGCGCGGATATTCGCCTTTTGCAGTTTCATGCGGCCAAATTTTTAAACAGCGCCGAATATGGACACAGTCTATGAGGAGGGAAGGTCTCTCTCGCTTTGGCCTGTCAATTCAGAAGACAAACCAATGGGCCGCTGTCCCTGCATGATGGGCCAGTCCGTGGCAATTTTTTTTATAAATAAATAACCTTGTATCGGCCCTAAAGTGCGTCGGCCCACCGGGAAAATGCCCGGTATGCCAGATTACCAGTCCAGCCCTGTTGTGAACTTTTGCAGCGCGTTTCTCTATTTGCATGTGTTGTGGACTTTTGCAGCGCATGTGTTGTAAAACTGATGAAGATGTTTTCTTTATTTGCTGGTGTTTTTTCTATTTGCATGTGTTTTCTTCATTTGCAGTGCGTTGAGCTCTCTCGGCCACCGTAGTACGACCCAGAGGAACAGATCAGTAATCTCAGCTCTACTGTACCTGCACATGTGTGACAGAGACGGCTGATGTCCAGATGTGTGGTGTGGTTTGTGATGGGATTGTTGAGCACACAGCTGTAGGTGTTGTTATCCTGATATTCCACCTCCAGAGGTAGAGAGAGACTGATGCTGAGATCAGACACACTGATGCTGGACAATAAACTGTTTCCTTTGTACCAGGAGAGAGTCACATGACTCACATTCACAGCTGAACACACCACTGCACATCTGGACACATCTGAGGATGAGGAGGAGGATGAAGATGATGAAGAACAGTCTGAAGAGTCTACAGTGATGACGGGAATGGGAAGAGGAGCTGGAAAACCAGTGTTGGGTAAGTTACTCTAAAAAAGTAATTAATTACTAGTTACTTTCTAAATCCTATATCAACCTTGACTAGCAAGGCCTAGTAATTCGAGGATAAGACATGAAACGGCTTTTTTAATTAATTCAAATACATAATATAAAACTACATCAATTATTCTTATTAAATGACCAAAGTATTACAAATATGAGAAGGTTATAAAAACATACATTTTAAAATTAGACTTTACATTTTGATGTTAATTGCACTATTATATTATATATAATTGTTCTATAGTCTTTAGTTCAATTACATCAGAAGTAACTGTAATGAAATGACAGAAGAAATAAGAGTAATCTCTTACTTTACTTTTTCAAGGGAAGGTCATTAAATTACAGTAACTAGTTACACCCAACACTGTAGAAAACACGAAAGAACATGTGGGTTTTATCTCAGTATTATCATCAAATGTCTATAACAAAAATAACACAATACAGATGTTTTCTGACGAGGCTTATCAAAAAGAAACGTAATCATAAAGAAGAAATCCCTGCATCTAAACTGACACTGATGGATCATCTGAACATCTACTGAGCATATCAGTTATTATTTATTATTTCAACAATGTGTAGCTCAGTTCAGCTGGCCGTTTGAATAATCATTGAATTCTGTAACTATTATTCAGCACACCGAGTTCAGCCTATAATAATAATAATAGTGAGCAATTATATCATTTGTGACCTGGCACGTGCAGAGGGGGGGGGGCTTTGGGTGCTCGAGCCCCTGCCCTTTTTCAAAATGAATCAAAAGTGCCCCTCTCAGACAAATATCAACGATAATATCGTGGTCAATAAAACTAAATAAATGTGATTATTATAACATGACAATGTATACAATAGTAACGAACGGCTCAAAAGTCGGACAATTTCTGTTGAGGCGTTGCCATAACGCGTTGCTATGGGTCGCGTGCGTTTTGATTGACAGCTGATTTTCCTCTGTTCGGAAGCGGCTCTCGAGCCAAATATGGTCCTTTCAGAGAGTGTGTGGCCTCACGGGAAAAAGTAAACCTATTTTTTTTTCATCCATAATCAAAGCTAATGTGTTGATTTAATTACAAATCTATATATTATATATTTTAAAGTATTACACAATTCACCAATGCCCGTTTGTCATGTATATACACCAACCAATCGTGATCTGGCAAAGCAAGTTCAAATTCCATTGGGCGATGTGAAGTGGAGCGGTAATTTTCTGTTCTTATTCAGAAATCGGTTGAAAATGACATGGACAGACGAACTAACGTTTGTGGAACGATTTCCTGCGGTTTGTCTCATTTTTTAAATTGCATCACTGACAAAATGGATTTTAACAAACAAATCCCTGCACAAAACCATGCAGCAGCAGCAAAAGTCGAATTAATGGTAAGTAGTGTTAAATTCACTTGTATTTATGTATATTGATACACCGTTTACTATTTCATGAAACTATCAAAGTTAACAAAACCCAAGTGCCACCGGCACCTACAGGCCTATTATGTGAAGTGTAGGCCGGCGAAATGGTTACGTGAAAAGACTTTATTATATTACCATTTTTGAATATAATGCAGCATTATGAAAGTCTCTTATGTTCATCAAGCCTGCATTTATTTGATAAAAAACAGCAATATTGTGAAATATTATTAAAATAATGGTTTTCTATTTTAAAATAATTTAAAATATAATTTATTCCTGT
This sequence comes from Gobio gobio, assembly GCF_949357685.1. Taxonomy (NCBI): domain Eukaryota; kingdom Metazoa; phylum Chordata; class Actinopteri; order Cypriniformes; family Gobionidae; genus Gobio; species Gobio gobio. The sequence goes on from NC_137120.1 coordinate 42,903,651, forward strand.
GATCACAGCTGTATTTCCAGCATCATTACTCCACTCTTCAGTGTCACATGATCATTCAGAAATCATTCTAATATGAGGATTTAATGTCAATGATGGAAACTGTGATACTATTTTCAAGATTCTTTTATTAATAAAAAGTTAAAAATAACAATGTAATAAAATTTCACAATATTAGGCTACTGTTTTTTTTTTCTGTATTTTTGATTAAATAAATGCAGGCTTGATGAGCATAAGGATATATATATATATATTTACATATTGCCCCTTTTTTACATTTGAGCCCCTGCCCCTGAAGAACTCTCTGCACGGCCCTGTTTGTGACATGATTCATACACAGTTTACTCACCATAGACAGAAACTCTGAATCTCTTCACTGAGGTTATTCCTCTGATGATGACGGTCAGTTTATAGAGTCCAGTGTGTACAGATGTGATGTTTGTGATGGTCAGAGATCCAGTCTGACTGTCCATCTGGAGTCTGTCTCTGAATCTCTCATCATTACTGACAGATATATAGTTAGTGTTTATTTGGTCCCTTTTAATGATTTCAGCGATACGAGTCTCTCCAAACACCCACACAATCTGAAGATCTGTCTGTACTCCAGTAACATCAGAGTTTAGAGAGACAGAATCTCCCTCAGTCACACACACTGACTTCACTTCATCATCACACACTCCTGAAACAGAAAAAAACCCTAAAGAGTGCAGTTTGAATTAGTCAAACACATAATAGAACATAGTTGAACTCCATAAATACTTAAAATTCAATTAAATCCACTTACAATTTGTGACACACACACATAGACAGAAGATAGCAGCGTTTGACATCATATTCAAAATGTCAAACTCCTCATGAATTCAAGAAATAATCCAACTACACAGCCCACTTTCTAAAACTCTCAAACGAAATGGTAAAATCTTTCTAAATCCTGAACAAAGTACAACACATTGGCCGACTGCAAACTTCTAAGACACAAAGATTTGTTGAGAAATTAGTCTATAGCGACTGACCTAAAAACCGACCGCAGGTGTTAGCGTCAGAGAGGATGAGACGTCACGCAATAAACTGACAAGACAACAGATACTTTTCCTGATTTTAGAGGTTTATAATACTTAATGCATTTTAATACAGAAGTGAACTCAAGGATCTTCAGTGTTTCTGCTTCTCTTAAATACAAAGAAAACTTCCTGTGAAATCAAGGTCTTTAAACTGTGAAGTTAACACAGAAACAACACATCACACAACCAAAGATATTGTCTGATGCTGAGACTGACGATGGAACTAAAATGCCCATGAACCAGACGAAGCCTCTGCTTTACCCATCACATACAGATACAATCAGTACAGAGTGAACGTTTACAAGTGTTCATTTCACAGCAAACTACGCCAAAACAAATCAATCGTCAACTTTATTTCCATAACACTTTATACAACACTGATTCAAAGCAGCTTTACAGTGATGAAATGAATGATTCAATGATGTAACAGAATTCAGTCATAAGACAATAAAGCTTGTGTGAAGATTTAAACAACCTGAGCACAACATTAAGTCCCGACAAGTCACTGCTACATACAGATTAGAACAATGCTGTATTACACACACACACACACACTAAAAGCTTTCATATAACACTATACATGAAAATATTTGTAAAAACAAAAAACACTTTATCATGACCGTACATTAGCCAACTATTCATCGCCACTTAATGGCAAAAACACACATTATGGCAATAATCGGCTGGATTTGAGCGTTCAGCAGTGAATGTCTCTTTGCCTGGCGATTACATTACTGTCACGTACAGCCGATGGAGGAAGATGAGGAACACAGTATACGGGGACTCACGTGAGGAACAGGACCTCAATCACTAACTGACTTAAGCCCTATCGGGACAGTAATAGTTTCTCGTGGGGTCGTAAGGTGTTTTCATCATTGACAGGTTCTAGTCTGTGATTTTATTGCCGTCTGAATCCAGAATGACAGTGTTTTTCTCCCACCACCCGCGTAAAAATCCTGGCTGAATTACAGACTGTTTTTAGACAAACACCAAGGTTGTGTGGTGATTTAATTGCCGTCTGAATACACATCTCAGAGTTCCAAAATTCGCTTAAATTCACTGTTTGTATCCTTTTTGACCCCTGCAAAGCACCGTACGGTTGTGCTTCCCTGTAATCTGGATGCATTTTAAAGGGGTCATGAATTGGATAAGCTTTGCATATTTAATGAGCTTCGGCTCCAGTCTCTTGTTTACAAACGAATCCGGTGAATGGAACAGACGTGCAATGTCTTCCCCACGTGAGCTGGATCTTCATTAAAAATAAAGTTCAACCACACATTCCCAATATTAGAATCTGAAGGAAGCTTTTGAGCGACTGTGTTCTTCCACGACCAGGCACAGCGCAATATATTACTATCTTCGGCATGTTTAATGCACGATAGCGCAATCCGTTTAGCTCCACGAGTCGGTGGGCGGGGCTACAGAATCAGGCGTTCTTCTTCTTCTGTTGAGGCGGTGCTTCACTACACTCTCACCTCACAGCCGGGCACATTCTCAGATCTCTCGCTTTCTGGGCCTGGTGTCAATAAAAGCTTTTCTTTGACTAAAAAAGCTCTGAAACTTACAGGATATTCTTATATCACCATTAACTTTTATATATCAAAAACTGAATGAAAAGTAGATTTCTCAATTCATCACCCCTTTAACCCTAAAGCCATCTTTTGGACAAATGAGGGCAAAATCGTTTTGTTGTTTTGTTTTTTAAATACTTTCCTTAATCTGAGCGGTACAAGACATGGCTACTTTTCCTAAATTTGCCACCTGAACACACACAAAATTTTACTAAATTCTACAATTTTAAGTGCTTGAAGAAAAAAAAAACTCCTTAATCCCGCCTTCGTGGACAAAAATGGGCACCCATAGGAATGAATGGAAAAAACTGTAATTCAGAGCATATATTTTTTATTTATCCAATAAAAATCAATAAATCCAACACAATGCAGATCATACAGTACATACACACAACTGAAGGAGTGAGCCTATACAACATTCTCAATGTGGCAAAAACACACACACACACACACACACACACACACACACACATGCATTGAAAGCCTGAGAGTTAGTTTTAGACTAGTGTTTTATTTTTGTCAAATAAAAAACAGTATCTCACACATACACAAACAAAGGAATTAAATTAGCCAATAACTGGGCAATTAAAAAAAAAAAAGTAAAAAAAAATTGTTAAAACATTGTTTTACAGAGTTCATCCCATATGCAGCCATTGAGTTATATTGCCATCTGGCTATTGATATTTTAGCTTTAAAAATAAATTAATACCATCATAGGTCACCAGATGTCACCAAAGTCACCACATATTTAGCGTTTGGCTCTCTGGACTTGGTGATATGTTTTTTTTTTACTGAAGTTAAAGAAATATTAAATATAACATACAAATAAGCATATTTTACTTAAAATATGGTACTTTTAGAGGTAAATAAAAGTAATTAATTAAATCCATTAATACCATTAAATAATACAATTAATATTCATTAATTTATTAAATAATAAATTAATTTGATCACAGATGGTGATACAACATTTATAAAAAAACATTTTTGCAATTACACTTGTGACGTTTGTGCCCAAATGTGTCCACGAGGGCGGGATTAAGGGCTGTTATGTGAGGCTGGCTTGAGGGTTACAGATCTAGACTTTAATTACTGAAATGCTGTATATTAGCAATATATTTCACCACCGCTCAAAAAAAGCACGTAAACATTTGAATTGTGCCGTTATTACGTCAGCAATTATACATGTTAAAATAACCACAGCATTATGAGTACCTCATGAGAGGCTGTACTCCCTCATTCCCTCTCATTTCCATGTGGAATAAAATGAGATCCTTTATTTTGAGATAAAACACAAGACAGAAAACCATTTTAACTATAATGTGCGTCTATATATCTTCCTATACACTTCCTTTAAAGATATTTAAATAAGTAAATAATAATTAGGATATTATTTTCCTATTATTAAATTAAATATACATGTATTCTTATTATACCAGCATATGGAATTTTATGTACAGCACAATCATGTGATTGAGCATGTGAGCAGCGCGTTCACTGAGGTCATGCAAATTTACGGACTTCCATGTGAGAAACAATTACCGTCCGAATGGGGCTAAAGACTGAATAGAACAGGGAGTATTAAATCACAGGGTGAATGAGGGACTAAACAGCCACTGGTGGAGGAAGATGAAGTAATCAGAGACTGACGAGAACCGGTGCAGACATGATCGAACAACTGTGATAATTACAATGTTTAAATTCACACATAGTGTGTATACCATATGACGCAAGTTAATTTTTCAAATAAGTAACACAAGTTCCTTTGTTGTCCATGTATTGTCCGACAGCTGTCCTGTCCTCGTGTTGAGAGAAATCGGGAGTAAGAATAGCAGCGCAGCTGAAAGGTTTGAGTAGCGCCCTCTACTGTACAGGTGTGAATCTGCGTTTCCTTCAGACTGAGGCTTATTCTTTTCACTTCTGATGCGAAAAGACCTTTACATGTGCCAAAAATACAACTTTTCTGATGTTCAGATCAAACAAGCAAGCTCAGCCCAGGTGTAAGGAACGCAATGCATTACTTTCCATTAAAAATATTCAACTAATTTAGTAAATTTTTATGGAAAGTATTTTTTTAGGGAGTAATGCAATATTGTAATGCATTACATTTAAAAGTAACGGTGCACTATGACACAACAATAACCAAGATAATTTCAGAAATATTCCTCAAATCTTCAATCTGGTCATCAATGGAGATGATGTATTTTCCCTCAGGTTGTGCAGTTACAGTAATCTACAGTAGAGACCAGTGAGAGAAATCTCACACACACTCAGTAGAGGGAGCCTTTACACACAGATAATGACGGCATTTGCTCTCATTACACACATTTCCTGAAGAAATCTTGATGGTTGCATCTACTCTTCTGAGTTAATTATTTCTCTTTATCTCTTTTCGTCCTGATTCTTGTAATAGGATAGTATCATGTGGGTGGCTGTATAATAACATAACACTGAAGCACACAAACCATCTCTACCCAAGTCTAGACATGACTGAGTTGTTATGAAGCCTAGGCAGGTGCAGACAAGATTGAGATCAATGTAATGCACTTGGGCTGAAAGCCCCTCAAATAACAGGACACCATATTGTGTTTCTTTGGTCTTTCTTTCTTAATTAAAGATCAAATATTTTAGAAACTACTTATAACACGCAATACTGAAATACAGTCACTTGTAGTAAACAGCGCCAGCAATGCGTTCAATTCTGGCATGTGCTCCAACATGCTCTGTTTGTCCTTTAATAACTGAGCTCTACAATAACAGACTGTGCTCATCATCTCAAAACAACTCTTGAGTACTCTGTGTGGTCTCGTCCATCAGTCTCCAGAGAGAGAGAGAGAGAGAGAGAGAGAGAGAGAGAGAGAGAGAGAGAGAGAGAGAGAGAGAGAGAGAGAGAGAGAGAGAGATCAGAGCTGATGCTACTACACATGCTTAAAGGTGCAGTGTGTAAGTTTAGCGGCACTAGTGGTGAGGTTGTGAATTGCATCCGCCCACCGCTCACCCCTCCCTTACGAACCACATCGAGAAGCTACGGTGGCCCACACAGGACAAGCGCTCTGTAGAGAAGTTTGTCCCTGTAGGGCTACTGGCACAAAATGGCGGCTTCACTGTAAGGGACCCGCGGTGTGTGTAGATAGAAACAGCTCATTCTAAGGTCAAAAACTCATAACAGGTGAACTGAAAACATAGTTATGTATATTATATTGCATTTCTGTCAATAGATCCTCATAAATACTACACACTGCACCTTTAAAGCAGAAGATGAAAGGGCAAATTCACAAAATAATATCAGCTATAAAGAAAATATAGCACAAATGTTCCACAAAGGCTGTTAAAGGATGAGTTCACTTCCATATAAACATTTCTTGATGATTTCCTCTCCCCATCTAATCCCAGATGTTAATGTATTTCTTTCTTCAGTTTTTTGAGGATCATTCCAGGATTTTTCTGCTCATAATGGACTTCAATGGGAACCAACGGCTGAAGGTCCAAATCACTGCAGTTTCAGAGGAAGGGCTTCAGAGACTCTGACCAATCCCAGACGAGGAATAGAGTCTGATCTAGACAAACCATCGCCACATTTACAACACAAACACACATTTATACACTTTAACCTCTAATGCTTGACTGCGGTGTTGTTCTTCTTCACGGCGTATGATGACATCACATCAGAAAGGTCACATGACGCCAGAGGAAGTGCCTACCCAGTGTTAAAACAAACGTGCAAAGACTAAATCAAACGCCCTTTACACAAATAAAAGTCAAACAACGATGACGGACGATTTTAAAGTTGGAGGAGAATATGAGATGGAGTTTTTCGGCCCCGGGGCGGCACTTCCACCTGCGTCATGTGACCTTTCTGAGGTGATGACATCATACGCCTTGAAGAAGAACAACACTGAAGTCGAGCATTAGAGGTTAAAGTGTATAAATGTGTGTGTGTGTTGTAAATGTGGCGATGGTTTGTCTAGATCAGACTCTATTCCTCGTCTGGGATTGGTCAGAGTCTCTGAAGCCCTTCCTCTGAAACTGCAGTGATTTGGACCTTCAGCCGTTGGTTCCCATTGAAGTCCATTATGAGCAGAAAAATCCTGGAATGATCCTCAAAAAACTTCATTTCTTTTCCACTGAAGAAAGGAAGACATGAACATCTTGGATGAGATGAGGGTGAGGAAATCATCAGGAAATGTTCATTTTGAAGTGAACTCATCCTTTAAAATGGGGAATAAAATATATTAGAGAATTCAGTGTATCGCTATCGATACAATCCTAGTCAAATGAGAGCTTCATTATCATGTAAGAACATGCTCAGAATCCACAGAAGAAAAACTGGACGGAAGCCGAGAAACAGCATATCATGAGAACTCAAATCATGTTTAAACATGGTAAACTTATTTTACTTAGGCCACAAGCATCAGCACAATAAGAACAATTATTCATGGTGTCTGAGTGTTAAATTATGCAACGTCATGCATATAAAAGCAGCCACAAGCTGATCCGCAAACAAACAATACCAGCAGACTAACAGATTCAGGTAAATAACAAGCGTATCTTACCGTTTCCGAAGCTCTGTGTGTGTTAAATGTCACATCAGTATAACTGACCTCTTCCTCAGTAGTCTGAGCTGTTTAATAATCAATTTAGAAATTTAGAAATTTGTTGCCGCTACTTCTGCAAAAAAGACACATCGCAATCAGTTGCTAATACTTGCCTTCTTGTTTTACTCGTTTGTAGTTTTTATGGCAACAATACATGAACACAACCCCCACTATGACCAGTACTACCAGCAGAACAGCAACCATCAGCTCTGTGAGGAATGAATGTTGGCTGACTCCTGCAATGCATAAGACAACAACAGACATTAGCCATTAAATACACATACAAATGAGGAGTATAAATACAGAAAGGGATCAAGAAACTTAACCGGACACAGGTGAAAACAGTGGACACAAAACAGCACAGACTAGACACCATGGAAACACATAAACATTACTAAATATACAGGAAACTGACAGATATGACAGAAATAGAAACTATTTTAAATCTCAGAACAGAAATGATTTAACTTGGCAGTGACAATAAGAATATATCCATCACATGTATGTTCTGTAACGGGGAAAATGCCTCTCAAATGTATTGAATAGCACATGTTTACTAATGCTTGAATGTGTGCATGTGAACGTGAGTTCAAGTACAAGATGCAGAGTTTGCTGTGTGTTCACACACCTGCACATGTGTGACAGAGACCCGTGATGTTGAGGTGTGTCGTCCGGTTGGTGAATGAATAAGACACCACACAGCTGTAGGAATCATCCAGACACTGAATCTCCAGAGGTAGAGAGAGACTGATGCTGAGATCAGACACACTGATGCTGGACAATAAACTGTTTCCTTTGTACCAGGAGAGAGTCACATGACTCACATTCACAGCTGAACACCCCAGGGAGCAGTTCTGCTCTGAAGATCTTTCTGACACTGAAGGGTTTTGTAGGGAGTCACTGATGACGGGAACAGTTAATGGAGCTAAAACAGGAAGAATCCGTCATAAAGATATCTGTAAAGAGTCCAAGTGTAAAAATAGCAATGATGCTCTAAAACGTACGGAGAGCGGGAGGGGACACATTCGGTTCACTTAGTTTTGTAGTGGCCATGACCATAGATAACCATAATAAAGGCTAGATGTCTTACGGCGGAGTCTCTAACGTCATCAGCGGCGGCCATCTTGTCACAGGCCAGCTTTCTGGCGGGCTCCTGATGTAAGGCGAGTGATCTGAACACAAATACTCTTATCTCGCTGAAATCTGGACAGATTTACAAATGGTTTGGTTTCTTACAAACGTTATTAACGTGGCTATAATTCTGGACACTTGAACAAATTAAGAATAATTATTCATAAGTATGCAGTGTCATAACTACATCTCTGACGTTTATAACAAACCAAACAGTTTGAAAATCTGAAAATCAGAAAATTGAGCAAGTTTTTAAAAAGTGCAAGCACCCATGAAAACAATGTTAGGAGTGAGCGCGCTGACTGTGACAAGATGGCCGCCAGCTGCTGATGTCGACCTCCATTGGCCAGCAGCGCGGACGAGACATCTAGCCTTTATTATGTATATCTATGACCACGACATGTAAACTCGTGAAAGTATGGTAATATGTCACGGCCATGAGTTAACAGCATCATTATGGGATGTAGAGTAGTGGTCTCGAGATCATATGTTGAGGGAGCGATATCTGTTTCTCGGGTTTAAAAGATGTATACAACCTGGAATTATAATATTTCGACTTTAATCTCGAAATTCTTTGACTTTAATCTCGAAATATTTTGACTTTAATCTGGAAATTCTTTATTTTTTTATTTTATTTTGAGGTTCAGGGCTTCCGTAAATTCCGCTCTTTTTCTTAATTAAAAATAAACATTATTATAGGCCTATCCATTTCTGGTAATTCCAGGTTGCTCTGGTCCCGCAGGTTGTTTACGCATTAACTTGTGGCCATGAGAAATCGATATCGTTCCCTCAACATAAGATCTCAAGCATGGTGTGGATTATTATCACACTCACACGAGTTTATATGTCGTGGCCATGACAGTGAACAATAACAACAACAGAAGTTTTCAGTTTATTTCTTAAGAATAATTCCTGACACTAAGAGCATTCAATCATTCATCATACTAGACCACAATAAAGAATTTATGATTTACTCACCATACACAACAATACTGAAGCTCCTGTGTTTGACCCCCCTATTGATGATCTGTAGTTTATAAAGTCCAGAGTGTGATTTGTTGATGTCTGTGATGGTCAGAAATCCTGTCTGCTCATCTATCTGCAGTCTGTCTCTGAATCTCTCATCATCACTATCATATATAGAGATGATCTGGTTATATATTTGAGCTATAACAGTCTCTGATCTGTGAGGTCTAAATGTCCACAGGATCAGATCTTTACTCTGTACTTCAGTAACATCAGAGTTTAGCGTGACAGAATCTCCCTCCATCACGGATATCGTCTGTGTTTCATCTGAATAAAGTCCAGACACACCTGGAACAAAACAGACACCACAACATTTAGTCACAGATTAGCACCTCAGATATCTTTCAGAGCGTCTGTATGGGCCATCAAAATATTCATCTAAACATAGACCTCTATATACATCGGAAAGGCGTTTACTGTCAATAAAAATGAAGAAAATATTTTAAATAAAGTGCCTAACGAAATGTTTAATAATAATAAAAGCATGTATTGTGTAGGGTTAGGGGTCGTGTAGGGAGGGCTTTTATTGAGGTGGCATCCATTTAATAATTTTAATAAATATAATAATTTACACTGTTATGATTGCATCCTGTCAATGCACTTTTTAAACATGCTCATGTGAATAGCCTTTATATACACTAGTTCTGTTGTGTTTGTTTTATGTGTTCTGACAAACTTTCCTACACAACTTTCAATATTCTACACTTTCAATATTTCTTCACATTCTTCATACTTTCAGTCAATCTGTCCTAACTAAATGTACGACCAGGAGCCGCTACTGATTCAAAGTTTATTTAAACCTAAGAGTTTAAAAGGATATAAAAGCTAAAGATACAACAAACAAACTTAATCCTGGACTACACACTAATGAAATAATGTTAGATCATCTCACCATTAACTGTTGGGCTGGAGATCACAGTGTCAGACTGAAGCTGCTGCTGTGTCGACCGTAAAACTGCTAAAGATTTGAACAGTTTAATGAAACGGTTAAAAAATGACAGTGAACAACAGTGAATTATGACACAAAATCATGCAAGACAACAAGAATCACACACATAAACAAAACTGCATAACTTAATTACCTCCTAAAATCCACAAGCAAACATATAAAGATGTGTAACCCATAACCATCTTCTTTAACAGCTCAAAGAGTTTGTAATAAAACACAACATTATGCAACAATATTCTAGGGGTCTGCGTCTTTTCTGATGGAAAAGAAAAAAGAGGTGGGCTAACTAACATACTTCAGGAGTCTGTGTGGCGCGAGTTAAACCAGTCAGAGCTGGAAACGGTGGTTTATTGCGAGGCGAAGAGCGCTCAGTTAAACAATGACGGATCCGAGGCAGACGTTCTTAGGGTACCTTAAAGTCTGAGTTGCTCCCTCATCCCGTGGAAGCTCTGAAATAATGTGTGTGTGTGTGTGTGTGTCTGTGTGTGTGTGTGTGTGTGTGTGTGTGTGTGTGTGTGTGTGTGTGTGTGTGTGTGTGTGTGTGTGTGTGTGTGTGTGTGTGTGTGTGTGTGTGTGTGTGTGTGTGTGTGTGTGTGTGTGTGTGTGTGCAGTGTGTCCAGATGGGGCGAGTTCCGCTCCGCCCTTTGGGCTTCTTCTGATCTTCTGCACGAAAATGCAATGAGGGTCAAGATCAAGATTCAAGATTCAAGATTCAAGATTCAAGATTCAAGATTCAAGAGTTTTATTTGTCACATACACAGTTATATACACAATATACAACTGGCAGTGAAATGTAAACAGGTCCGCTCCATGGACAGTGCAAATAACAGTTACAAGAAATTAAATAGAAATAGAATAAAGTTAGAATAAAAAGTATTAACATAAGTAGAATTATAAATAAATCAAGTAAAAGATAAAAATAGGAACTAAGATAAAAATAAAAATATAAAAAATATGTGGATGATAAGTGAGATAAACTGTAGACTTAAAAATAAGTGGTTAACATAAAATATATAATATGTATATATAAAGAAGTATAATGTGCAAGGTTTATTACAGGTTGTTACGCAGTAACAATAGGGACGTAAAGTAAAGTGCAGTGCAATTGCAGTATGTGGATGTTAATGTTGAAAGACCGTATGTTTATGCGTGTGCGGGGGTGAAGTGAAGTCACGTGACTGAGTTCAGGAGTCTGATGGCCTGGGGGAAGAAACTCCTCCTGAGTCTTTCAGTCTTTGCCATCAGGCTACGGAAGCGCTTACCAGATGGCAGCAGGGTGAAGTGAGAGTTTGCAGGGTGATTAATGTCTCTGATGATTTTAGTAGCTCTACCTCTGCAGCGTTTGGTGTAGATGTCCTGCAGAGACGGGAGAGCTGAGCCTGAGATGCGCTCGGATAAGCGCACCACTCTTTGCAGGGCTTTGCAGTCGTGACTGGTGCTGTTCCCGTACCACGCTGTGATGCACTGAGTCAGGACACTTTCTATCGCCCCTCGATAGAAAGTTTTCAGGATGGCTGGTGAAACCCTGAATTTCCTCAGCTGGCGCAGGTGGTACAGTCTTTGCCTGGCTTTTTTCACCTGTGTCTGGATGTGTGTAGTCCAGGTCAGATCCTCGGAGATGTTCACACCCAGGTATTTGAAGCTGCTCACTCTCTCTACCGGTGTCCCGCTGATCATGAGAGGGGAGTATGACCGATGCTGTCTCTTCCTGAAGTCCACAATCAGTTCTTTGGTCTTGTTAACATTCAGAGAGAGACAGTTGTCCTGGCACCATGATGTCAGTTGCTCCACTTCGTCCAAGTATGCCGTCTCATTGTTGTTGGAGATGAGACCCAGGACAACAGTATCATCAGCAAACTTGATGATCGAGGTGGAGCTGTGTGTGGACAAACAGTCATGGGTGTAGAGAGAGTAGAGCAGGGGACTCAGCACACAGCCCTGTGGAGCTCCAACACTCAGGGTGATGGAGGTGGAGGTGAACTGGCCTACTCTCACCGCCTGGGGTCTGCCAGTGAGGAAATCTTCAATCCAGAGGCAGAGAGAAGAATTCAGGCCTAGATCCAGGAGTTTGTGTGTTAGCTTAATGGGAACTATGGTGTTAAAGGCTGAGCTATAGTCAATAAATAGCAGCCTGACATAGTTCCCACTTTTGCTGTCGATGTGAGTGAGGCAGGAGTGAAGGACGTGAGAAATGGCATCTTCAGTCGATCTATTGGGACGATAGGCAAACTGAAGAGGGTCCAAAGTGTCAGGAATGGAGGAGCAAATGTTGTTTTTAATGAGTCTCTCAAAGACCTTCATGACTAAAGATGTGAGAGCCACTGGACGATAGTCATTTAGGCAAGAGGGTTTACTGATCTTAGGTACAGGGATGATGGAGGATCGTTTGAAGGAGGTGGGGACAACAGATGTAGCAAGGGACTCGTTGAATATGGATGTAAAGAGCCCTGCGAGCTGATCAGCACAGGACCGCAGAACACGACCTGAAATACCATCCGGCCCAGCAGCTTTCCTGACATCCACACGTTTGAGTGCCCTCCGAACCTCGTCCTCCGAGACAGAGATCACGTGACCGTTGCTGCTCTGAGGGACTCTCTCTGACGCGTCACTCGCCGGAGTCGCGCTGCCGCGATTACCATCAAAGCGAGCGTAGAAAGAGTTTAACTCGTTCACCAGTAACGGATCAGCTCTCACCTCTGCAGAGGATTTAGTTCCAAAAGCACAGATGGTTCTCAGTCCCTGCCACATCCGCCGGGAGTCGTTGAGTTGGAAATGAGATTCCACTCGGTCTTTATAGCGGAGTTTTGCGGCTTTAACGGCGCGCCGGAGAGCGTAACATGAAGCTTTGTACTCCCTCATATCCCCCGTTAGGAGACCGGCATTGTAAGCGGTGGTGCGCGAGTTTACTGCAGTGCGAATTGAACTGTCCACCCACGGTTTCTGATTAGGGAAGGACGTTATAGTTATTGTTTGTGTGGCTTGCTCTGTCAGTGTGTTAATAAAGCAGAGCGCCACTTCTGTGAACTCGCTGACGTCTTCAGAACTCGCGCGGAACATGTCCCAGTCGACGTCATCAAGAGCTGCCTGTAGCGTGATCTCTGAATGGGATGACCAGCGTTTGACTTCCCTCCTCACCGGGGGCTCTTGAACGAGCCTTTGTTTATATTCCGGTGTGAGGAAAATGGCGGCATGGTCCGATTTGCCAAAAGCTGGCTGTGAACGAGCTTTGTAGGCGTTCTTAAACGGAGAGTAGCAATGATCCAGTGTGTTTGCTCCTCGTGTGGGACAGGAGACATGCTGGTGAAAGTTTGGCAATACTTTCTTTAGGTTTGCTTTGTTAAAATCACCCGCGACGATGAAAGCAGCGTCGGGGTGTTTGTTTATGAAGCCGCTGGTCACATCATGGAGGGCAGATAAAGCCAGCCCCGTGTCTGCTTGTGGTGGAATATAAACGGCAGTGGTGATGACCGAGGAAAACTCCCTCGGCAGGTAGAAAGGCCGGCACATGAGAGTTAAATGTTCCAAGTGAGGCGAGCAGGATCGCGAAAGAATGGAGATGTTCCTAGGATCGCACCATTTCTTGTTTATCATGAAACACACTCCACCGCCTTTAGATTTCCCGGCCTCGGCTGTTCTGTCCATCCGAAAAACAGAGAAGTTCTCGGACGGCGTCACGGCTGTATCCGGGACCGCTGGCGTGAGCCATGTTTCGGACAGACAATAGATGTTGCAGTCTCTCATGTCCCGTTGAAAACTTATCCTGGCTCTAAGATCGTCCATCTTATTCTCCAAGGATTGGACATTTGCGAGCAAAATGCTCGGGAGAGGAGGACTGAATGCTCTTTTTCTCAGTCTGTTGCGGATCCCAGCGCGTTTCCCGCGGTGTTTTTTGAATCTTCGCCGTCGACTCGAGTGGCCATTGTTCAACTCGGCGTCCCGGCGAATCTCAGATGGAAGATTGGAGAAAGTGTCCTGAAACAGGTCAGTGTAGCGGTAACCAATTTCCAGAAGTGTTTTGCTGTCGTAACAGATCAAAGCAGATGATCCGTTGGAAAAAATAGAGAGTAAAAGAGAGTAGAATAATAAATAAAAGCAAAGTCTTAGCGGAGCGACCTGAACGGCGACCGAGCACGGCGGGTCGACGGAATAGACCCTTTTTGTTATTTTAAAAAGTTCACCTTAACGGACGGAGCCAGATTGACCGACCCGTAGCCTACATGCTCACTCAACGGATGGACGATCTGACAGCCTCCGGTTGAGCCTTCACACCCAGGGCGGCCGTGGAATAGGCAAATGCTTATTTTTACCTTAAACTTTGTGCAGCTGTTCTGGGTACTCAGTGTGATTTTATAAAAAACTGACAGGATCTTTTATAAACACTTTTTTTTTTTATAGCCTAATGTTTTTTCTAGTTGTGCAGTTTTAAGGGGATATAGGCTATGGCATTTTATTCACTGCCAGAGAAAACGTAAGTAAAATGGCCTGTGTGTGTGAAATGCGCTATTCAAATAAACTTGACGCGCCTTACCAAGTCTAATAACAAGCACAAACTGTGTTAAATAAAATGAAGTAAAAAGGTAGCCTTTTTACTTCATTCGTCCTACAGTGTTTTCTACTTTCCCACAGTAAAGGACGTGAATGGGTATTATAGGCTTAATTATAAACAAACGAGAGGAAGAAACGTTTATAATTCCCTGCGAAAATGGGTGCGACGCGAGCGAAGATTTAAGAAAAGAAACGATATGTCCATGTCCAGTGGGATATAATGGACTAGGATTATTGATACAATTCACGGAAATCGCAAAACAGAATAAAAAAGCTGACAAATCATAAATTGGGCTCAGCCTACCTCTTTCTCATTCGGCATGAATCCATTCATTGCTGCGAATTTAGGGGAGAGCGGGGCACAACCTAACGCTTTTCTCAGTTTGTGTAAATCCACTTGGGGTTCAGAGTATTTATTGTTTCCCACATTAATTGCACACATGTCCAGAACAATTATGTGGTTTTGTTTCATTAATACAGTGTATACTTTTTTCTTGATTTACCCCGAAAAAATGGAAGTGAAATGTGACAACATGCCCCATAGGTGGAGTACAATGTAACATGACCAATTAACAGCTTAAAATGTTCCCTGATATAATCAAAAAAATATACAAGACAAAGTAAAATATTTTGTCAACAAAATACAATTATTACATTTTTAAAATAAAATAATGACATTTTTTAATCATTAAAAATATAAACATTTTTGAGTTTGACTACAAACACATTGCTAAATACAGCTATACAGCATAGTTCAAAACATAATAATAATTCATAATTTCTGAACATTAACTCTCACTCATTATTCACCCTTTTCTCATGGTGTTTCAAAAGAATTTATAAAAGTATAGAATATAATGGCATATTTCTAATAGGGGCTCCGCCAGTGTTTAGATAACACAATGAATTACCAACACGAGGAGCTGGTTAACACATGACTTTACTGGTGAACACCATCAGACTAATAAGCCATCACACATAGACCCAAACCCCACCCCGTGCTGACGTGCCACAACACTGGGGATCAGACGTCACATCCCATATACGACACCGGGGATCAGACGTCACATTCCACTGGCGCCACCCATTTTCCATAGAACCACACTACCGCTCCTGCAGTAACTGCTGACCTGTAAATCACAGTGAGGTACCCAGGATAGCTATGTGGTAACAAGAAACAACTGTTAGAATCACCTATACGGTACAGCCTACCAGGCTATTAAAGAACACCAAACACAAAATGTATAAACCTATAAAATAACTTTCCCCCCACACCCAAAAAAGGATAC
Organism: Gobio gobio; assembly: GCF_949357685.1. Lineage (NCBI taxonomy): Eukaryota > Metazoa > Chordata > Actinopteri > Cypriniformes > Gobionidae > Gobio > Gobio gobio. The sequence continues at coordinate 42,919,815 of NC_137120.1, forward strand.
GAGTCAAGGCTATATGCCTACTGTAGCTCATAGTCCATCAGCTTAGCAGGGAGCCGGCGAAGACGGCCAGACTTCCGGGGTATCGACACCAGGCTGTGACAGGGGGAGCTACTTGTACTGCTGACAGGACCAACAGGTGAAGGTGCTGGCGCAGCTATTGCCACAGGAGCATCAGGAACCGGCGATGGTGCTGGTGATGATGCTGGTTCAGCTATTGCCCTAGGAATGTCAGGCATCTGTGGGGAAGAGCTCATATCCCATTCCTCGCTCTCAGAGTCCGAGTCCTCCTCAACTGACGCCGTTTTCTCAATGATGGACTCAACTTTGTAACAATCACTCAGTCGAACTCTATACGAGCCACGTCGTAGCTGTGAGCCTGTAAACTTTCGAATGTTGCACCATGCTCCATCAGTACTAAGTACCAGATAACGACTCCGGGCCTGAGACTTATTTCGATCACTATACAAGTACACTAGATCTCCTGGGCCAACATCTGGGCAAACTGCAAATCGGTTTGATGGAACTTTAGCCTTACAGCTGTGAGGATGGTTTACCAGACGTTGTGTATGCTGTTGAGTAGGGCTGTAATCAACCAAAGAAAATCTTGGTCGACTGAAGTCCTGAAATTTTCGACTAAAAATCGACTAAAAATGACGTTAGGAAAAAAAAGTTAAATTAATTAGCTGCGCACTGTGTGCAGTACTTGGTTGCCTTGTTGTCTGCATAAATGAATTATAAATAAACATAAAAAATTAGTAGGCTATTTGCAGTATATTAAATAGTTTTTGAGCTGATTATTTTGCACTGAAATGAGTCTGACACACGAGTCTGTCAGCTCTGACAGCGTTGCATCACGTGCACCTGCGCAATATCATAGCCTATGATTTCCCAAAATATTGTACTATTGTCAACTATATATCATCACAAGAACTTTTGAGGAATATGCAACATAATTTAGACAATTGTTTTTGTCATATGTATTATAATAACTGACAGACAGTATAATTTCAGCCGCTCTGTGCAGCTCGAACATAGGATCAGCTGAGCTCAGCTTCGCGGCTGAGACACGAATAGACTATTAACTTAAAGCTTTTACTCTTAAACACAAAAGGCACGTCCACTTTAATAAAAAATGAATATTTATTAAACAAGCCAGATCAAGAGCAGAAAAAACGCTCTCACAATTAAATAAATAATATAAGTTACAGAAAACTAGCCTTCTTCAATCTGTCTCTCTTCTCCAGTGGGTTGGGCTAATCCAAAAGTGAAAACAATGGGGGTGTTTTGAAGACAGACTGTTACCTGTGAAACAGGGGTGCTCTGAAAACACCCCCATTAGCAATTAGTGCTTTCCACCTGATGAAATGAACGCGACGCGGCAAAACTGATGAAATGAACGCGGCAAAACGGACAGTACAGATCCACTTTTGCGGCACGACTGAAGCGTGGTGTTGTGACGCTTCCCCTCATGTGTATGTTGATGGGCGTTCCTCAAGTTTACCGCTATGGTCGTGCATTTGAGCCAGCGGGGAATGAAAAAAAAGGACCGGCGAGAGACTTCTCTTCGCCAGTTGGTTGGGCTAATCCAAAAGAAGTGAAAACAATGGGGGTGTTCTGAAGGCAGACTGATACCTGTGAAACAGGGGTGCTCTGAAAACACCCCCATTAGCAATTAGTGCTTTCCACCTGATCAAATGAACGCGGCGCGGCAAAACTGATTAAATGAACGCGGCAAAAACTAATGAAATGAACGCGGCAAAAAATCGACCAATCAAAATTTTGGTCGAGCCAGAACGTATCGACCAATAATCGACTAATCGACTGGGAGATTACAGCCCTACTGTTGAGCAATTAACTCCTGATCGTGGACCGGTAACTGTTTCAGAGAGAACTGATCACGTTGGAACAGCATCTCACGGGCCGACATGCCCCGTGACCTAATCCGGCTGTTCAACTGAGCGACAGCCATAGACAAAAGAAGAGGTGTGATAAACTGACAATGTGGCTCCAATCGCAAAACCTCATCCTGCAGCTCTTGAATGGCCTTTTCAGCGACAGGGTTTTTGTTAACATTTTTAGCTGCACCCAACTCAATGACCAATCTATGCTGTGCAAGCACCTCGTCATTTGTTAATGCTGCGAATCCTGGTGCCGGATCAGTCCTGACCACTGCCAACGGACCATCGAGTGGACGCAGACCAATGCACAAGGTTACGATCCCATCCCGCAATGTCTCTTTTCGCTCATCAGCAATCAAAAGGGCGGTCGTGAAAGACGTCACAGCCTCACGAACAACTAGAATGAGCTGACGTTCACGTTTTAACACATCTGCTGCAAAAGAGGATCCTACAGCCTCAGGCGGGTCACTGCTGGACTGTTCCACTACAAACGAAGGGGACTTTGCCAATGCTGCACATTGATGACAACCCTTATTGGTGTGTTGAATAGCAGCTTCCAAATCCAATGCATAGAAGTATCGGCTGACTACAAGTCTCAACTGATTTACAGACGGGTGATTCAACCTGATGTGCAATGACATAAGCAAGCCATGCAACACATTCCTTGGAACGACAATGCACTCGGAAGATCTCACTAGCGGTGTATGACGATGTACGACTAAGAGCCCATCCTTTGCCAAAGTGATATTGTTCAGATAGCGTTTCACATCTCTGACATTGGTTACTCGCTTAGAGGGGCGTGTACCTTGGCGAAGATGTGCACATACTCTACGAAGATCTGGACAAGCTGCCTGTATGGACACCCATGACGCTCTATTTGAAAAGGGTACCTTTTGTGCTCCGTGCAAAATGTCACCAACGTCAGACCGGCGCACAACCATATTCATACACTCCTGGACGAATCCACACGCCTGACATGTAGGGCTGTTGCACTCTACAGCATTGCGACTAGCATGATCTGATGGAAGAATAGCAGCCCCAGCGACATGGCGGACAGACACCTGGAATCGACTTGCAGTTGACAAGAACGTAGTGACATGTGGACTTGCTGAAAACTCACCCCTACATAATTTCTCAAAGGCTTGCACACACGGTTTGCTGTCAGTAAGAACACACGCCTTCTTTGTTGACTGGATAACAAATGGGCCAAAGTGCTTTAATGCAGCCGCTATAGCGAGAGCTTCAATTTCACATGGAAGCCAATTGATCTGGTTTTTGCGAAGTTTAGCACTAAAGTAGCCAGCCACCAGTAATTTTCCCTCACGTGTCACGTACAATGTTGCACCATCAAAAATCAAAATCAAATCAAATCACTTTATTGTCACACAGCCATGTACACAAGTGCAACAGCAGGTGAAATTCTTGGTGCAGTTCCGAGCAACATAGCAGTCATGACATGTACAACATTTAAAGCAGCATCAGATTACACATCTGATGCGCCCACAATTACTCACAGCACAGTAAACACTACAATAAATAATTTACACAATGTGAGTGTAGTTCTCACAGCTTTAACCAATATACACATACTTACAATATACATATACTTTAAACAATATACACTAAACATACATTAAACAGTATACATTAAGCTATAATAATAATAATATACAATGTACAGTATCCATTATTATTCACAGTAGAGATCCAATGTACAATAGGTGCTATATGATAAATGATAAATAATAAATTATAATAAATGTGTATATAATGTGTGTGTATCTACAGTGGGTTGTGCTGAGTGATATTCTGTCCAGTGTGTGTTATGATCCTGATGGGTCAAGAGTTAAGGAGTCTGATTGTTTGTGGGAAGAAGCTGTTCTGGAGTCGGCTGGTGCGTGTTCTGATGCTGCGGTACCGTCTGCCTGATGGCAGCAGTGAGAGCAGCCCATGGCTCGGGTGGCTAGAGTCTCTGATGATCCTCTGAGCTCTCTTCACACATCGCCTGGCGTAAATGTCCTGGAGGGAGGGAAGCTCACCTCCGATGATGCAGCTGGCCGTGCGCACTACCCTTTGCAGGGCTTTGCGGCTGCGGGCGGTACTGTTGCCGTACCAGGTGGTGATGCAGCCAGTCAGCAGGCTCTCTATGGTGCTGCTGTAGAACCGTGTGAGGATGTGGCGGCTCATTCCAAACCTCCTCAGCCGTCGCAGAAAGAAAAGGCGCTGATGAGCCTTCTTCACAACGGCCTCGGAGTGGACGGACCATGAGAGTTCCTCTGTGATGTGGACACCGAGGAACTTGAAGCTGCTGACTCTCTCCACCGGTGCTCCATCGATGGTGATGGGGCGGTGTTCTCTCTCATTCCTCCTGAAGTCGACCACCAGCTCCTTGGTCTTGCTGACGTTGAGGGAGAGGTTGTGCTCCTGACACCACCGTGTCAGAGTGTGCACCTCCTCTCTGTAGGCCGTTTCATCATTGTCAGTGATGAGACCTACCACCGTCGTATCGTCAGCAAACTTGATGATGGTGTTGGAGCTGTGGGTTGCCACACAGTCATGTGTGTACAAGGAGTACAGGAGTGGGCTGAGAACACAGCCCTGAGGAGCTCCAGTGTTGAGAGTCAGTGGTGAGGAGATGTTACTGCCCATTCTGACCACCTGGCGTCTGTTTGACAGGAAGTCCAGGATCCAGCTGCATAACAGGCTGTTTAAGCCGAGAGCCCGGAGTTTCATGTCAAGTATGGAGGGCACAATGGTGTTGAATGCTGAGCTGTAGTCTACAAACAGCATTCTCACATATGTGTTCCTCTTTTCCAGGTGGGAGAGAGCAGTGTGAATTGTTGATGAAATGGCATCATCAGTGGAGCGGTTTTTGCCCTGGGTCCCTGAAAGCACCGTCAGTAACGATCCAAAGTTGGTCATCGGGTCGTGGTATTGTCACCGCACAGTTACTGGATAATGTCCTCTGAGCCCTGTGAAAACACTGAAGAAGCTCATCTGACCATACGATCGCAGTTTTTGACTCACACCCAGCAACCATATCGTCAAGGGGGGCAAGAACTGAAGCACATCCCTTAAGTACCCGTGCTAAGACTTTATAAGTACCAATAAAAGATCTCAGACCTCTAACACACGTAGGAGGGGTGCATGAGGCTAACGTGGCAATGCGATGTTGACTAGCGCTGATAGTACCCTGGCTCCATACCCATCCTAGGATGTTGGTCTGTGCAGGCGCAACAACTGTTTTTACAGGGGATAAGCATAGGTTACATGCCTGAAGAGCCACTAATACCCTCCTCCAGACCACAAGCAGTTCTTCAAAACTGTTAGCACCACAGTAAAGATCGTCAGCAACTTTGACCACCTGACCCTGTTGAAGAAGGTCACCAAACACCCGACACGTCAACTCCTCCAGGGCAGTTTCTGATCCAGGCATACCCATTGCACATCTAGCATACACACGAATTCCCTTGAATGGCGTTACTACTCCACAGTACTTCATGGACTCCCTTGAAAGGGGTATCTGATAGAATGCCTTTGTGAGGTCAGTTGCAACAATATATCTCCACTGAGTGATCTGACGTAAAGTGGCATCGATGTTTGGCATGAGAGATGGCTGAGGTTTGCTGTACCGGCCTACGTCTGTGAATGCTGTTACAAGACGGAACCCTCCGTTCGGTTTTTTGATAAGGAATGATGGATTAACATACTCAACAGCAACATCCACATCCTCAGGTTTTTTAAAGACCCCTATCTGTTCTAACATGTCAAATTGAGCTTGCAGCTCCTGTAACTGGCCTCTTGAGTACTGTGGGACTCTACCCTTCCGTTGCGGTGGTTGAACAGGGCCCATATTTACTCTAGCCTGAAAGGGTCCGACAGCGCCATTATAACCCTTAAACTGTGGGTTGAAGACTTCGTCGAATTCTCGGTGGACCTCCAGATATTTGTCTCTAACGTTTGGAGTCATTATACTATCTGGGTCTAATGAGACGAGCTTGGAAAACAGGGTCAGACTGGATTTATGGGTAACTGTCATTGCGGTCTCAGACGGAGCCCGTTCAGGTAGTTCAGGCTCTGGGACATAAGTCCTACGAATACGACACACATGATCATTTCTCTTAATGCCCTGCGGTGTATCGGTCAAATTGGGAATTCTGATTTTACCTGATATTCCTGTATACAAGGCAGGTGCAAGCCACTGTGTAAAGGCCTCATGCGGCTCAACAGCGAGTTTCTCACTAACGTTCACCAACTCGGCAGGCAGTTCGAGCTCAACAAAGTCGCCAGGCCACACAGTATGTGACGATGTAGCACGAAGGACATGTGCTCGCCGGACAACGTGTGTATTCCCCACTGTTCGACTGGAACCGTACTCATATGTATTAGACCCTACACAGACCTGGTGTTTAGCAGGGCGAAGGGAGATGTCATTCCACTCCATAAATGGTATGCCAGCAAGAATATCAGAGTCTAAATTTTCTACAACAAGCCCTTCAAAGTAAAGCTCATGTCCATCTCTATGAAAGTGGGTGTTTGTCTCACCAACTACCTTTAAAGGTGAAGAGCCATCCGCCTGGTGAGCCGACTGGGTACTGCTGGTAATCTTAAGCCCCAGTCTATTAGCACACGCTGTCCTTATCATATTTCCTGTAGCACCACTATCAATGGTCAGCTTAACTGGAGCATAACCATGGAAAGCATCAAGACACGGCGACTGCATGATACGAACACGCTGCACTGCCATAGGGCAACACACAGAGTCATCATGGCCATCATCAGATTCACCCTCTGTGTGGTCTAACGAACCCACCACTTGCCGTGCTTTAGCAATGAATGCTCTGTCTTGGGGAGGCAGATAGGAACACTTACTGAGAAAGTGATTATCAGGTCTGTGAGCCTCTTTACATAATGGACATGACTTCCTAAATCGACCCATAGACGACGACGGTCTCTGCCTTGGAAAGTTCGACACAGCAGTGCGCATAGCTCTGGCATCCTCTGACGACTGAAGTTCATCCAATAATGAGCTAAGAGCTTGTGATATCTCTGGTTTTATAGACGCCAGTGTACGTGATCGTAATTCAGTGCCATACCTCTGCTTTACGAGTTTCGGCAGCTCACTGTGTATAAGTCGAAGCCATGTGAGAACAATAAAATTTTCTATTGTGGGAGAGAGTTCTTCATCCTCCACAATAGCTGCCCCTCCATGAGTAATACAAGAGTCTTTACGAAGTAAATTGTCTTCAACAAAGGCCATTAATCTCTGATATAAATCCTCTGGACCCTCATTAGGCTCTAATTTAATGGCAGTAAAGTCAATGAAATGGGCACCCGTGGATTGAAATCCAAAGTGTAGCCTGATTGTCTGCCATATCTGGTCAATGCAAGTGGAGTTCTTAACAATAGTGTTGCGGGATATAACTGGACAATAATTTGCAATCTGTCCCAGCATAAGCTCAAGCATGCTAACCTTTTGTTGGCGCGTGCGTCGTCGAGCTGCAGGAATCTCCGCATCATCATCGGTGAAACCCCTATATGGTGACGTCCGCGTCTTTTTTTCCCATTGCACACCGTCCGTTAAAAACGGGGCAAATTCAGAGTCCAGTAACAGCGTGTATACAAGATTCTGACGCCAATTCTCAAAGGAGTTCACCGTCTCAACTTTAGTAAGGCACCACTGCTTCGGTGCTCTGTGTGTGTTTGCCATGCTTACAACTCGTGTCTCGTCATCAAAGTTACTCCGCTCTTAGTTTACAAACATTCGTAGCGTAAACTGTTCAACGAAAGCTTAACGAATGCATTAAAGGAGTGGATTCGTCACCGCTGCCACCACGCCAGTGTTTAGATAACACAATGAATTACCAACACGAGGAGCTGGTTAACACATGACTTTACTGGTGAACACCATCAGACTAATAAGCCATCACACATAGACCCAAACCCCACCCCGCGCTGACGTGCCACAACACTGGGGATCAGACGTCACATCCCATATACGACACCGGGGATCAGACGTCACATTCCACTGGCGCTCATTGTTACAACGCACTCCATCTGCACAACTGGGATTTAAACTGCGGCTCGTGTCTTCTGCTGTTAGATTAGCATTAAAGAACATCTCAACTGTTAAATAACAGATATAAGATTAAAATAATATCGGATTTGTCTTATTTGAAATAAACACAAAAAAACAGAGATGAAAACTAAACTTAAGTAAGAAATTTACTTTTGCTATGCGGTTAAATACATGTTCAGTAATATCTTCCAGAGATTTTTTAATTTTGGCGCTATTTTTTCTCTAAATAAAGTTGATATGCCAACTAGTAATAAATACACTAAGTTTCGTCATTCTGGCATGTGTGGAAAGGGTTAAAACATGCGCGTCAGGTTGTGCCCTGCGCTCCCCTATTTCCTTTTTAAACAAAGCTTTGTGCTTCACTCGGTATTATTCACGTACAGCATTAACATACAAAACACTGGGTTAGTAACGAAATTAGTTTTGAAGTAGAAAATAGTATTTCTCTAGTTCACACTTACAAATTAAATGGACTAAGGATTATGCGTATTTGCCGTGCTGTCCGGGGGAGGGAATTTTGCCCGAACCCAGAGTATGAAAAGCATGTTTATTTTGATCACTGCAAATAAACACAAATACATATGTTCAATAAATGTACAACACAAAATGCACAAAACTGAGAAATGATTCATTGCAGTGTATTGAAATTGACAGTGAATTTAATTACATTCATTCCATTTTATTTGCAATTACATTTGTGATGTACAACTGTTTTTGCCAAAGAAAGTAAATGGGATCTAAAACTATTTTGACTCCATTTTAATTGAACAGACAAAAACACAGAAACGTTCATAAAAACACTGCATGAAAGGGAATGGAAAAATGTGTGTTGTGACTGACACTTCCTCCATCTCTCACCCAAACCACATCCTGTCAAACTCATGTCACGAAAAACCAAGAAAAACCATAATCCTATCACTTTCTCAAAAAATGTCTTCACAAAAACATACAGCAATAAATTATACCTTAATATTTTTACTAAAACAATTTAATCTAACATTAAACAAAATAAGTAAATAGGCAATTTTATAGTGTTGAAGAAAGTGAACATCAGGAATAACATAAGATTAAAAAAAGGTATTTTCTTTGGTCGTTTTTATGAAAATATTATTTGTAGCTATATATGCTAGTGAGTTCAGTGTCGAGAGCCTCCTCTGCTGTCTGTCGGTTATTGCGGTTAGTAGACCATTGGACTGACATCAATAAATCCCTCAGCTATTATGCCATAACAACCATCAGTTATGCTTCCCCAGGCTGATAACACAATTAAATTGGCTGATATCCAAAGCGGTTATGCAAAGTTTATGCAAAACAAATATTAAAATGGAAGAAAAAAATTAGCCATTCAGTTATGCCGTCAAATATAAATCTACAATCAAAATATTTTGGAATATCTCAACGAGAACATCTGATGAAAGACTGTTGTCACGGGTGGTTGCAGGCAGATGAAGACAGAACGCGTTTTTTTTTAGAAAAGAGCAGTGCGGTGTGGGGTTTTATATTTCTCGGCAACCCCCGAATCAGCTGTGCTGTCCATAGATAAACATAATGAAGGCTAGATGTCTCGTCCGCTGCTGGCCAATGGAGGTCGACGTCCGCACCTGGCGGCCATCTTGTCACAGTCAGCTCACTCACTCGTAACATTGTGTTTTAATGCTGCATGTACTTTATCAATAACCATAACTTGCTCAATTTTCTACCGATTTTCAAACTGTTTGTTTTGTTATAAACATCATAGATGTAGGTATGACACTGTATACTTAAGAATAATTATTCATAATTTGTTCAAGCGTCCAGAATTATAGCCACATTAATAACATTTGTAAGAAACCAAACCATTTGTAAATCCGTCCAGATTTCAGCGAGATAAGAGTATTTGTGTTCAGATCGCTCGCCTTACATCAGGAGCCCGCCAGAAAGCTAGCCTGTGACAAGATGGCCGCCGCTGATGACGTTAGAGACTCCGCCGTAAGACATGTAGCCGTTATTATGTATATCTATGGTGCTGTTATGCCGCGTTCCAGGCTTCCAGCCTTCTACCCGTGAAAGTGGACTGGAACGGCAGTCAAACCTGTGACTTCCCACCCGTGAACTCGTACTAGATTGATGTACTCCCAGTTATGAGTTTTGACGTCACATAGCCCGCGAAGCAACAGCAGGCCCCTACGGATGCAGTGTTTATGAAACAAATATACAAATAACGTAAAATAAAAGGTATAACAGATTTGCTTGCCGTCTGCGCTGTTTTTATCCTCCGTTTCCCTCAAATAAGCAAGGAGTAAGCACCTTTGGTGACAGAAATGATTGTAAATGAGCATACACCCCGTATGGTCCGCCATGCTTTGTTTACATCAAACTACCACACAATTCCTTGCGCTCAGGCAGTTTGGCGTGACTTTGCCTGGAACACTACAAAGTCGTGAGTCGTGGTTTGAAGTTGTAATTTAAGGGCTCAAAAACCTGCCTGGAACGCAGCATTAGTCTAATCAAAATAACCACAACAGAAGGCCCGCCTCTCCATTCATTCGATTGGACAATGGAGAATAAACACGATGACGTCAGGTGTTTTTCTGCTCAGAGTTGATTTTTTTTTTTTTCATCTTCATGCGCTCAGAGCGCTCCTTCTGGAACGCGAGGTGGATGGGGCACACAAAAAGCGCACATAACGCTCTCTGCCAACAGAAATCTATTCAAAAAAGGCGCCTCTCACTGCAAAAGTGCGTTCTGTCTGATCGGGGCCTAAGAATGAAGTTCAACAACAGGTTTTAATAATAATATTCCACAGACGCAACACACACTAAACATAACGGAGATCGGACACTGGCGAGCCCAAGGGATTCTGGGAAGTGTAGTGTTGAGGGCGACTGAGCCTGTGTGTAAATGAGACAACTTTCTATAGAGGGTATGCATTGACGTCACTTTCCTGAAACATTTAATAAGGTTAGAAGAATTTGAACACTGCAGTATAAAGGCTATCTGAAGTTTTCTAATGTTCTTCCACATTTCTCACTTACAAATACATTTCTTCCACATTTATTTGTATAGCGATTTTCACAAAACATATCAAAGCAGTCAGTTAACAGTTTCTACATTACAGTAGCATGATCTGAGGTCAGAGGTCATGCGGTCAGCGAACATCAGAAACGATGAAGCAATTATTACACGATCCATAATCATTACAATATAAAGAAACATTTGGTCTTTGGCATCAAGTGCTCGACATGCAGTCCACTTCCTGGGAAACGCAGCTTCAGGCACAATGTCAATTAATATTCAATATAAGACTGAAAACAATCCCGTTTCCATCGATCAGTTCACATTCGTTTCATTTCACCGTGTTCAGCCTCGACATCTGGGGTTTACTTTAGCATAAAGAGTCAAACATAATCAGTGCAGAGAGAATGTTTAATCATGTGCCACTACAGCCCAAACATATCAAGAACAAAAGATCAAATGTGAAACTCAGAGGATCATCATTAAACCCCTGAGCTGTCAGATTACTGAGATACTCACATCTCTCTCAAGAGCTCCATCTGCTGTCCATACATGAGCCACATTATACAGACAGAGATAATACTGACAGCATTCATGTTTTACATCACCACACCTTTCTTCAGAAAAATAAAAACTTCATATAAATGCGTCACATTCAGAAATAAAATATCACATGTTGGTGATTAGCAGCTGGACTGAAGAGTTAATGTGTTTAATGTGTAAAGCCCTGCACAGTTCACATCACATATAAAGAGTCTCACATCAACATCTGGAGCTGATGGTTTACAAATAATAGGCAGCAATACATTAAAAATGAGCTGATTTATTGATCTTGTCTTTAGTATAGAGCAAGAGTTTTGAAATAATTTCCTCAAAGGCCGTCTTTTAAAACTTTTGAAAGACACACAGACGGTGTAGTTATGATCATACACCAGCAGAAGCTAATGTAGCCATGCTAACCCAAAGCCAGCAGATGGAGCCACACACACACACACACACACACACACACACACACACACACACACACACACACACACACACACAGAACACATGTAGAGTCCTGTGGCATATCCTTCTATCGGTTGTGTGTTCTTCAACAGTCGTGTGGTCTTTCTTCATAAAGATTCAATTCTTTTAGAAATTGCTTAAAATGAAATGCTAAAATTCAGTCATTTATAGCCAGCAGAGCTAGAATCAGTGCATTTGTGCTTTAACGCTGAGTTTTGAGCTTCATCCTGACATGATCTGTCATAAACTGATCTGATAACTCAGACGAATGATCATCTTCTCAAAGCCACATCTGAATACACCGTCTCACCCAGTCCATCCTCCGCCTGTAATGAAACACACTTTTAGAGATGATGTCATTACTCCATTCACAGAAGAACACAAGCAAGAACCATTAAATACAGATAAAAAAAGAAAATAGTGTGTGTGTGTGTGTGTGTGTGTGTGTGTGTGTGTGTGTGTGTGTGTGTGTGTGTGTGTGTGTGTGTGTGTGTGTGTGTGTGTGTGTGTGTGTGTGTGTGTGTGTGTGTGTGTGTGTGTGTGTGTGTGTGTGTGTGTGTATGAGGTATGAGTGTGTGTGTGTGTGAGTGAGTGAGTGTGTGTGTGTGTGTGTGTGTGTGTGTGTGTTTAATTCTATAATATCATGTATATAAAAGTAAACTGTACTAGCGTAGCTTTAGCTTTATAAGAGATGTAGTGGTGAGAATAATAAAAGTGTCTTACCGTATCCAGAGCTCTGTGTTTAATAACCGTCACATCAGTGTAATCAACCTCTCCTTCATTAGTCTGAGCTGTTTAATAATCATTATAAAATAAAAATAATTAAATTGTGGTTACAGGATTTGTTGGCATTTCTGAACTACCTTTGCAATACATTTTTAATTGTCCTGTTGTATGTAACACTTGCCGTCTTGTTTTGCTCGTGTGTATTTCCTGCGGCGACAGTAGATCAGCACGACTACAGCAGTGACCACAGCAGTGACCAGCAGACACACAGCCAGAGGAAACACAGCCTGACTGGATTCTGCAATGATAAAACACACACCGTCTGAAGCTCACGGTCTGAAGCTCACGGTCTGAAGCTCAGCTAGTTTAACAACGGGAAAACGGCCCGGCTCATGGTTTAGAAGGGTTGTCCCTCGTCTCTTAATAGGCCTTTATCACACTTCCTATTTCCGGTAAGTGAAGCAGGGCACCGCTACTTCCGGTCCCATCGTGACGCAATCAAAACTAGTGTCTGAATCTGTTGCTGCAGCGATCCGGTGCTTTAATACTAAATAATGACATCCTCAGATTTTACCGTTTCCCGACACTAAAGGAGTAGAGGAAACCATGGGTAAGGCTGATATGGCGGGAAGAAGGTCCTTCTTTTAAAATAATATGTGTTGTAACGTTAGGCCGATGCGTTTCCAAACTGAGGATGTTTACGTCTCATATCATCGGCCTGCTGACATGTTCCATTCTGTAATAATTTCACTTTTGGGCCCAAACAAGGGACGCCAATTATGTAGTGATTTTACCTTCGTCCATCCAAGGACGTTCAGTAAGGTAGTGATTGGTACTCACGTCACCGCTGAGTCTGACGTTGTGATTTTTGGATCACCGGTCACTTAATGTGTGGTTATGAGTACATCAGATGACCACCTTCCCCCTCTCTTAGTTTGGACACTAGCAGACATGCCAACCTTGAAGAAACTTTATGAGTACACCCTACCCCCCCCCCCCCACCCCCCCACCGCGGGCCCCCAGCGCACCCGACAGCCCACCGCCAATGTACGCTCTACCGTTGTCCACACACCAGTAAGTAATCTATGAGATACCTAACACTAAAATACATAATATACACAATATACTTTCACCAATTACGATTTATTAGCTACTCTATAACCAAATACAAGTAGACCATAAATGTTATACAGTTACTACACACCCATCATTGTGTTCAGGATATTATATACAAAAAAGGCTGATGATGGTTAAACGTCATACAAAAATAGAACCAAAGACAGATTAAACACAAATAGTAAGATTAATAACAAACTACCGTATTCAATAGCAAAAGTGTTTGTTTTCCAGTAGATGGCAGCAATCTTCCACTAAACTATGGCACATTTCATATTTTCACTATGAATGAAACTGAGTAGTAGATATTTTATTTGAATTTGACATAAAATGTTGCTATTATATAAATAGACTATTATTACTAATTTATGTACATTTAATTTAATATTTAATCAAATTAAATATGAATTTTAATTAATAAATAAAAATGTATATAATTTAACACAACTACACAACTGTAGAGTAAAAACATTAATAAAAAACTGATATTCCATGCGTTTAAAAAAATCTGACAAGATTAAGGTAAAGTCACACTGTCTGGTGCCACTCTGGACAACCCAGCACAATTGTTAGCATAAAGTTTAAGGTAAAAATAATTGCCATTCATTTACTAGTATCTTAATACTATGCAATTAGATAAACTGTTCCTTCATTACATCACTTTACCTGTCTTTATCCACATTTTTCATCTTCCCTGCATCAGAGGGCTTTGGTCTTTTTCATACTGTAGGGTAGGCTATGGCAGACTATAATGCTCATTTATAATGTGTCATGTGAATTCGACCATCTGTCACAATCAGGTAACTTTTTGTCTACTGACGCGAGTTAAGCACCCTCAAACTAAAGCAATGCTTTCTACATTGAATGTGGCAAGACGCGACGCAACACAACACAACAGTTTATAAACATTTTATACCAGCAGGTCAAACAAAATCATACAAGAAACGAATTAAGGAGCTTGATATTACACAAACTCTATTCATTCATTAAAATTCGCTGAAAGTCAACCGAACAACTGTGCAACGTGCATGTTCACATTTTAATTATCCGACCATAACAACCCCAAAACTTGCCCGCTTGCCTTGCACATCTGGTAATAAACGATGGGCAAAGTTTTTCGACTATTTTTTTACCTTATTTTTTGCTCTGGATGTTATTGAGCTTGTAGAAGTTTAGCTCTTGTGTTCTTCTGAACATCTCGCGCTGCCATTGCCCGATGCCATTTTTATATCACTCCATAATCTGTCTGTTTAAATGCCTATTCCCCGAGTGGTAGACTACAATGACTGGCTTTTTTAAAATATCTACGAGAAGTAACTTAGCATAGGCCTCCATACTGACAGCTGGGCGCATAGCTTGCAGGTTTGCTTAGTACACTGTAACAATATTTAAGAATGCATATATTTTTTCCCATTTGATTGGTTCAACCGCCACTCGCCCAAATTTATTTAAAATATAATTTTTCGTCAAGTCATCCGCGGCTGTAACCGCCAACAGCGTATCTCTGTGAGGCGGTTCAGCCATGGCATGCACGCCTGCAGTTATCCGGCCTGCCTAGCTTGCTTGAGGCACTGAAATGAAACGAACGCGCGCGGCGCGGACTCGAAGCATTTGTCTAGGAGGGGTGGGCATGTAAGCGAGGTAATGAAGCGCTCTGATTGGCCGAAAGCTTTTCACTCCACTTTCACGCTGTGGCTCAGCAGCAGAATCAACGTCATAGATTGCACTGAAACCGGCGAAATGCGAGATGCAACAAAATGCGTACATAGAGAGCAGCGAATCGTACAAGCGTACCAAAGGGTCAAAATGCGTGCCGAGTACGAAAAATGCGTACATGTTGGCAGGTCTGCACTAGTCAAGGTCTTTTACCTTGGCTCTATGAGAACACTCCAAACAGGAGCCTGTTCAATCATTTTAGATTGAATGTAAAGTGGGGAGAGTTGGTCAGCTGATTTATCTGAAAGATTGGTGAGATTTCTAACTTGTAGAGCCTTTTCTGTATTATCAGCACAGGTAAGCCACTATTGTAATAAAATTTATTTTATTAACAAAAGATAAACAAGAATAACTAACACCACTACTAAATGAATACAATGAATGATAAAGGAATAAAGTGCATAAGATACATAAAATACATGTGATTAAGTTGAGTGTGGCTATGGAAGAGTTGCGTCATCTTATGGAAAGATAAACTGTTGTTTCTCTGAAACTAAGGTGAAGAACCTTACTATGCATCAAACAACTAACAAAAGATTATTTGTTATTAACTGGCATCAGTTAAATTACCTCTAATGTAAATTAGAAAATCATATACTGATAATATACAACAATGCCAAGGTTTCTGGAAAGAGGTTTGGTTAAGTGATATTTAAGTTCCACTTGGTTGAGTAAGCAGTCCGATGGAGGTGACTTCTTCCACTGGTTGTGTTGGGTGACAATGCAGTGGGAAAGGAACTGGAATCCGTTTCAACAGTCTTGAACACGAAGATCTGTGGGATGCTGATCTCCTGAAGCACCAAAGGGTCCTAAAATCTGGAACACGCAGATGAGGCCCTGAAGTAGGTGCAGAAGGTCCTTAATCTGGAACACGCAGATGAGGCCCTGAAGTAGGTGCAGAAGGTCCTAAAATCTGGAACACGCAGATGAGGCCCTGAAGTAGGTGCAGAAGGTCCTAAAATCTGGAACACGCAGATAAGGCCCTGAAGTAGGTGCAGAAGGTCCTAAAATCTGGAACACGCAGATGAGGCCCTGAAGTAGGTGCAGAAGGTCCTAAAATCTGGAACACGCAGATGAGGCCCTGAAGTAGGTGCAGAAGGTCCTTAATCTGGAACACGCAGATGAAAGAACCTCGAAGTGAAGGTTTGCTCTCCTGAGCTTAACCTTGTTGCAAATGTCTCTGTGTGTCTTCTGACTCTGTGGGTCAGACACTCAGGACT
The DNA here is from genome assembly GCF_949357685.1 of Gobio gobio. Lineage (NCBI taxonomy): Eukaryota > Metazoa > Chordata > Actinopteri > Cypriniformes > Gobionidae > Gobio > Gobio gobio. Next base: position 42,936,572 of record NC_137120.1, read on the forward strand.
TGGTCAGTCCGCTTTGGTCTCTCTGGCATGGAGACTCGGGACGTGCTGTAGTTTCGCTGGACTAAAACGCTGAACGTAGTTGTTGTTAATGTCTCTTTCCTCACAGGCTGGAGGCTCAGAACGTGGTCGTATCTGTTGCTGCCTCACAAGCTGTAGATTCAGATCCTTGGATCTTTTGTTGTCTCTCTGGGTTAACCAGAGGCTCCGAAATTGGTTGCTCTGTCACAGTCTCATCCTCGCAGGAGAAACTCAGAACTTTGTGAACTGTTTGTCTCTCTCAAGGAAAAACTCAGAACATTACGGTGTATCTGTTATGTCTCTCAGTAAGGGAGACTCAGAACAAGGTGTGTCAGTTGAAAGGGTACCTTTATCCTTTTCCGAATAGGAGGAGATTGCAATTTGGCGCTTCTCCATTCCAGGGTTGCAATTGGCTGCTGGCATCAGAGGGGGTCCACAGTGAGGCTCACCCTCCTTTCTCCTGTGGAACTCATTTGCATACTGTACACCAGTGTTTCCCAACCTTTTTTCTGTCATGGCACCCTTTGAATTTTTTTTACATTTGGTGGCACCCCTATACCCCCCCGAAACACAATTGAAAAGGACTTACTTTTCAGTGTGAAACCTGAGCCTGAGATGATGCTCACAGACTATCAATTCTGGCAGGAATGGATGAGAGACAGACACGAAGCTCCTGATCCACTGTTCTCAGACGTTCTCTGTACTTATTCTTGATGTATGTCAGGCTAGAAAAACTCAGTTCGCACAAATATATTGTGGAAAAGGGCATTAGAACTTCAATGGCACTATTTGTAAAAGCTGGATATTCTTTCTCCACAGTTATCCAAAAGCTGTCCAAAGCCATGTCTTCAAATTTCATTTTTAAGCTGCGATCTTCAATTAGGTCTGCGAGTTGTTCTTGTACTTGCAGTGGCATGCCTTTTGAACTTTCCAGTCCTGATGAACTCCAAGGGTCAAGGACCCAGTCAAACTCAGTGTAAGTCTCAGCTGGAAAATAAAAGTTGAACCTCTCCTCTAGGACTTTCAGATGCTGGGTAATAATCCCAGGGAGTTTGCTGTTTGAGTGTGCATTGCACAAGGGAAACATATCAAGTTGGCCCTTTTCAACAAAAGAACGCCAGAGGGCGAGCTTGGACCTGAAGCCTCGCAATTTGTCGGTAGAAGTGAGAATATTTGTATCTTTGCCTTGCATTTTTGTGTTCAGGTCATTGAGATGCTTAAAAACATCGGCGAGATAGGCAAGTTTTGAACACCATTCCATGTCTGCAATTAACTCGGCATATACTGAATTCTCCTGATTGAGGAACGTTTTTAACTCTTCCCTCAGTTAGTAGAGTCATGCCAAAACTTGCCGCATGATAGCCATCGAACGGCCGTATGTAATAACAAGCTCTGATGTTCCGCTCCCATTTCCTCGCATAAAATCGAAAATACACGGCTCTTCACTGGGCGCGCCGTGATGAAATTAACTATATCTACTGCTCTGTCCAGTACATCAGAGAGTTCCTTCGGAAGCGTCTTTGCTACCAGTGCCTCCCTATGTAAAAAGCAATGAGTGGCTTTCACATGTGGGTTTTGCGCTCTGACTCTGCTAATGAAGCCCTTCGTACTCCCCGTCATGGCAGCGGCCCCATCAGTACATAAACTGTGACAGTCCTTCCAATTCAACCCCCTCTGTTCAAGGTACTCTGTAGTCACACGATATATTTCTTCTCCCGTTGTTTTGTCAGGCATTGATTTACAAAATAAAAAAGTTTCTCTAATGCTGTCGCCATCTACGAATCGAACATTTGCCAGGAGCTGAGCATGCCCACTAATGTCCGTCGACTCATCCAGCTGCAAGGAAAATTTGCCGCTGGATCTGATTTTTTCCAAAACCACACTTTCAATGTCTGCAGACATGTCATCTATTCGCCTGCTAATTGTATTGTTTGACAGGGGAACCTTTGATATTTATTTTGCTGCTTGTGGGCCTAGCATGGTGTTAATGATGGCTTTGCATGCTGGTAAGATTACAGTCTCAGCAATCGTGTGGGTTTTTTTTGACTTGGCTACTATTTCAGCCACAAGATAGCTTGCCTTTAATGCTTTCTCAGACACTTTTGCACTCTTCATCATAATTTCCTCTTGTTTTTCGTGTTGCATTTTCAGTCGAATAAAATATTCTGCATCCTTGCTCACTAGAGATGGATGATTTTTTGTCAGATGCCGTTTCAGTTTGCTAGGAACCATTGATTCATTTGACAATTTTTCCCCACATACCAGACACAGAGGAAGAGGACATGATGGATCTCCGATAAAGATGAAGCCATATGACAAGTAATTGTCGCTATACTGTCTTTTCTTCTTCTTACTGCTGCTCTCAGCGGCCCGTTCTGGACTGCTACATGTGGAAGTTGACGGTTCAGAAGCATCTGGAGCTTTTCTTTTAAGAAATCTGTCCATATTCTTTTGCACTACTCTCGTCAGACGCTAATTGTGAAGGATAAAACATTTGCATAGCCTACGACCCTACGTTACGCATATAGATGTTGACGTGCAGACAGGTCAGTGAGGGGGTGGATAATTTTATTTTATATATATATATATATATATATATATATATATATATATATATATATATATATATATATATAAATTGTTTTATTCACATTAGAGAAAAAAAGAAGGACTTTCTTTTGAAGGACTTTTACACGGCACCCCGTTTGGGAAACACTGCTGTACACAGTTAGAAGTCTTTAAAGTGTCTTTAAGGTTTACCAATGCATTTCTCACTTTCCAAACCACCATCAGAATACCCTTGGCAATATTCTAAACAAATAGAAACCAAACATGATGGGAAAAGATTGAACTGTTCATTCATTTGTTCATTAACAGCTGATTCTGTGTAAGAAGTTGCATTACAAATAGCTGTCACTGAGAATACTTATTTCTCTGAATAAGTATGAAATGGATGTGTGTAGTTTACATCAGTGTGGTGGTCGTGGCCAAGAACAGGCAGGACAGGTAGTGAAAACAAAAACAGAAGTTTATTTCTTCCAACAAAATGAAGGGAAAAATTATATTCAGGGGCAGATTTCAAACAACAAAACAAAACTTGAGGTATATTAACTGAAATAAACAAAAATGAAATAAGCTTAAAAATAAACCGCCCCTGTAAACAAAGTAACAAACTCAAACCACTAAGGTCAGCAGGTCATGATGGTAATGTGGCTGTGCAAGACTGACTAACTCAGGCTCTTACCCACAAGGCTATAAATACCCATTTAGCCTCTACCAAACAAAAATAAAGGTAAATATCAAAATAATACCTTTACTAAATAAACTCAAACAAAATAACATTTACAACCCAATATCCAGTATCATGCCTAACATAATAGAATCATATAACCAAACATATGAAAAGGAAAATACTCAAATCAAACAAAGGAATAACTGAACAAAATAAATCTAAAGATCCCTGGAACAGCATAAGTTTGGAGGCTGAAGCCCCGCCTCTTCCTTTGTCTGCTGCCACATGGAATGCGGCCGTCACTCCATGGACCTCAAGTAATCTAGGACTCAGGTAAAGTTAAACAGCAAAGAGAAATATAAGAAGTGTGCACCCTTCTGTATATTCAAGATCTTAATAAACTTTAACTCAGTTTCTTGTCCGGTGTTGTTATTATGATACAGGGATTTAAATAAAGTAACAAACATTAAATTAAACTTCAAAACTAACTAAAGGTAAAGGTCAAAATGTGAGGTGAGCTACGCACCCGTCACAATCAGTCTTAAGTTTTCCAAACATAGTTATGAATGGATTTGGATGTGGTCTTTCTTTCACCCACTACTGCTGAGGTCCTGTGGAATTTTTATGGCAGTCATAGACCAGGACACTAGGGATTTGGGTGAAGGGCAGAAACTGCATGTGGGCCAATGAGATGTCTTGTCCTTCCTGGGCTTGGTACAAGAGTTCTTCTTATTGCCCTCTAAGAGGTGTCTGGATGTTGTCCTAGCATCTTTATCTGATGGCGTTGGACAGTTTGTTTGTCTCTACCAAGATCCAATCAAAATGTAGCAAACCTTTGTCCACTGTTATGGACAGAGAGTGGCCCGGCCATAAACTGGGCCCTGGAATGTGCAGTCCACTACACTTCCAAATGAGCATTCTGAATAATAAATACATTTCTAATCTGCCGCAGTCCAGTGCTCATCTTCTCATTAACAGTGTTTCTCTTACTAATCATTTTTCATACCTGTTTAATTTACATTTTTAAATAATTTTGACTGATTAACACCCTTACGAAAGTTAACCATGGTTTTATTATAGTAAGAATGTTGTAGTTTTTTGTGGATTGACTACCATTAGTTTTTAGTTGTTTTAGTTTTACTACAATTACCATGTTTTTTTATTTTATTTGTAATAAAACCATGGTTAATTTTCATGACAGCAGTAATAAATAGATGAATGAATGCGCGGTAACTGCCTTAAAGAAATTTAACGGTGTTAAACATTTAATTAATCTTATGCGTTAACAGCATGACTGAATTTTGGCATAAATGTGTAAATTACATATACTGTGAAATGATTGTCAATAAAAATGACAGAATAATGACTAAAATATTTAATACAAATAATTATGTTCATTCAGATCTTATTCGTCAGGTCTCACACACACACACACACACACACACTTCATCGCGGTCACTATTTATACGAGCACTGACACCGTGTGGTGAAATAATCAGATATATTTATGACCCTCGGCTTATGTGGGATTAAAGAGTTTGGAAAATCCTGTATACAGTAATGATCAGTTTATCTCTTCTTCTGTCTCTGAAAATGTCCGTATTTGTCCGGAAAATGTCCGGACATTTGTTCAGCTAGCTGTTAACAGCACATTGAAAACATGCATAACCGGAAGATTCGATGCACTGCTTCGACGGCACTTCCGGTATTCAATTCCTCTGTGATAAAGGCCTATGAGTCATGGGTGTGTTTTGGGAATTCTTTTGTTTTAATATTTAAATGTGTGTGTGTGTGTGTGTGTGTGTGTGTGTGTGTGTGTGTGTGTGTGTGTGTGCGTGCGTGCGTGCGTGCGTGCGTGCGTGCGTGCGTGCGTGCGTGTGTGTGTGTGTGTGTGTGTGTGTGTGTAATCAGAGTGTACGCGTGTTGTATAGGCTCATATTACTAACACGCTCTTCAAATAACACACAAACACTGCACTATTGACTTTAGAGCAGGTGTGTGTTGGTCAATGGTCAGTGGTTTTCAGTTCCTCACAATAGCAACGCTCCAACAATGCTCCTGACCACACCTGGTGTTCAGACCAGCAATTATTTTTCCTCACCATATAACGATGTTTGAATGCTTATTTGTAATATTCCAAGAAAATCATCGTTAAAATTGATCAAGTACAAAATTAATGTTCTGAAAATGTTCAGAATGTTTTCTCTCAACATCATGAGAATGCATAGCAAACGTTAATAATGTTATAAGAACGTGTTATCTTAACATTTACGTAACCTTTACAAAACATTACTAAAAGTTGAGGGAACGTTTCCTGGTAGGTGGGATGCTGTACTACATTATGTGCTTTATAAATCAAAAGAGCAACGTTTGGTCTGTTTGATGCGCACACACTCAACGTCTGCAGTTTAATGAAGACTGTTAGGATGAGCCTTTGTGCAAAACGATTATATTGTACTCAAATGAACTTTTATAGTTTAGAGTATGGCCTTCAAATGAGGTCTAAATATGAGACAACTACTTCACTATAAAACAATTGAGCGATAAACCAGCAGGACATTATTAACAGCATCAGTAATGGACTCACAGCTTATAGTTTTAAACAGCATGAAAAAGTGCACTGTGATACAGATCTATAGGAGATTCATAGCAATGTAAGTGTGGCGCAATTCAGGTCACACAGCTAAAGTCCCCAACATCAAAACCCCCTAACACTGACGTACCTGAAGACATCTGACAGAGACGGCTGATGTCCAGATGTGTGGTGTGGTTTGTGATGGGATTGTTGAGCACACAGCTGTAGGTGTTGTTATCCTGATATTCCACCTCCAGAGGTAGAGAGAGACTGATGCTGAGATCAGACACACTGATGCTGGACAATAAACTGTTTCCTTTGTACCAGGAGAGAGTCACATGACTCACATTCACAGCTGAACACACCACTGCACATCTGGACACTGAGGATGAGGAGGAGGAGGATGAAGATGATGATGATGATGAAGATGAAGAGTTTCTGATAATGACAGGAACAGCTAGAAGACCTAAAAAAAAATGCCGGAAAGAAAAACATATTTCAGGCACAATCAATTATTGGAAAAGATGTGTGTAAAGATTATTAATCTGATATGATTTATTCAGTTCACTCACCATAGACAGTAATATTGAAACTCTTGTGTTTGACCCCTCCATTGAGGAGCAGTAGTTTATAAAGTCCAGAGTGTGATTTGTTGATGTCTGTGATGGTCAGAGATCCTGTCTGCTCATCTATCTGCAGTCTGGCTCTGAATCTCTCATCATCACTATCATATATAGAGATGATCTGTTTATAGATTTCAGCGATTCGAGTCTCTGAAGTGTGAGATCTAAATGTCCACAGGATCTGATCTTTACTCTGTACTTCAGTAACATCAGAGTTTAACGTGACAGAATCTCCCTCAATCACGGATATCATCTGTGTTTCATCTGAATAAAGTCCAGACACACCTGGAACAAAAGAGTCAGCACAGACACAGATTATCACCTCAGATATCATTCAGAGTTCATTTGAACATTTAAACAGAAAATAAAAGTCCATTTGATTTTAGATACATTTTTCAGATCATCAAATTAAATAAAGATTATGTGTATTTGGCGTGCTGTCCGGGGGAGGAATTTTGGCCTGAACCCAGAGTATCCTGCCCGTGATAAAGATAGTCTAGAACTAGACTGTATTGTATTATGGATTATGTTGACATCTAATAAGAGTTTATTAAATCAAAGTGAGGAGATGGGGTGATGGAGGGATGCTAAAATAAAGACGATCAACGAAAGAAGGTAAATCTGCAGTATATATACAGCTCTTATCGTTGATTCAGTTGATTAGCTTAATGTGCTCCACTCGTGTTTAATTAAGTTTAATTATCTGAACGTGCTCCTCCCAAAATGTGTTAATAAAACATCACGTTGTGAAATGTATCCTGTTTTGTGTGAACTGCTTTTGTTGGTTAAAAAAGCAAAAAAATGTAAATGTAAAACCCTTCTTTTGTGTTCCACAGGTCATAAAGGTTTGGAACCACATGAGGGAGAGCAAATGATTAAAATGTACTTTTTGGGTGAAATCAAATGTAAAATTTAATGTGATCAACTACCCTATGTGCATGTGTAGAGGAGCAAGACACCACCTAACACGGGTTAGTTTACACACACCGTTTAACACTTCACACACATGACAGGAGGACCAAACTTACTGTATTTATTCGTAGCCATGTCAACATTATTTAGAAAAATCTTTGGAAGATATCACTGAACATTTATTTAACAACAGTAAAAAAAATTCTTACTTAACTTTATTTTTCATCTCTGTTTTGGTGTTTATTTAAAATAAGACAAATCTGATATTATTGTGATTGTATATCTGTTATTTATCAGTTGAGATGTTGTTTAACGCAGATCTAACCAGCAGAGACATGAGCCGGGGTTAATCCCAGCAGAGCAGGGGCATGTTGTCACACTGAGACCCTATTACAACTATGATATTATATTCTATACTTTATGAATTCTTTTGAGAAACCATGAGATAATGACTGAGAGTCAATGTTCAGAAATGATGAATTATCATTATGTATTGAACTATGCTCTATAGCTGTATAGCTGTTTAATGATAAAAAAAATGCCATTATTTTATTTTAAAAAAAAAGTTAATAATTGTATTTGATTGAAAAAATATTTTAGTTTGTCTTGTATATTTTTCGATTATATCAGACAACATCTTAATCTGTCATATGGTCATGTTACACCTATGGGGCATGTTGTCACACTTCACTTCCATTATTTCAGGGTAAATCAAGAAAAAAGTAAACACTGTATTAATGAAACAAAACCACATATTTCTACTAGACGTGTGTGAAATAAATCCTCTGAACCTGTGTGGATTTACACTGAGACCGTCAGAAGCGCTCGGCTGTGCCCGCTCGTCTCTACACGAGATTCTATTCTGGCAAAAATGTAAATATTTTTATTTCTAATTATTGTAAATAGTATATAGTAGTTGAAAGACTATATGTAAGCTAAGTTACATTTAATTGTGTCTTTAAAGCCGCTTTAGTTCGTTTTTATTGAACAGGTCCTAACATTTCAGCTGTCAAAGTTTAGTTTTCAAACCTTTTGCACAGAAATAGTGAACACTGAAAATGAGGATATTTTGATTCGCACTGATATTATTTTAACAAACAGACAAAATTACCCAAATCATTCGTGTTTCCATTCAAACTGTGAGGACAGGCTGTAGCCTACTAAATATAGGCTAACTGAAGCCATAAAAATATAACTTACCTCCCAAAATCCACAGACACAAACAGAAAAATCCTTGAACCAGCATATTCGTTAATATCCCAAAGAGTCTGTTAGAATAAAACACAACATCTGAAAACAAAAACTAGATCTGGAAACCACATACACTCCATCACAGCACTGATCGTGTGTTTAACACTGACCGCTCGAATCTCCTCCTCTAAAGTCGGAACTTACACACACACACACACACACACACACACACACACACACACACACACACACACACACACACACACACACACACACACACACACACACGCAAACACACACAATGATGAATCATATAAAACTATTCACTGAATTAGGGTACAATTTATTAGTAATTTAACGTTCACGAGCGTTTGATGTCCACCCACAGTTTCGGTCCGGAAAATAATGAAATAGCCTGCGGCTACACACTCCGCTTTTTCTATTTTAGTGATTTAATATATAGGCTACGTTAAGTCTGAGCGAAGCCCAGAGAACACTTGTGTTACAAGGTCCCGCTAGAAATGAACATCAACACAGATTCGTTTGAGATTTATTGAGATTTATACAGACAACCAAGCAAGAGTTGAGCATCAAACCACCCAAAAACACAAAAATCACACAAAAGAAACCCATTAAATTAATTCAAAATAAAGAAAATAATGAATCACAAAGTTCATCAAAAATAAATAAATGCAAAACTCTGCTTAAACACCAAGCATCTTTAAACAATGGGTGGAAGTGGAAACAAACAAAACACCAAAGAAAACTAGTCCACCCCAAAAGGCCAATTACCGGGGCAGACTAGACAAAATACCCCAAACCCAACATTCAAACCCAACTAATTCAACTCAGAATAATAACAAGAGCAACAAGCAAAGCTGAAACACATTAAAATACCTTTATTATTTAGCCTATATCACAACAAACACCACATATTAAAACATTTTAGCGTTTCAAACAAACTCATATGATCCAAAAGACGACATGCGAATCCCTCTCATATGGACAACGGGTTCCGTAGAGCTGAAACACACACATTAATACACCTTTATTATACTTCCTAAAACAAACACCTCATATGAAAACACTTTAGGAGTTCAAATAAACTCACAATATCTCCGCGACCCAAGAGAACCCAAACGCGAACCGCTCGCAAACAGTCAAACAGTGTCGCGTCGATCCATTTCACGCCGCACTTGCTTGTACAGAATCATCATGTTCGCTTTACTCCAGGGCTACTGCAGAAATCCGCCCCTGGAACATCTGGAACATCTGGAAACGAGAACGCAATCAAACTCATTTACTCAAACAAAGACAGACACATAGCCTAGCTATATTCTCTCTTCACACTGAAGGCTTGTTTTCACATGTGAGGAGAGTGTGTTTGTTCAGAGCTCTTTGTCAATATTTCTTCTCTTATAATCATATGTTATAGAATCAGAATCAGAAAGAGCTTTATTACCAAGTGTACTTGCACACACAAGGATTTTTTCTTGGTGCTGAAGCTTCCAGTGCACATATACAATACAAACACAACAAGAACATAGTAATACAAATTCTAAGAATAGAAATATATAAATAGCATTAAAAAAAAATATTAGGTCACAGTTACGTTTAGTCAGAATAAACATTTACAGATTATAAACATATTTACAGTATGTAGTATGAATAAATATAAATATCTCCTGAGTTTAGAAGATACTGATAGAGAAAAATATATCAGTCAATCAATCCATTAAATAAAAAAATAAATAAAGTCAATGGAGAGCAGAAGTCCAGATGACAAATATAGATATAATATCCCTGAGCGTTTGTGTGCTGTAGCTCTTTAAAAACTATATTATATTTAATTTGGTTGATTGAATTCTTTGATTTGCATGACTTTTTTTAGGTTAATTTAATACCATTTTGATCAGGTTTTGAACACGGATCACTTTCAGTTATTCTGCATCGATGCTGATCATGTTGACCTGATTTGGCTCCAGATGTAAGTGCTGTATTTGACCTCAAACATGAGTCTGCTGTAAGACTGTTTACTCTGCTGAAGTTGATGGACAAGCTGCCCTTCAGCTAAACCCACACACACACACACACACACACACAGAGAGAGACCACAGCACATCTCACTTTGACTCACACACCCAGCTGGAAAGTGTGTCGAGGTGCATGAAGACCATCTCTCTTCTTTGCAAAACAAACAAACAAAAACACAACAAAATGAAAGTTACGTGCAGAATTGCACAAATGCAGCAGCAAACACACTGAACTTTACAAACAGCCGATGCTTTGCATAGATGAGAGCACAGGCAGTTAATGATCTGCATTTGCATTTGCATGTAGACCCACATTCTGTTTGCCTTTTGAAAACATGCATGTTCTTATGAACAATGAACTTATATACAATCTAGCAAGAGATTATGATGGAAATCTACAAAAACTAATTCTAGCAGCAAAAATGAATAGTATATTTGATTATTATCTACAAGTTAAATATTAGAAATGATGGTTAATTATAAATGAATATTACTCTCACTGCTCTAATGTTAACACATTATTGCTGTTAATGTCAGAGAAAAGCCAGAACTGGCTCCATGCTGGTATAAACAGCTAACATTTTGTCCACATCACTACAAATATAACTGATTACGTGGAAATGTGCAGTGTCTAATTCTGAACTCCTGAATCATCCATGGCAGTTTCCCTCGGCTTCAGCGTAATGACACTGTGGGTTAAACAAGGCCTAAATCTGCTGACACACTCTGACTAAAGCATCATCATGATCATCTATCACCAGTTCTGATGAGACGAGAACACTCTCATGAGGCGGAATAACACGTTTCCTGCATGTCATGTTGAAGTTTTAAGGTCTGCATGAAACAGAAGCTGTGATAGGATCTTCTCCTCTATTGTGACGTATATCCAAGTCAAAAACAGATAAAGTAGGGCGGGACTTGATTTTGTCCCGGGGGATTTGATGGGATGGTTTTGTTTGGTGGATCTCATGTAACAGGTTGTCATCCAATCATTTTTACACATGGATCGGCATCTCTTGATGGAAATAACATCACAACATTTACTTCCATCAAGATGTGCATCAATGTTTGGTCCAGATCTTGTACTGATAATGCAAGAGTCCAGCACTCTGTAAAGTCTCCTCCAGCACATCCCATAGACTCTCAGTGAGTTTAAGATCTGATCCTTCATGCTCCTCTCAGCCATTCTCTCACAGTCTGAGCTGATGAATCTGGACACTGTCGTCCTGGAATATGGCATGATGGTCACACGTGGTTGTATAAGAAATGAAAGCTACACACTTGTCCCTCGGTTAGGGTTAGAAGAACTGCTGCCAAACATGCTAGAAATAATCACTGCAATAACCATCCAATCATAGACACGTGTGCCTATTTAAATACAAACAGTGACTTTTTTCTTCAGTGTATAAATTAATAAAGACATCTAAATGATCTGATAGTGTCACAATGCCCCTGATTACCACCTGAGGGCACTCCACCCCGGACTGTCACTCCATCACAAACTACATTACCCATAATCCTTTGCCCGGACTCATCATCACTCATTGTTTGCACCTGTGTCTCATTACCTCATTACCCCAGCCTATATAAACCATGATCACTCTCTCATTCACTGCGAAGTCTTGTTTGTTGTAATACTGCATTTCTGAGAGTTTTCCCTGGTTTCCTGTCTCTTGGTTTAGGATTACTTGTCTGTTCCTTGGATTACCCCTTTGCCTATCTCTCCTGTCTTGATTGCCTGTTTGGACTGCTTGCAAGTGTATGACCTTTTGCCAGTTTCTTTACTACGATTGTGGATTATCCTTTAATAAAGCTGCGTTTGGATTCTCAACCATTGTCTCTCGGAGTAGTATGTTACAGATAGCCTCTAGTGAATGTGAATTAGCATTTCTTTACTGTATGAGGATGGAAACCCGTGTCTGTGGGTTGTGTGAATGTCTGCATCGCCCCTTTCACTTGTTTATACACCACATCCTGCGAAAACATTGAACAACTCGGTCATGTCGTGTCACGTCAACCAAAAAAACAAACCAATAAAAATATAACAACATAATCCCATCCCATAACTGGGACATTCTTTAAAAAAAGAATTAGGATTTAAAGACCCCCGTCGTGAAAATCAGGTTTTAAAGGTGCAGTGTGTAATATTTATGAGGATCTATTGCCCTAAACTGTCTTTTTTGTTCAACATTCACAGAGAGGATGAACATTCACATTCAGTTCAAAAACGCATACTCTCTTAAATATAGATTGAATAATTAATTTGTGACCACAAAGTATGTTCTACAGAATGAATGTGTGTAGTGTGAAAGCCATCCCGACACACTACATTCGCCATATTGTCATTATCATGTGACCAGCATCAGTTGTGTCATATGCACAATTCAGAATCTTGCTGAAAGAAGTAGGTCACTCAGGTTCTTTTGACCTACTTTAATGAGTACTATTAATTCGAACATCACTTTTGTCTCATACTGTTTTTCACCTACTATAGGAGCCATTTACTGCAGCCAACTGATCTTCCCAAACGAGTCTCTACTCTTCTAGACAATGTTTGAAATAAATACAGAGACTGGAAGAAAAATAACCCTAGTCAACCCATTTTTAAAAACAGAATGATATTTGAATAAATGAAATGTTTTCATGAGATTTTCAAGGACATAACACCATATTTTGAGAACAACACATCTCTTTTTCCACCTCATATGTTTTTTGTTTTTATAACAAAACAAAAAAAACAATACATTGGCCCACGTGTGTGTGTGTGTGTGTGTGTGTGTGTGTGTGTGTGTACACTACAGACAGATGGTCTGTGCGGCAGGGTATTTCCCAGAACTGTGGAGCATCTAACATTACAGCTCAAATGAACATCAAGCACAAGAGAACACAGTCCTCTTCATGTGAATGTCAGATATAGATGCCCAAGCGTGAGTTTACAGACCTCAGTAAGGGAGAAACCCATATTTGAATTTAAACAAATTAAACAAATGTGTGTGAGAGACAGACGAGACTCTAATGATCTCTTGTTATAAAGCTGATCTCAGTGGACCGAAGGGAAGGCAGAAGGGAGATATCTGTGACTCGTTTGATTCATTTATTCACAATGACAGGGGATGTTGTGTACTCAATGACGGGATGTTGTGTACTCAATCATATTTTATTGTGGGTCATAACAAACTCTTTTCAATACAAAATAGAGAAGTAGGCGTCTCAACTTTCCCTTCCTCTCTCCAATACAAACAGCCGGTAAAGCTCATATAGAAAAGAAACAATCCATCTTTGATCATGTGATAGGAAGTGACTAATAAATCAATGTTATTGCTCCTATAAAGACCCCAGGAGGGACAAGACAAGCTTTAGTTCCATAATTCACACCTTCACATTGACCTTTCAGTGGGTATTATATTCAAATGGACAAAATTTAACTCTAACATTTAAGATTTTGAATTGCTTTTATTCATTATGGAAAAGCATATCCCACTGTTCTTTATTTGATGAGTTTACAAGTAAGTCATCCTTTCAGGGGAAAACATATTTAAAGGGTCAGTTCACACAAAAATTAAGATTATGTCATTAATTCCTCATCATCTCAAACCCGTCAGACCTTCGTTCAGACACAGATGAAGATATTTCTGATGACCCCAGAGCTCTCTGACCCCTCCATAGACAGCAGTGTGATGAACACTCTCAAGGGTCAGAAAGGAAGTAAAGACATTGTTAAAATAGCCCATGTGACTCCAGTGGTTCAGCCTTAGTGTGATGAAGAGATGAGAATACTTTAGTGCGCAAAAACAAACACAAATAATGACTTCATTCATCAATTTGGTTCTAGCGTGTGTCAGTCTCATACACAGTTTCTGTTGTAGATACAGTGCATCTCCTGCGTCATCTTCACACACATGCGTCGTGACGCTCACATGAACAGCATCAGCAGAACACATATGTTTATATATGCTTCAATTTGTCACGATCTGGTCCAGATGAAGATGATAAAAAGGGTTCAAACAAGGATCCACAAACAAAAGGTTCTTTAATAAAACACACTTGGGTAATCCAATAGCTGGAAGGCAGCTCAACAGTGTGTGATACACGAACAATACCAGACACCAGCTGCACGAAAAGAAGAAACTGAAAAACACAAGGTGATTGAACTCAAATGAGCAGGTGATGAATTGTTAATCAGTAGCCATAGTTACAAACAAGGAGCGGGAAACTGGAACAAAGGAAAACAGGTGATATCTGCAACTGATGAAAAACAAAGAGGAAGTTCATGAAAATGAAACAAAAACAGACAGTTGTGACATAAAGCATAACAGTTCGACTGTGGGGGGAAGGAGGGGGCTCTGGAGGTGGATGAGGAGCTGGAAAAGACCTGGAAACAGGCAGAGATGTCAGACAGAGAGACCAGGGTGGAGTAGACGGTGGAAGCGCTCATGGAGGAGCAGATGGCCGACGAGAGCCCAGGAGGCAGCCAGGACGAGGGTGAGGAGAGCTGGGGCAGTGGACCGAGGGGACGCTGGTGGGAGTGAGTAATGGAGGAGCCTGACGGAGCCTTAGGGGTGGAGGACTGGAGCGCAGCAGACAGCCCGGAGTCCGTGGAGATGGTGTGGAGACGACTGACCCAGATGGAGCCGGTGGAGCCAAAGGGACGATGGCCCCGGCGGAGCAGAGGGGGCGAGGAGCCAGGGCAGATCCGATTGGTCAAGGTTCGGACGGACGAGGCAGAGCCAGGTAATCTCCTTGACCTTTGGGAATTATGACATTTTATTTTTTATTTTTTAATGTATGCATTATTTTGAGTTTTGGAGTATGCTCACGATCACCAACACACATCTCTCACTGTCGACCTCTGAACAGCATCGATGTTCTCTACCCTAACCTGTCTTTGGTCGTGTGTGTCCCAGGGGCCAGTAAAGAGAAACCTTGAGTGACCATCCACCTGCTCTCAGCATGATTCCATCTACACACACACACACGCACACACACACACACACACACACACACACACACACACACACACACCTGACACAAGTTACTACAACATACATTTTTCTATACAGCTAAATTTAGGCTAATTTTTTAATGTACATAGAAGTTCATTGAATTTCATTGATATGATATTTATATAAAAAACAAAACTTTTTTTAACTCGTACTCACAGTGGATCATTTGTAAGGGCTTAAAGGAAAGTTGTTTAACTTCGCCACCTAGTGACCACATGGGAGAATATATGGTTATCAATACCTCACAATATGCTCATAAATTCATCAAATCATCTTACTGTAATGCACCCTTGCTGAATGAAAGTATCAGCTTTTGTTATTTTAAAAAAAGAATTGTACTGACCCCAAACATGTGTATGATGGTGTAGGCCTATATAATAAACATAATAATAATTGTGCTGTTCTCTATGAACATTCTGCATTTATTCTACGATTCTTTTAATAAGTTATAGTAAAGTGACCCCTTCTGTTCCAAGTTGGGTATTGCATATAATATTGTTTGAGTCCTTCTTTGACATCATAAATGTGAGCCTAGTTGCAGCAGCAGGGAAGAGCAAGCTCCTGGGGTGCGTTCCGTTCGACCGTAACAGCAGCCAGAAAAATGGAGCGCAGCTGGAAGAAAACAAAATTAGAGGTATTTCGTAATTCGTGGAAAGAGCACATGATCACATACAGAAAGGCCGTAAAAACTGCTAGATCTGCTTATTTCTCAACTCTCTTGGAAGAAAACAAACACAACCCAAGGTATTTATTCGATACAGTGGCTAAATTAACCAAAAATAAAGCTTCAACTTCTGATGATTGTAAACAGCACAGCAGTAATGACTTTATGAACTTCTTCACATGTAAGATTGATAATATTAGGAAATTTTTTTTAACCATGCAGCCGTCTAATACAGCATCACATCAGACAGAGCATTGTAGTGTCACTGAGGAAAAATTACACTCATTCACTGCTATAGGAGAAGAAGAATTGGCTAAACTCGTTAAATCATCTAAATCAACAACATGTATGCTCGACCCTGTACCGACTAGGCTATTAAAAGAGATGCTACCAGAGGTCATAGATCCTCTTCTTAATATCATTAATTCATCTTTGTCATTAGGATATGTACCGAAAACTTTTAAGTTGGCTATTATTAAACCACTTATTAAAAAACCGCAACTTGATCCTACAGAATTAGCCAATTATAGACCAATCTCAAATCTTCCCTTTCTGTCAAAAATACTTGAAAAGGCAGTGTCTTCACAATTATGTTCCTTTTTAGAAAGAAATGGTATCTGTGAGGATTTCCAGTCAGGATTTAGACCGTATCATAGCACTGAGACTGCTCTCATCAGAGTTACAAATGATTTACTCTTATCATCCGATCGTGGCTGTATCTCTCTATTAGTGTTACTCGATCTTAGCGCTGCATTTGATACTATCGACCACAACATTCTTTTGAATAGACTCGAAAATTATGTAGGTATTAGTGGAATTGCATTATCATGGTTTAAATCATACCTATGCGACCGTTATCACTTTGTAGTAGTAAATGAAGATATGTCACACCGATCGCAAGTTCAGTATGGAGTACCACAAGGCTCAGTGCTAGGACCGCTACTCTTCACCCTGTACATGCTACCACTGGGAGATATCATTAGGAAGCATGGCGTTAGTTTTCATTGTTATGCTGACGATACTCAGCTCTATATTTCTTCACGCCCTGAAGAAACTTACCAATTCACAAGATTAACGGAATGCATAGCTGATATAAAACATTGGATGACCGGTAATTTCTTGCAACTCAATTCAGAAAAAACTGTATTTTTAATTATTGGACAAAAAAGCTCCACAAGTAGTAACCTAGAATACTGTCTAACACTTGATGGCTGTTCTGTCCAGTCCTCGTCGTCAGTGAGGAACCTGGGTGTGCTCTTTGATACCAATCTTTTGTTTGAAAGCCACGTTTCTAGCATCTGTAAAACTGCTTTCTACCATCTTAAAAATATATCTAAATTACGGCACATGCTCTCAATGCAAAATGCTGAACAGTTAGTTCATGCGTTCATGACCTCAAGGTTAGATTATTGTAATGCTCTACTGGGTGGTTGCCCTGCTCGCTTAATAAATAAACTCCAGCTGGTCCAAAACGCAGCAGCTCGAGTTCTTACTAGAACCAGGAAGTATGACCATATTAGCCCAGTTCTGTCAACACTGCACTGGCTGCCTATTAAACATCGCATAAATTTTAAAATCTTACTTATTACTTACAAAGCACTAAATGGTTTAGCTCCCCAATACTTGAGCGAGCTCTTAACATATACTCCATCACGTCTACTGCGGTCTCAAAACTCTGGCCAGTTGATCATACCGAGAATATCCAAATCAACTGCAGGCGGTCGATCCTTTTCCTATTTAGCACCTAAACTCTGGAACAGTCTTCCTAACATTGTTCGGGAAGCAGACACACTCTGTCAGTTTAAATCTAGACTAAAAACACATCTCTTTACTGTGGCATACACATAAAACACTTTTTCAATGAAATGATTGTTAGGCTGCATTAACTAGGTCAGCCGGAACCGGGAACACTTCCCATAACACCTGATGTACTCGTTACATCATCAGAAGAATGGCATCTACGCTAATGTTAGTCTCTCTGTTTTATCCCGAGGTTTACTGCAGTCAGCTGGATCCGGGCCGTATCCAGATCAGATGGTGGACCTGCGCCCAGAGAAGACCAACACAGGACCCCGAAGTGTCTGGGAGACCGTGATTAGACTCCCCCTGAAACTGCCTCATCGACACGGCATCTCAATAAACCCGTCTCCAGCGTGTTGCCTCCGATCATTCGAATATTGCACTTTAATAATTATTTAATCAACATCATCCTCAATAAACCCGTCTCCAGCATGTTGCCCCCGGTCCCTCGAATATTCTGATCTATTATGACCTCCGAGCTGTAAAACTGCCAGAATAATAATAATAATACGCTGTTTGTTAATTGGCCAGAGGAGAACTGGCACCCCGACTGAGCCTGGTTTCTCCCAAGGTTTATTTTTCTCCATTAGGTCACCTAATGGGGTTTTGGTTTCCTTGCCACTGTTGCCTCTGGCTTGGCGTGCTCAGTTGGGGACACTAAATTTTTCAACTAAACATCGAAATACATCTAAATAATAAACTAAATTAACCACTTAAACTAAATTACTGATCAAATTATTGATCTAAAGCCCACACTGTCACTGTATGATACTTGAAATTTTTCCAGAATGGCTATACAGCTGAATAAAATTATGCTGCATTATTTTCCTGTTTAACACTGTAAAGCTGCTTTGAAACAATCTACATTGTTAAAAGCGCTATATAAATAAAGTTGACTTGACTTGACACACACACACACACACACACACACAGGCTACAACATTTTTCTATATTTTATTATTCATTTTTCTATACAGCAAAATTTAAGACAATATTTTAATGTTCATTGAATTTCATTGATATTATATTTATATGCAAAAAACAAAACACTTTTTGTTTTTACTCGTACTAACAGTGTATCATATGTAAGGGCTTAAAGGAAAGTTGTTTAACTTCGCCATCTAGTGACCACATGGGAGAATATATGGTTCTAAGTACCTCATAATATTCTCATAAATTCATCAAAGCATCTTAACATTAATTAAAAAATATATTAAAATATTATTAGGTGTCTTTTTATGATGTTCCTAAATAATGCAGTCTGGAAATATCTTTGATGTATCTGGACACGATCTGGGGTGCGTTTCCCAAAAGCATCGTTAGCCAACTATGGTCGCAAGTTCCGTCGTTATCAACATAGTTCAACCAGTCGGTGTTTCCCGAAACCATCGTTCCAACGAACGTTCGCAAACAGCGTCGCAAACTTGTGTGGTTGGAACGACAGCTCTCGACCTGTGGTTAGAAGCATAGTTTCTTGTTTGCAGGACATGCAGACTTAATAAATCCTTACCTTGATCAAAATAAGCAAGCTGACACTCAGTACAACCTATATCTTTTATTTCGAATACATACAAATGTCAATTATGTATTTTAGTTTGTCAAGAGATTTAAAGCACCGTTTTTGAAGAGTGTGCATGTGCGGACGTGCACTAGTATGTAAAATCGAGCTTGTGATTGAGTCTGAAAATAAAGCAAAATAAATGAGAAAAATAAGAATGAATCCTCAGATGCCATGTCTGTAATTTATAGCAAAAAGTCTTGCATTAATTTGATCTCAAACTAATTAAATACAATAAGTTAATACTCCACCACCTGCGTGACATCATTAACCAACGTGGTTGAACGACAGATTTGCAACAATATGGTTTCGGGAAACAATCGTGACTAGCTAGTTGATTTCTTCAACGATCCATCGTGGTAGTTAAGCAGTGAGTTACATCGTTGTACGTGAAACGCACCCCTGGGGTGCGTTTCCCGAAAGCATCGTTGGCCAACTATGGTCGCAAGTTCCGTCGTTATCAGCATAGTTCAACGATTTGGTGTTTCCCAAAACCATCGTTCCAACGAACGTTCGCAAACTGCATCGCAAACTTGTGTGGTTGGAACGACAGCTCTTGACCTGTGGTTAGAAGTATAGTTCCTTGTTAGTTTGTCGTATCGACGTCATTGATTTCGCAGCAGCTGGGATGTGTTCTATTCAGAGCTATCGACCCTATAGCCTATTTCTTTCGAATGTTTTACCATCTACTTTAAGTAATTTGGATGACTTAAAGTCGAGGTGCCTAGGTTTTACGCAATGTGCTTTCTTCATTACAAATTATTTGAAACGATATAATAGCGTGACGATAGCAATTATTCTCCCTTCAAAGTGCCCTCCGAAAGGATCATTTATGCTGGTTGGGACGCAGTCTTGGTTTCGTTTGTGCGAAGAAACGAGTGTGCAAGTGAGTAACTTTGTTAAATTCCCAAAGACAAATTGTCATATAACAATATTTTACAAAAAGGGGTTTACCCTTAAATATTAAATTGTATATGTAGGCTAAAGTAGCATTATGTTGCGTTCACACCGGACGCGATTCGCGCGAGTGATTTACATGTTAAGTCAATGCAGAGACGCGAAATGGCATTCTGCGGCGCGATTCGCGCGATTGAGGCGGCGAGAAGGACGCGACTTGAGCGTTTTGAACGCGCGATTCGCGCGAATCGCGTGAATCGCGCGAAACGCTCAAGTTGAAAAATCTGAACTTTGGCGGATATTTCGCGCCGCGTTAACCAATCAGGAGCTTGCTCTAGTAGTGACAACAATGAAGAGAAAATCTGAATATTGATATCTGGTTCAGACAATATGATTATCACTGTGATAACATTAAATTACATGAAACACAACCCAGTCTCTTTTTGTTAAATGCAAGTTTATGTATGATCAATAATACAAAAGTATCAGTAATGTATAACAAGCTATACATGAAACAAAGCAACAATGCAGTCAAACATTCAAAGTCAGTGCTAGTAGGCTAACGTTACAACTGCAACGTACAGTTATAGCCTAAAAATATAAAGTAATGAAACTTATCTTTGCCCTCAGCCTAAACGATTTGCCAGGGAACAAATTATAGATCCATGAGACCAAAGATCGGCCGTTACAAGACGAATTATAGCTCGAGACACACCACAGAGACATCAGAGCCAGCGGGAGACGGCAGAAGGACTGGCCGAGGAAAGGTTGCCCTCGCCGGCTTTCACGTGCGCTGAGCGCGCTGTCCGCTGGAGCTCACAGCTCCGACAACGGCAGATAAAATGTTCAAATAGGCACTGTTTATGTAAATAAACCACAGATTTGAGCTTTAAACAACTACATTATCGACTGAAAAAGTCTTAAAACTACGTTTTGTCACACATTAACAGTAGATATGAACAAAAAAAAAGACATGTAAACACAGCCCATGTCAGCCATTTCTCAACGAGACGAGCTGCTGGCGGAAGCCCCGCCCATGACGCGAATTCGCATCTGTTGTGCAGTAAATGTCACACGCGATTCGCGCGAGTAAACTCAAAATGTACACGCGTCCACCTTCGCGCGATTAGCGCGAATTATTCGCGCGAATCGCGTCCGGTGTGAACGCCACATTACACATATACGCAACACATGCAGTGCTTAGCGCTAAGGAAACGTAGGCAGATTCAGATTTGTTTTATTCTGACATTTAAACATTTAACAAATGATGACATAAATCAACATAAAGTCTGAAAAGGAATAGGCAGAAGCATTTATTTTTTGGGTGATTTCTTCCCAGGATTTTTTTTTATCAGCATTTGTTACACAATTTTTCAGCTTTGAAAATAGCTGTTTTTTTATTCTCCACCTCCTCCAAAAGAACTGTAACTTAATTTTTTGAAAATTGTGGTTTTCGCGTCATTTTCATATAGGTCATATGAACATAGCTGTATGGCAAGGGGACTTAAATAGGTAGGCTAATGATCTTAAGCAAAATATGCAACAGGTGTACACAATAGTATAACAATCACAGTGATCATTGATCAACAGTAAAACCCATCATTTATTTTCATTTTAATTGTGCTGATCTATCAATATTCAATAAGAAATTAATAAATATGAAATTGTGAAATTAATAGTTATAGATTTTTGGGATCAGAGAAGACAACATTGTGTTTATATATGTTTATATTTTATTGTTCAAAGAATGAATGTTGAGTTGTTAACGTAATTACTCCACATCGTCACTAAGAAAGCGCAGTCGAAAAGAGAAAAGAACCAAATTTACAGCAGGTGGCGATATGTGCTCATAGCACCAGTCCGCCATTAGATCGAAGAAGAAGAAGAAGAACGTCATAACGACAGCTCCAACCAATGTGGTTCAACCCATGGTTTTGCGACACAGGTACCATGGTTTCGGGAAACAGTAGTGACTAGCTAGTTGATTTCTTTAAAGATGCATCGTACTATGGTAGTTAAACCAGCGAGTTGCATCGTTGTACGGGAAACGCACCCCTGGTTAGTCAAGAGTAGACTAGTGAGGAAAGTACAAAAAGTTGTTTGTTGATGTTGGTTATGGAGATGATGGAAATGTCCAGTAAATCTTATGAATATGAGACTTTAAGTCGCAAATCTGTGACAGTGATTTATATATGCGCTGTTTCTCAACCGTAAATGTTAAATTTATGAACTTTATTAACAGAATTAGTGATGATGATAAATGTGTTTAATGAACTGGTAAACTCATGCTTTTTTGATGTGTTTTCTGCTTTTGTCTGATATCTAATGATTATGGTAGAGGTCAAACTCCAATGTGTTGCTTGAGTTGATATAAAATCTGTTCTGCAGGTCTGAGTTTGAAAACAGGTCTGGGCAAGTTTAAATACGGAAGGCTCAAAGCTTTGTTGATCGTATCCTACATTCCTTGTGTAGTAAATAATTGTGGTTGCAGTCGAAGCTTATAAGGAAATATAAACTGTGAAAAGAGAACATTTTCTCCTCTTGATCTCAGCAGAACCAGATTCAATTCAACAAACCAGGTATGGAAGAGTTGTGAGCTAAATCTATTTCCTCTGTAATGGACAGACGTTTAACCCACATGAAAAAATACTATAGTGTATTATAGTATACTATAGTAAAATTACAGTAGTAAATACTATAGTGTTTTTGAACCATACTTTAGTAAAGATACTACAGTCAATTGTATTTACTACAATAGTATTTACTACACTTTGTTAATTTACTGTAGTATATTTACTATAGTACGGTTCAAAAACACTATAGTATTTACTAGAGTAATTTTACTATAATTTACTATAGTATTTTTTCATGTGGGCAGAACGAGGGTGTAATGATGTCTGCAAGTGTGTGTGTGTGTGTGTGTGTGTGTGTGTGTGTGTGTGTGTGTGTGTGTGTGTGTGTGTGTGTGTGTGTGTGTGTGTGTGTGTGTGTGTGTGTGTGTGTGTGTGTGTGTGTGTGTGTGTGTGTGTGTGTGTGTGTGTGTGTGTGTGTGTGTGTGTGTGTTCTTAGCAGTCCTTCTGCCTTTTAATGTGATGACATTTATGCATTTTCTGCAATCAATTTTTAAAAAGTATAAAAGGTGTGTTTCTGTTTTTTGAGAAAGACACAGTATTTTCATTTGTGAGCAGGCATATATTTTAAAGAGTTCACCCATAAATGGATAATTTGTCATCATTTACTCACTCTCATGTTGTTACTAACCCTGAATGAGAGTATTTATTCTGCTGAACACAAAGGAAGAAGAGTGAAGACTGCTGGTAACCAGACAGTTGACTGTAGACATTGACTTCTATAGTAGGAAAAAATACTGTGTGAGTCGATATTTGATTACCAACATTCTTTAAAATATCTGTCCAACAGAACCTTGTACAGGGTGAGAGTGAGTAAATGACCGTGTTTGGGTGAACTAACCCTTTCCGTGGTGGGCTGTTCTTCACAGCTAGGTGGCAGTACATAACAAAAAACTAATCTATGTTTTGACAAGACACATCCCAGCTCAACATGTGACCACAAATACGAGATATGTGTTGTTCTACAGCTACATGCTGTGATTTCTACAAGTGTTTTGATTGAATGCATTGGCTTTGGGGTATAATGAGTTATCTTAACTCTGATGCATGACGCAGAGCACTCAAATAATGCTCCAGTTTAGGAGACATGTATTTGGCACTGGTTATATTTGATTCAAGCACTTTAAATTGATCTTAAAGTTTAAAAGAAACTTAAATAAGAAACAAAATAGAAAGATATGTTAAGGTGATAGAGTTTAAAAGACAATATTTGTATCATTAAAGCAAGCCAAAGAGGACAAGGTTTCTATGAACATAGACTTTACATTATGTTCTTGCTCCATCCATGCAATAAATACACATTCTTAAATGGTTTTCTAGCGTGTATCAACTGCTCATGGTATGACCTATTTTATGACCTTCATCAGTCAACATTATAATAATATATATTCATATTTATGAATATATGTAGACATTAAACTCTTTGTATATCCACACTGATAGCGCACACATATTTCTGCCCGTCTTCGCTTGTGTGATTGTCCGCTACAGACTGGCGCGTCTTGTGAGTGTATATTATAACACATCTCTTCAGCTAATAAAAGAAACATACTGCAATTTGGTTATAGGAAAAATTGTGATATATGATGTTCAAAATGCTGAAAATGTCTCAAATGATTTTTTGAATCAACTTCAATATGATTAGAGTTCAAATGGTGTTATTTATGACTAAGACAGCTTCAACATTTATATTATTTAACATTTGAATGCAGTAAGATCATGATCTTTACTGGGGATACAAAAGGCATCGAATCCCAGGAATTACCCTGAAATCATGGTAGAACAAAAGTCTTCCTAAAGTCACAGGCTTAGTGTGTTGGTTATCTAATGTGCCCTGAGGTCATTTTCCTTCAGTTCCTGAAATTATTAATAAATATGCTGCTTTTAGTCAAGACGCAATGCTTTATTTTGGAGTGCAGTTCACACAATGGCCACAAGAGGGGACTTTGTTACTATATATGGGCTGTTTTCTTCATTAGGTCACTCTTCTGAGTGAGTGCTAAAATTGTAATCTTCTGTTTTCACTCTTTGAGATTAAAAGTTCAGTTTTTGTGGATACTCGTCTTTTGTGTTCCATCGGCAACACACCACATTATCAGACCTGTTTATAAGGCGTGTGGGGATGTGCTGTATTTATGAACTGTATGAAAAGGTTTGTTGAGAATGTGAAGCAAATTGAGTGGCAAAAACACTGAGAGGCATTGGTGTTTAGCGTGAATGCTCATATGCTTTTTCAGTTTCTCGTGGCGTGTTTTAAAAACGCCGTGTCAAGTTCAATTTTTAAAAAGACGTCTTGACGTCCTGCACTCTTTTCCATTTTTAAGAGCACAAGCACTTTCTTTCATGTAGCTCACTGCAGTTTTAAAGCCCTCATGATCTGTTCGGGCCAGTAGGTGGGACTGTTAGCCGACAGGTTTAAATAAACTGTTATTGACTCAAAGAGTTGATAAGGCTGGCCACACACTTACAGATTTAACACTTACACACACCAAGCAATCAGGGATCGTGGCCAATTCAAGGCCAAAATATCCTCAATTGTGTGATGTTTTTTTTTTTACTTCTTTTTTTTTTGACTTCCTGCTTCGCTACTGTTCGGACGCTCTTGCTTACTGCTCCGCGCTTTGCTCTATCGCTTCTATATTTTACAACTTCAGCAAATCAGCACAGTGCTCAAACGACATAGCTTGACTCCAATGATAAAATTAGATACTCTGGTGACTGAATTCCTAAACAAAAAGCGAAATATTTCAACCGACCAGCCTCCCACTGCCTCCAGCTTACATTCCGGAGAAGGGAAAACACAGCTGCCTACATTCAAAAGGATAAGGAAATGCCTCTTCTAGAATCTACTTGCTGCACAAACTGCCACAGACTTTTACAAAGGATTGCAGTTCTTGAAACAAAGTTATTTGCGGAACCATCCAACCAGACGAATCACACAGCAGAGCTTCATCATGATCGCCCTCTGCACACTGCCGGTGAGTCACATAAATGTAGTGCTACTCAACAGGTAGAGTAACAAGCAACTGATCAACACACTAATCAATGGAACAAACAGGGAGCAAGACCAAAAGGCACTCGAGACATCAGATTGTCACGAGCATCACATATTGCCGCAGTAGCATGCTCTACCCCAGACTAAAGGATTGCAAACACTAGTTTTCTACCACCAAATATACATCTTGAAAACAGATTTGAAGTGCTAATGAATGTGGGTGAGGAATCCACAAACGTGATAAATGTGACCGAACACAGATTGAATCAGCCCGCAGCTAACACTAATGCTAACAGGCGCTCAAGGTCAAGCAGACAGCGGCCCTCAGCTCAGAGCGCAGCCGAGCCCAGGACTCTGATAGTGGGGGACTCAACAATCAGAAACATTAGCAGCAGGGATACAACTACATGCTGCCTTCCACAAGCAACAGTTTCTGATGTCAACAGGGAACTTAAGAACATTCTGATGAAACATAAGACTGCAAATCGACTTATCATTCATGTGGGAAAGAACGATATTCAGAGAGAGGAGTCAGAACTCCTAAAGAGGGATTTCAATGAACTTTTTGAAACACTTAGAAAACTGAAAGTTCAGCCGTTCATCAGTGGACCACTTCCAGCAAAAGGAACAAATAGGTTCTCACGGCTACTTGGGCTTAATACATGGCTGCAAAAAACCTGCAACATGAAGGGAGTGAACTTTATTGACAACTTTAATCTCTTCTGGAGTCAGAGACAACTGTTTACATCAAATGGCCTCCACCCAAACAAACTCGGTGCAAGAGTGCTAAAGGACAATATTTATTTTTCCCTTCGAGTCACATTCCCAGTGAAATGCTCTCAGACAGCAAGTGTAGTGAGTTTGCTTTCTTCTTCTCAGAGAAAATCATTAATATCAGAAATGCGATCAGCACATCCTTGAGTTTCTCTGGGGTGAATCAGATCAGACCACAGCCTCAGAAAGTTACTATGACTGATTTCGAAGCAATTGATGGTAAAATTTTAGAAGAAACGGTACAGCACCTTAAAACATAAACCTGCGCCCTTGACACACTCCCCACTTCTTTTTTCAAAAGTGTGTTTAACTGTTTAGAAGCAGATCTCCTAGAAGTGGTAAACGCCTCACTTCTTTCTGGGACTTTTCCAAACTCCCTAAAAACCGCAGTAGTTAAGCCTCTCCTGAAAAAGAGAAATCTGGATAACTCCATATTGAGCAACTACAGACCAATCTCAAATCTCCCCTTCATAGGCAAGATCATTGAAAAAGTTGTTTTCAGTCAGCTGAACAAATTCTTGAACTCAAACGGATTCTTTGACAATTTTCAATCTGGTTTCCGACCGCATCACAGCACAGAGACGGCCCTCATTAAGATAATAAATGATATTCGCCTCAATACAGATACAGGCAAAACATCAATTTTGGTACTACTGGACCTCAGTGCTGCATTCGACACTGTTGACCACAACATACTTCTTGACAGGCTAGAAAATTGGGTTGGGCTTTCTGGAATGGTCCTCAAATGGTTCAGGTCATACTTAGAAGGGAGAGGTTATTATGTGAGTATAGGTGACCATAAGTCTGAGTGGACATCCATGACATGCGGAGTCCCACAAGGGTCAATTCTTGCACCACTCCTATTCAACCTGTATATGCTGCCACTGAGCTAAATAATGAAAAATAACAAAATGGCTTACCACAGCTATGCTGACGACACCCAGATCTACTTAGCCCTATCACCTAATGACTACAGCCCCATTGACTCTCTATGTAAATGCATTGATGAAGTTAACAGTTGGATGTGCCAAAACTTTCTTCAGTTAAACAAAGACAAAACTGAAATTACTACATTTGGAAACAAAGATGAAATTCTCAAGGTGAACGCATATCTTGAGGCTAAAGGCCTGAAATCAAAAAATCAAGTCAGGAATCTTGGTGTGATTTTGGAGTCAGACCTGAGTTTCAATAGTCATGTCAAAGCAATAACTAAATCCGCTTACTATCATCTCAAAAATATATCAAGAATTAGATGCTTTGTTTCCAGGCAAGACTTAGAGAAACTCGTTCATGCTTTTATTACCAGTAGGGTGGACTATTGTAATGGTCTCCTCACCGGCCTTCCCAAAAAGACCATTAGACAGCTGCAGCTCATACAGAACGCTGCTGCCAGGATCCTGAGCAGAACCAGAAAATATGACCATATCACACCAGTCCTCAGATCTTTACACTGGCTTCCAGTTACATTTAGGATCGATTTTAAAGTGCTATTACTTGTATATAAATCACTCAATGACCTAGGACCTAAAT
This sequence comes from Gobio gobio, assembly GCF_949357685.1. Lineage (NCBI taxonomy): Eukaryota > Metazoa > Chordata > Actinopteri > Cypriniformes > Gobionidae > Gobio > Gobio gobio. The sequence goes on from NC_137120.1 coordinate 42,965,007, forward strand.
ACATTGCAGATATGCTGATTAAATACAAACCCAACAGATCACTCAGATCATCAGGATCAAGTCAATTAGAAATACCAAGGGTTCACTCAAAGCAAGGAGAGTCTGCGTTTAGCTATTATGCCAGCCGTAGCTGGAACCAGCTTCCTGAACAGATCAGATGTGCTCCAACAGTAGCCACTTTCAAATCCAGACTCAAAACACATCTGTTCAGCTGTGCATTTACTGAATGAGCTGTGCAACTGTACGTCCGACTAATTGCACCTTATCTTATGCATTTACTCAATGTGCTCTGTGCTTTGTCCGAACTGCTTGCACTTTAATTATGTTTCATTTTAACCCTGTTTTATTTTTAGTTTTTAATTATACTTTTATTTTTAATTATTTTTTATTTTGTTAAGGCTGTCTGGGTGGAAGAGGTTGAGAGACGGGGGATCTTAAACAGTTATTGTGGTTCGAGTCCACATAGTTATCCTCAATTTAGACCCCGACGTGATGTCTCTGATCAGGTAAGACATGAATTTGGTTTTGACTACCTGATTAGTGGCATCACTGAATAAATGTTATTGTGGTTCGAGTCCACATAGGTGCGAGGACGATCCGTTTAGATCTGCTCTGACGGATAGATCTGTATAGCCTTGGTGGTAAGAGGAAGGACCGTGTAGATCCGCTCTGATGGTCGAACAAACTAGAGATAGCCCTGGTGTTCCGGTCCAGGAAGATTTGTCTGTAAGGGTAATGTTTAAATGCACAGTTACCTGACAAATATTTTTGGAGTACTCGCTCTGGTGCGAGGAAGACCCGTTTAGATCTGCTATGGCGGGTAAAACATCTAGAGAACGCCCTCAAGTTAGGCCAAGAAGATTTGTCTGTAAGGGTAATGTTTAAATGCACAGTTACCTGACAAATATTTTTAAAGTAAACCTGACTCTCCATTTTCTTCCACCCCAGATAGGATTTCATCTTTATTTTTATTTCCTTTTAATTTCCTTTTAATTCCTTTTATATTATACTATATATATTTTATTCACTTATAACTATTTTAACTTCATTTCTGTGTAAAGCACTTTGAATTGCCACTGTGTATGAAATGTGCTATACAAATAAACTTGCCTTGCCTTGCCTTGCCTTGATGTCAATACGTCAGAGCCCGCCCAAATCACAAATATGTTTGATATTTCTGACTCTTGATTGACGTGATACCAACTGGTAATACTGTCAAAGTATTAACTTCCACAGAAATTGTTATAAATCGACCAGCATACACTATTATCAGTAGGGAAGGCATATGGGGTGCACTGGATTTCACTGGAGACTGAGAATCTGCATGGAAGAGCCTTATGTTGAGCTGAAGAGAAACACATGAGCTTGGACCTCATCTGTCAGTGCTTTTTATAAAATAGTTTAGTGTTATTATAGTATTTATGTGTGAGAAGGGACAGAGAGATGTACAAATGTGCAGATTTGTTTGTGTAACAGGAGAAGAGGGAATGAGAGCGAGAAGGGTGGGATGAGAAGGAAACATGCAAACCCAAAACTCCTCCCTCATTCCGTCCTTTAGGTAAAGAACCCGCACTGCAGACTTTAGTATATCAAACGGTTTGACTGTCATTTTGTGGACACGGTTATAAAGTCTGGCAGCAGCTCTGGCTCATCCCAGGATTGAGTTACTCTCTGAAGGATATTTCATACGGATTTGCACTCTTGGCCTCTCAGGTGTTTATCTGTGATGATGAATATGAAGAGCAGACTGTTTTATTTGTTTCTCTTACTGACTGTAGAAGGTAAGAAACACATTCATCTGCTCTTTACACATTTCCAGTAGGTTGAGCTCTTTTACTCTGGGGTTATTATTGTTGATGAATGCTTTTACAGGTTTCTCTCATTTGAGTTTTGAGTGATCTGAGATTTGAGTTTGCAATGCAAACTGCCAACTGAGAGTCGTGAAACAGTTGTTAACTGAGTAGAATGCATTGTTTTGTTATTTGTTTTACAATTGATCAATGAAAATAAGAACAACTTTTTTGAGAAATACATTCAACTTAAAATAAAAGTTCATCCAGGATGGAAGATTCTGTCATAATTTCTCAGCTCTTTCTCATGATTTGTAGCATACAAAAGAACATATTTTAAAGAACAGTGGGGTCCGAACATTGAAGCCCATTGTTCCTCATTGTATGGAAGTCTTACAGTGCCAAATGTCAGCGTTGCCTAGATGTTTGGAATGACATGAGGGTGAGTAAATTGTGACAGAATTTCATTTCTGGATTAACTGTCCATTTAACTACAATTCACCAGAGTTACCATCACTTCTTTTTGTGTAGTGCAATCTTTTCTTCTACACCCATACATACACTATATTGCCAAAAGTATTGTGCCGGCCCTCCAAGTTCAGGTGTTCATGGCCACAGGTGTATAACTCAAGCTCTAGGCCTGCAGACGCTTCTACACACATTAGTGAGAGAATGGGCCGCTCTCAGGAGTGTGTGTGTGTGTGTGTGTGTGTGTGTGTGTGTGTGTGTGTTCGCTTCTACACACATTAGTGAGAGAATGGGCCGCTCTCAGGAGCTCAGAGAACTCAAGTGTGGGGCCGTGATCGGTGGACACCTGTGCAATAAGGCCAAATATTATACTAAATATTCCATGCTCAACTGTTAGTGGGATTAGAACAAAGTGGAAGCAATTGGGAACAACAGCAACTCAGCCACAAAGAGCGGGGTCAGCGCATGCTGAGGGTCACAGAAGTGGCCAACTTTCTGCAGAGTCAAGAGCTCCAGACCTCCAAACTTCTGTGGCCTTCAGATGAGCTCAAGAACAGTGTGTAGAGCTTCATGGAATGGGTTTCCATGGCCGAGCAAAGCGTGGGATGCAGTGGGGTAAAGTGCGCCGCCACTGGACTCTAGAGCAGTGGAGACGTGTTCTCTGAGTGACCAATCACGCTTCTCTGTCTGACACAGAGACAAAGACACAGGCACAGAGTCCTGACCTCAACCCGATAGAACACCTTTGGGATGAATTAGAGCGGAGACTGTGAGCCAGGCCTTTAAGTCCAACATCACAAATGCGCTTCTAGAAGAATGGTCAAAAATTCCCATAAACACACTGTGCATGTAAAGGCAGGCGTCACAACACTTTTGGCAATATAGTGTGTCTTGGAAGTGAAAACCGGTTTATGAACATGTGAGAGAGGAAAGGCAATGAGGAGTACACTTACTCACTAAAAGGGAAGAAAGGTTGGCTTGTGACCAGGGTAGTTTGTATTTATTCACTTGGTGAGATGAAAATGACTGCCCCCTTTTTTTCTTTGCTTCTCATTCGGTAATAGATTTGATATAGTTTTAACATTTGGGGTTTTAACTGATCATTTTGTAGAGTGATTCGTAGTATTAAGCCGTATTAATAGAAACCTTTCTTAATCTATTTAATAACAGCTTTGAGCTGCAGTTTCAAGTGATCATAATACAAATTTGCCATCAATTTGCCTAAATGCAAATAGGGACAAATAACCCTGAGACTGTTGTGACCACTAGTGAAGTAAGTTGTGTGTGTGTGTGTGTGTGTGTGTGTGTGTGTGTGTGTGTGTGTGTGTGTGTGTGTGTGTGTGTGTGTGTGTGTGTGTGTGTGTGTGTGTGTGTGTGTGTGTGTGTGTGTGTGTGTGTGTGTGTTTTTGTGAAATATCAGGACACAAATGTGTATAATGACATGGGTATTACAAAAAGAGGGTGAAATATGAGGACGTTCCCCATGTCCTCACTTTTCAAAATGCTTATAAATCACAGAATGAGGTTTTTTTCACAGAAAGTGAACTGCACAGTCTCCTGTGATGGGTAGGGGCTGTGTGTGTGTGTGTGTGTGTGTGTGTGTGTGTGTGTGTGTGTGTGTGTGTGTGTGTGTGTGTGTGTGTGTGTGTGTGTGTGTGTGTGTGTGTGTGTGTGTGTGTGTGTGTGTGTGTGTGTGTGTGTGTGTGTGTGTGTGTGTGTGTGTGTGTGTGTGTGATGGGTAGGTTTAGGGGCAGGGGCAGTGTGTGTGTGTGTAGGGTAGGTTTAGGGGCAGGGGCAGTGTGTGTGTGTTGGGTAGGTTTAGGGGTCCGAACCCCTAAACCTACAGTTGGTCACTTAAAGGGATAGTTCCATCAAAAATGAAACTTCTGTCATCATTTACTGACCCTCATCGTTCCAAACCTGCATGAGTTTCTTTAGTTCTGCTGAACACAAAAGATATTTGGAAGAATGTCTGTGTCGTGTCTTTCCCTTTTTATAAAAACAGAGGACACTAAAGAAGAGTCAGAGACATCAATTCAGGAACGAAAGAACTTACATCTTTTTAATGCTCACATCACACTCGTATCTTCGCTCGAGCACATCCCTTCATCATCATCATGACTCCGTCCCTTACTTATGTATTAAAGTAACTACGCTTTATACATAACAGTCAGTAACCAAACAATTGATTTTGACTTCAATATGTAGCAGGGTGAGCAAGTTTCCTCCCCTGTATTTAGTGTGACAGCCTATCAGCATTCGAGGCCTGTCTATTTAAGACCGTGCATCTGCTACCTGAGGGTGCGTCATTGTAAGCTCCGCCCCATGGTGAGGGCGCACCACCATTCAGTGTGGAATTGTTTGGTCTGCACTGTAGCTCTGCGGTGATGTGCAGGCTGTTGTTATTTGCAGGTAAGATAAATCCGATTGTTTATCAGTGTTAGTATGGTGGTTGTGGTAACTCTCGTTTAACCCATTCTAGTACTTTGTACTGTAAATGCGTCTGAGCAGCGGCGACTCGTATTGTGAGTAATTGTACAGCTATGCGTTTCCGGTGCGATCACTCGGTACGTACAAGTTATCCCTTTTTAAACTAATATTTTAATCAAGTGAGCTAATCAACTGTTGTTTTAGCAGGAGAATCAGTTCCTTCACGGACGCTCCGCTTAAATGAGGATGGGGCGATTGTCTCCTGCATGAAACGCGTTTGGGACAGCGCTGCTGTTTTGTTGCTACCACAAGTTATGCTGTTACCACAGCTTCATTGTCTACTGTCAAGTTTCTATTATTATAGTAACTATCGTTGTGAGTATTGCCTCGCGCCTCCTTTGGAAGTTTGAGTGGCTTTGTTGGCCGATCCGGTTTCACCGACCGCCACCGGTTTGACTCTAGTGGCTATACATTAGCTGTGTGTATTCAAATTGAGATGTTTATTTATAGTGTTTTGTTTGTTTATTGTTTTACTCTGGCGTTGTAACCAGATGCCTGAGTGAATGTGTGTTGAATTTGTCTTTAATTTAATTTGTGACATTTTTTAAAATTGGATTGTTATTTTTTTTGGGTTCTTGTTGATTGTTTTCTTCTGTTGTCTTCTGTTTTGTTACAGGAGCGGGGTGTTCTGGAGAGTGAGGTTCAGCTGCCATAGTGTGGTGTTTACACAGTGCTGTGTTTTCTTGTATCAAATCTTCACGTGTGGCATGGGCGTGTGTATTGTATCATGGAGAACCGTCTAATCGGACAGCTGGCCACCCTCCAGATACCTCCTCTGCTGGTCATTTTGTGTAATTTGTTTGTTTTTGTGTGGTGTGCCGGAGACAGATTGGTGCACGTTACTGCATAGCTAATTTTGCTCAAGTTTATTTATTCAACATTGATACAATAAAGTTGTTACTCCCTTTTTCTACGACCTACGTCTCTTCACCCATTCTTTATAAAAAGATGACGAACCTGTGCGCCCATAGGGCGTGATTTCCCCGTTTTTCCGGGGTGGCGTAGTCGACCTATGTAGGTGCCAATCATTAATATTAGATAAAGAGTGTGTGAGATTGGTCCTCCTTCTCGTTTCTCCTCCCATATCATCTTAGACTTTTCCCTCGGGTTGCCACACATAGTATGTTCAACAGGAGTCCATCAACTGTTTCTTCATAATATCATCTTTTGTGTTCAGCAGAAAAAATAAACATATGAGGGTGAGGAAATGACAGATTGGGTGAATTAACCCTAGAAAGCTGACCCAGTTCTGCAAAAACTCTTGTTTAGATTTAACCTGATTTATGAAAACTTTCACTTAACCCTTAGCCTGGTTAAAACCAGACCATTCTCAGTAGTAACTGAGTTAGGGTCTGGCAAAGCTTCATAGACAAATCATTTCCAAAGGGGCGTCACCAACGGGCGTCGCTCAAATGCCTCTCGGCGCAATTGGATAGACCTAAAACCAATCAGAGCGATGAGGGAGATGACGTATGCAGAGCGACGGAGAAACATCTTAGACTCTGGCCGTTTCTCAATATGCGTTCTTGTCAATATTGACATGTCAAATAGGAAATGTCCCCGGTTTCCATTTCAGAAATCTGGTCACTTTACCTAAACCACATATTAATGTTTAATATATTATTTTTAAAATGTAAACGAAAAGAGGCATGGTGTTTTATACTTCGTTTTATTATAAATATATAAGATAATCAATGTAGGCCTAGCTATGCGTTGCCTGAACCACATTCGTGTGGCTATTATGTTTAATTATTATTATTTTTTATGAAATGAGGCAGTGGTGTTTCTTATGACATATTTCGTACGCGAACTTCTGACTTGCTTCCGTGACTTACCAAGTTTGACTCCGGAGAATGAACTCCCGAGGACGGGAGGAAACTAGTCCGCCTAGTCTGCTAATGGACAAGCAGCGTTCTTGACAGTATCACTCAGTATATATTTGTATATGTAGTGCAGGCAATGCATATTATCTTCAATGCATGTTTATAACAAAACGAAATATAAAAAACCCAGCCTCTTTTCGTTTACATTTAAAAACACACACACACACATAATATAGGCTATGATTATCACTGTAATAAATTAAATATGACACAAAACACAACCCAGTCTCTTTTTGTTAAATGTCAGTTTATGTGTGATCATCCATAGCAATCATAAAAGTATAAGTAAAAGGTATAAGAAGCTATACAATAAATAAAGCAATTCAGTCAAAGTCAGCGCTAGGAGACTACAACGTTAAAGTTTAATATCTTAAAAATATAAAGTTATGAAACTTCACTTTGCCCTCAGACAAAACGAAATGTCTAGAAACAAATTATAGATTAATGAGAACAAAGATCAGCCGTTAGATCTACACAAGACGAGACGGTTTAACCACTACAGAGACATCAGAGCCAGCGGCAGACGGCAGAAGGACTGGCCGAGGAAAGGCGCCTCTCGGCGGGCTGAATGATCAATTGAGCGCCGCTGAACCACTGGCGCTCACAACTCCGAAAACGGCAGATAAAATTTTAAAAAAGGCGCTCTCTTTATAAATAAACCACATATTTGAGCTTTAAACAACTACATTCAAGCCTGAAAAGGACTTAAAACTATATTTTGTAAAACATTAACACTACCAGAGGGCTCTCGCTAAGACCCATTCGTTTAGCCACCAAAGGGCCAAGCTGGTATCAGACTTTTGCCGAATCCAGTCGGTAAGGCAAGGCAAGGCAAGGCAAGGCAAGGCAAGTTTATTTGTATAGCACATTTCATACACAGTGGCAATTCAAAGTGCTTTACACAGAAATGAAATAAAAATATTACAGTTATAATAGGAATTAAAAGAAATAAAAAATAAAGAAAATATTGAAAGATAAAAATAAAGAGTATAATTAAAAATAAAAATAAAAACAGGGTTAAATTTAAGCATATAAATTAAAATGCAAGCAGTTCGGACAAAGCATGTACAGTGGCATAGCTCATTCAGTAAATGCACAGCTGAACAGATGTGTTTTGAGTCTGGATTTGAAAGTGGCTACTGTTGGAGCACATCTGATCTGTTCAGGAAGCTGGTTCCAGCTACGGCTGGCATAATAGCTAAAAGCAGACTCTCCTTGCTTTGAGTGAACCCTTGGTATTTCTAATTGACTTGATCCTGATGATCTGAGTGATCTGTTGGGTTTGTATTTAATCAGCATATCTGCAATGTATTTAGGTCCTAGGTCATTGAGTGATTTATATACAAGTAATAGCACTTTAAAATCGATCCTAAATGTAACTGGAAGCCAGTGTAAAGATCTGAGGACTGGTGTGATATGGTCATATTTTCTGGTTCTGCTCAGGATCCTGGCAGCAGCGTTCTGTATGAGCTGCAGCTGTCTAATGGTCTTTTTGGGAAGGCCGGTGAGGAGACCATTACAATAGTCCACCCTACTGGTAATAAAAGCATGAACGAGTTTCTCTAAGTCTTGCCTGGAAACAAAGCATCTAATTCTTGATATATTTTTGAGATGATAGTAAGCGGATTTAGTTATTGCTTTGACATGACTATTGAAACTCAGGTCTGACTCCAAAATCACACCAAGATTCCTGACTTGATTTTTTGATTTCAGGCCTTTAGCCTCAAGATATGCATTCACCTTGAGAATTTCATCTTTGTTTCCAAATGTAGTAATTTCAGTTTTGTCTTTGTTTAACTGAAGAAAGTTTTGGCACATCCAACTGTTAACTTCATCAATGCATTTACATAGAGAGTCAATGGGGCTGTAGTCATTAGGTGATAGGGCTCAGTAGATCTGGGTGTCGTCAGCATAGCTGTGGTAAGCCATTTTGTTATTTTTCATTATTTGGCTCAGTGGCAGCATATACAGGTTGAATAGGAGTGGTGCAAGAATTGACCCTTGTGGGACTCCGCATGTCATGGATGTCCACTCAGACTTATGGTCACCTATACTCACATAATAACCTCTCCCTTCTAAGTATGACCTGAACCATTTGAGGACCATTCCAGAAAGCCCAACCCAATTTTCTAGCCTGTCAAGAAGTATGTTGTGGTCAACAGTGTCGAATGCAGCACTGAGGTCCAGTAGTACCAGAATTGATGTTTTGCCTGTATCTGTATTGAGGCGAATATCATTTATTATCTTAATGAGGGCCGTCTCTGTGCTGTGATGCGGTCGGAAACCAGATTGAAAATTGTCAAAGTATCCGTTTGAGCTTAAGAATTTGTTCAGCTGACTGAAAACAACTTTTTCAATGATCTTGCCTATGAAGGGGAGATTTGAGATTGGTCTGTAGTTGCTCAATATGGAGTTATCCAGATTTCTCTTTTTCAGGAGAGGCTTAACTACTGCGGTTTTTAGGGAGTTTGGAAAAGTCCCAGAAAGAAGTGAGGCGTTTACCACTTCTAGGAGATCTGCTTCTAAACAGTTAAACACACTTTTGAAAAAAGAAGTGGGGAGTGTGTCAAGGGCGCAGGTTGATGTTTTAAGGTGCTGTACCGTTTCTTCTAAAATTTTACCATCAATTGCTTCGAAATCAGTCATAGTAACTTTCTGAGGCTGTGGTCTGATCTGATTCACCCCAGAGAAACTCAAGGATGTGCTGATCGCATTTCTGATATTATTGATTTTCTCTGAGAAGAAGAAAGCAAACTCACTACATTTGCTGTCTGAGAGCATTTCACTGGGAATGTGACTCGGGGGGTTTGTTAGTCTCTCTACAGTAGCAAAAAGAGTGCGCGTGTTGTTTCTGTTTCTGTTTATAATATTTGAAAAGAAGGTCTGTCTAGCTTTGCCTAGTTCCACATTGAAAGCACGAAGACTGTCTTTATAGATCTTATAATGGACTACAAGTTTTGTCTTTCGCCACATGCGTTCCGATTTCCTGCATTGTCTTTTCATTAATTGCACTTCTGTTGAGTTTCTCCAGGGTGCTTTTTGTTTGCCACTCTTTTTCCTGGCTTTTACAGGAGCAATATCATCAATTACACCCTTAACTTTTGAGTTAAAAGAGTCAAAGAGAAAATCAACAGAGTCTGCAGATATGCTTGGTGTTAGAGATATAGCCTTCATAAACAGCACACTAGTGTTCTCATTTAAGCATCTCTTTTTGATAGAGACAGATTAGTTTCAATGGCAGGAGAGATTGATATATCAAAGAAAATACAGAAATGATCAGACAGTGCTACATCCTTAATAACTATTGATGAAATATTTAGACCCTTACTGATAAGTAAATCTAGAGTGTGTCCACGATCATGTGTGGGTCCGTGAACATGTGAACAATGTGAACAAATCAAAAGTGTTAAGAACAGTCATGAGATCTTTTGTTGTACTGGATTCAGCATTGTCAATGTGAATGTTAAAATCCCCAGCAATAGCAAAACAGTCATACTCAGATGAGATTGCTGATAACAGCTCTGTAAAGTCATCAATAAAGGCCGGAGAATATTTCGGAGGCCTATAAATAATGATAAGCAGGATGCGTGGTGCACCTTTTAGCACAATGCCCAGATATTCTAGAGACAAATAGTCACCAAATGATATTTGCTTACATTGATAAACATCTTTAAATAGAGCTGCCACCCCCCCACCCCTTCTGACTGGTCTGCAGACACTCATAAAAGTAAAGTTAGGAGGGGCTGTTTCATTGAGGACTGTTGCACTGCAGCTGTCTTCTAGCCACGTTTCATTTAGAAGCAAAAAATCTAGGTTGTTTGTGGATATTAAGTCGTTGACTATTGACTAGAAACGATTTGTTTTTAAGTGAACGGATGTTTAAGAGTGCTAACTTAACAGTATTAATTTTAATTTTTTCCCCCATAGTAATCTTAGTTTGACAATTAACAGGCAGCAGACTAGATGGGTTTGCCATACGGCCTGAGAAAGCCTTGGACTTTCTATCACGTAACAGAACAGAAATAGAGAAAGAAGCAGGCACACTGGGCTCACGCTTGTTTTGTAAACATTTGATAAGATTGCTGTTGACGTTGCGAGGACCCAGAACACGTCACTGAGAGCTGGTATCAGTTGTTTTTGGTGCAGATGGAGGAGGGTGTGTGCCATGGCGTTGTGACCGAAGAAATCTCACAGGAGGAGGGGCAGAGCGAGCTGGGCCCACAGTCTTTGGCGATTGTGGGCCTTGACGCTTTTTGGTTGATATCTGGGGGCTCGCAGCGATCGAGTATGATTGTCTGTTTCCAGTATAAACAAAATCCATTTTCTCTGTGAAGCTCAGAGGCGGGGATGCTGTAGAGCGGAATAACATGTCTGGTGAGGGGGGCTGTTTCTCTGGTGTTACCGGAAACTGCAATATGTTATCGTCCGGTTCAAGGCGTGATATAGACATTTCTTCTAGCCTATTGCTTATACCACATATAAGTTGTAAAAGTTCACCAGTCTCACCCCTGATGGTCCCCATTTTTACCAGTGCCTCCACAGACTCCACAGTATGGGCTGAGATGTTACTGTTTAGTGCCTCGATCTGTGTCATTTGGAGCAGTTCTAATTCGTCACAGTCTATCTGTGGTGAGCTCTGAGGGTGGGGCTCAGCTGGGAGTGTGTCCATGAGAAGTGGTTGTTGTGGCTGCGTGGTGTTATCATTGTCCTTGTGGTGTGCATCAACCGCATGTCCATTCAGATGCTGAAATGAAGTCCTGTGATCGTACTGTACTGGTGTGTGTGTGCCATCCCGGTTGAGTGGGTTAGCACACACAGCTGAAGGATGATGAAGGGAAAAATAAATATTGTCCTTTAGCACTCTTGCACCGAGTTTGTTTGGGTGGAGGCCATTTGATGTAAACAGTTGTCTCTGACTCCAGAAGAGATTAAAATTGTCGATAAAGTTCACTCCCTTCATGTTGCAGGTTTTTTGCAGCCATGTATTAAGCCCAAGTAGCCGTGAGAACCTATTTGTTCCTTTTGCTGGAAGTGGTCCACTGATGAACGGCTGAACTTTCAGTTCCCTTTCAGTCGGTCACGTTCGACGTACGTCGGAACTGACCGACGAATTGGGATCTGATCTCAGAGACCAATCTACTTCGAGTGTATTAAAAACGAGCCAATGGAGATTGGCATGCGATCCACGCATTCCACGCACCGCCCCGCAGCGCGGGTATAAATAAGGAAGTGGAATGCTTGATCATTGCTTTCTACTTCGGAGCCGAACAGTGAATGTTTCCTGTTTCCTGTTTCTACGAAGAGTGTTTTGACGAGTCTCGTGAGAGGATCTGCTGCTTCCAGTGCGGGTGTGACGGCGCGTCAGTGAGTGCCGCTTCAGACGGAGATCAGCTGTTGGTTCGCTGGGCGTTTCCTATTCTGAGTGCACACACAGGCTTGCACCTTTGTACTGTGTGGTGCCGCGGTCATCTCCCTGAGTGCTTCAGCACGTAAAAGAGCAGTTTCCTTTCTAAAAGAGCAACACGGTTTGACCCTGCATCTTTTTCAAGATGTCATTCAAACCGTGTGTTTCTGGATGCGGTCGATATCTGTCCCCAGCTGACGGTCACGTTCGTTGTCTCACGTGTTTGGGCGTTCAGCACGCTGAGGCTGCGTTCGTGAATGACTCATGTTCCCATTGCGGGAACATGACCATCGCAGTTTTACGGTCCAGACTCCATTACCTCGAAAGAGGCGGAGCACCATTGCGCATCCCCCGATCTAGTGGTCCTCCCGCTGCAAAGCAGAGGGCTGCTACTTTGGCTGATGGCCTTGGTGGGGACCTGAGGGTTACTGTGAGGGCTTCCCCGACGGGTCAAATGGCTCCTCGGGCCCCTCCCCCCTCCGCTGCGCCGGTGGAGCTTCCAGAAGAGCGCGCTGGCCTCCCCCGGGAGGTCCCAGGCGTTTCTTTTGGGGCTCCGGCTGAGGACATGCTGTCGATTGCAGCATCGGGGGACGAGCTAATGGGCTCTGAGGATGAAGATTCGGCTGCGCTGCCCCCTTCGGGTGTGACTGCGTTGCCCGAGTCCGACCCAGAGCTTACGGCTATGCTTTCCCGGGCCGCCGCGAGTGTCGGGCTCGAGTGGAACCCTCCACTGTGTCCCGAACCCTCGCGGTTGGACGATTGGTTCTCAGCGCCCCGCCCCGGTTCCTTTCTTCCCGGAAGTGCATCAGGAGATCACGAAATCGTGGGTAGCGCCTTACAACGCTCGCTCACGGTCGACTGACTCCTCCGTCCTCACTACCCTCGATGGTGGTGCGGCTAAGGGCTACGTGGGAATCCCCCCAGTCGAGCGGTCTGTGGCGATGCAACTGTGTCCCAAGACCGCTGCGGACTGGCGGGGTGCCCCGCGTCTCCCCTCCCGGGCGTGTAAGTTCTCGTCCGGTCTCACGGGCAGAGCTTACACCGCCTGCGGGGAAGCCGCATCATCTCTGCATGCCATGGCGCTCCTGCAGGTCCACCAGGCCAAAGCGCTAAAGGAATTGCACGAGGGTAGTTCCGACCAGGGTGTTATGCAGGAACTGCGTGCGGCGACTGACCTCGCTCTCCGGGCGACGAAAGTCACTGCACGCTCCCTGGGTCGGGCGATGTCCACACTAGTGGTCCAGGAACGCCACCTGTGGCTGAACCTGGCAGACATGCGTGATTCCGACAAGGTCCGGTTTCTCAACGCCCCTGTCTGTCAGGCCGGCCTCTTCGGCGACGCCATCGAGAACTTCGCCCAGCAGTTCTCGGTGGCCCAGAAGCAGACGGAGGCCATCAAAAACATCCTGCCCCGACGACCCGCTGCTGCCTCCACCCAGTCGTCGTCGGCAGCACCTCCGCCTGCTCGTCGCCGAGGGCGTCCCCCTGCGTCCGCCTCCACCCCTGCGAAACCCAAGTAGCAGCCTCCACCGGGGAAGCAGGGTGCCGGACGTAAGGGAGGCGCCCAACCCGCTCAAGGCCCCGCTAAACCAGCCGGCAAGCGCAAGGGGAAGCGGCCCTGAGACGGGCAGCCCAGGGAAGACGGGAGCTGCTCTGAGGGAGATGATGTCCGCATCCTTCTCCCACCCCCCGGAGGAGGACCGGGGGGCTTTGACTGGTTTAACATCTCTGCCGCTGGCTCTCCGGAGTCCAGCGGTACCCACATTCTCAATAAAAGAGCAGTTTCTATTTTCCCTGGGCCCCAAGAGGGCCAGGTTGGCAGTGCGCGACGCCCCCGGGCCTTGCCACTCCTTTCCTCCCCTCTCCCCCTCGCCAGGGGGCAGCAGTGTGGGCACCGAGAACGCCCCCGGGCCTTCTCACCCACACTCTGCCCCACCCTGGAATATTCAGACAACAGTCCGGGCTGCCTCCGGGCCTCCCGAGTCGGGTCTGTCTATTCCACTTCGCTGCCCCACCCCGGGTACGTCTGTGGTGCCGTTGGTCCCGCTTGTACGGTCTCTGGGGGCTTGGCTTCAGCTCCCCAGGCCGTCTCGCTGGCTCATCCGTACCATCAGACTCGGCTACGCGATTCAGTTCGCTCGCCGGCCTCCCAAGTACAGGGGCATCCTCTTCACCTCCGTGCGAAGCACCGATGCTCAGGTCTTGCGGTCAGAGATCGATGTCCTACTGGCGAAGGACGCGGTCGAGCCGGTTCCTCCAGCCGATATGAAGGCCTACTTCATTGTACCCAAGAAAGGGGGTGGGTTACGGCCAATCTTGGACCTGCGTATCCTGAATCGGGCCCTGCACAAGCTCCCGTTCCGGATGCTAACGCAGAAACGCATTTTCGAATGCATCCGTCCCCAAGATTGGTTCGCAGCGATCGACCTGAAGGACGCGTACTTTCATGTCTCTACCCTTCCTCGACACAGACCGTTCCTACGTTTTGCGTTCGAGGGGAAGGCATATCAGTACAAAGTCTTGCCCTTCGGGCTGTCCCTGTCGCCTCACGTCTTTACGAAAGTCGCAGAGGCAGCCATTGTTCCGCTCAGAGAACGCGGCGTTCGCATCCTCAACTATCTCGCCCAGTCTCGGGAGCAGTTGTGCGAACACAGGGACATGGTGCTCAGTCACCTCAGCCTGTTGGGCCATCGGTTCAACCGAGAGAAGAGCAAACTCTGTCCCACGCAGAGGATCTCTTATCTCGGTATGGAGCTGGATTCGGTCAGCCAGACTGCGCGCCTCACGGAAGAGCGAGTCCGGTCGGTGTTGAACTGCTTGAATTCATTCAAGAACAGGACAGCGGTCCCACTGAAATTTTTTCAGAGGCTCCTGGGGCATATGGCATCTGCAGCCGCGGTAACGCCACTCGGATTGCTTCATATGAGACCGCTTCAACACTGGCTCCATGGCCGAGTCCCGAGGTGGGCGTGGCAGAGCGGCCAGTACCGGGTCCCAGTGACTCCTTACTGCCGCCAAACTTTCAGCCCGTGGTCCGACGCTTCGTTTCTCCGGGCCGGGGTGCCCTTAGAACAAGTGTCCAGGCATGCTGTGCTCTTCACGGATGCCTCCTCCACGGGCTGGGGGGCCACGTACAACGGGCATGCAGTTTCAGGTCTGTGGACGGGACCTCAATTGCATTGGCATATCAATTGCCTCGAGTTGTTAGCGGTACACTTGGCACTGCGCTGCCTCAAGGGGCCGCTACGTGGCAAGCATGTACTGGTCCATACGGACAGCACTGCGGCCGTTGCGTACATCAACCGTCAGGGTGGTCTACGCTCCCGTTGCATGTTCCAACTCGCCCGCCACCTCCTCCTTTGGAGTCAGAAGCATCTGAGGTCGCTTCGTGCCATTCACATCCCAGGTGCGCTGAACCAGACAGCCGACGAGCTCTCTCACCAGTCGACACCTCCGGGGGAGTGGCGACTCCATCCCCAGGCGGTCCAGCTGATAAGGGACCTCTTCGGAGCCGCACAGGTAGACCTGTTTGCCTCTCCGGACTCGACCCATTGCCAGTGGTACTATTCCCTGACCGGGGGCACCCTCGGCACGGATGCACTGGCGCACAGCTGGCCCCGGGACCTACGCAAATATGCGTTTCCCCCAGTGAGCCTTCTTGCACAGACCCTGTGCAAGGTCAGGGAGGACGAGGAGCAGGTCTTGTTAGTTGCGCCCTACTGGCCCAACCGGACCTGGTTCCCAGAACTAACTCTCCTCGCGACAGCCCCTCCTTGGCCGATCCCCCTGAGGAGGGACCTTCTTTCTCAGGGACGGGGCACTCTATGGCACCCGCGTCCAGACCTCTGGAAACTCCATGTCTGGTCCCTGGACGGGACGCGGAGGTTCTAGGTGGTCTACCACAGGCAGTGGTAGACACCATCTCTTCTGCTAGAGCCCCCTCTACGAGGCGCCTCTACGCTTTGAAGTGGAACCTGTTCGTTGAATGGTGCTCTTCCCACCGGGAAGACCCCCGAAGGTGTTCGATTAGTGTCGTGCTTTCTTTCCTGCAAGATGGGCTGGAGCGAAGGCTGTCTCCCTCCACCCTCAAAGTGTACGTCGCAGCAATAGCGGCGTATCACGACGCAGTCGAAGGTAAGTCCGTAGGAAAGCACGACTTAATCGTCAGGTTCCTCAGAGGTGCGAGGAGGCTAAATCCTCCTCGTCCAAACTCGTTACCCTCTTGGGACTTAGCTCTAGTGCTCAGAGCACTTCAGAGCCCTCCCTTTGAGCCTTTGCAGTCTGTGGAGCTTAAAATCCTGTCAATGAAGACAGTGCTTCTGACGGCATTGGCCTCCATCAAGAGGGTAGGGGACCTGCATGCACTTTCAGTCAACGAATCGTGCCTAGAATTCGGGCCGGCCAACTCTCACGTTGTCCTGAGACCCCGGCCTGGATACGTGCCCAAGGTTCCTACCACTCCCTTCCGGGACCAGGTAGTGAACCTGCAAGCGCTGCCCTCGGAGGAGGCAGACCCAGCCCAGGCTTTGTTATGTCCCGTCCGCGCTCTTCGCGCTTACGTCGACCGGACTCAAAGCTTTCGGACCTCAGAGCAACTCTTTGTCTGTTACGGAGGCCAGCAGAAGGGAAAGGCTGTCTCCAAGCAGAGGTTAGCCCACTGGATAGTGGATGCTATCGTCTTGGCTTACCAGTCCCAAGACGTGCCTTGCCCGTTCGGGTTGCGAGCACACTCAACAAGGAGTGTTGCTTCTTCCTGGGCGCTGGCTCAAGGCGCCTCGCTGACAGATATATGTAGAGCTGCGGGCTGGGCGACACCTAACACGTTCGCTAGATTCTATAGCCTCCGTGTAGAGCCGGTATCTTCCCGCATCCTCGCCCCCAGTGGCCAGTAGCGCTAAGTGCCCGTTCTAAGTGTCGGCTTGCAACGCCACTCCCGCCCTCTGGGCCGGATACGTGCGTTTATTTTTCTCCAGTTGTGTTCCCCGGAAACGGCTAACCCTGTCGAGCTCCTCCGTCACCCCTGCGGTG
This sequence comes from Gobio gobio, assembly GCF_949357685.1. Classification (NCBI taxonomy): domain Eukaryota; kingdom Metazoa; phylum Chordata; class Actinopteri; order Cypriniformes; family Gobionidae; genus Gobio; species Gobio gobio. The sequence continues at coordinate 42,982,070 of NC_137120.1, forward strand.
CCAGACGTTGCGGCCGTCTGACGCCAGGCCTGCACCCGTATGCTTGTGAAACGTGTGTGTAGGCTGGGTTCCATATGTAGCGGTCCCCTCACGGCTACCCCATATGTGTATTCTTCCACGGTACCAGCTACCCTACTCGGCTAGCCCCGTGTCTTTCCCTTGACAGAGCCCGCTCTGTCGTCTCTGGGCGTGTTCTTTCCCCCCTGGGACCAGGCTGGAACCACCCCAGAGACTGCCATATGTTGCACTATCCTGCCAGGTTAGTCCTTATGTGAATTCTGCCACCTAGCCTTCTACTGAAGGACGTGGCTCCGCAGCGTACCATCTCCCGAGACGGGCACGCTTTCCCAGCGTTATCCAATAGTCACACTGAGTGGGTCTTGCAGAAACAGCAGTGACTGACCTCCCTGCTTGGAGCCCTGACTTCCGTACCATCTAAGACGGTCCAGTGCGCTCAAGCAGGACGCTGGAAGGGCCAGCGCCCTGGCGTTTTGGTAGGGATCCCAATTCGTCGGTCAGTTCCGACGTACGTCGAACGTGACCGACTGAAAGGGAACGTCTCGGTTACGTATGTAACCCTCGTTCCCTGAAGGAGGGAACGGAGACGTACGTCCCGTCGCCAGGTGCTGTGCTTCCGCTAGGGGGCCGAGTCACTAGTTCGGCTCCTCAGCAGAAAAAAGCAATGATCAAGCATTCCACTTCCTTATTTATACCCGCGCTGCGGGGCGGTGCGTGGAATGCGTGGATCGCATGCCAATCTTCATTGGCTCGTTTTTAATACACTCGAAGTAGATTGGTCTCTGAGATCAGATCCCAATTCGTCGGTCAGTTCCGACGTACGTCTCCGTTCCCTCCTTCAGGGAACGAGGGTTACATACGTAACCGAGACGTTTTCTAAGTGTTTCAAAAAGTTCATTAAAATCCCTCTTTAGAAGTTCTGACTCCTCTCTTTGAATATCGTTCTTTCCCACATGAATGATGAGTCGATTTGCAGTCTTGTGTTTCATCAGAATGTTCTTAAGTTCCCTGTTGACATCAGAAACTGTTGCTTGTGGAAGGCAGCATGTAGTTGTATCCCTGCTGCTAATGTTTCTGATTGTTGAGTCCCCCACTATCAGAGTCCTGGGCTCGGCTGCGCTCTGAGCTGAGGGCCGCTGTCTGCTTGACCTTGAGCGCCTGTTAGCATTAGTGTTAGCTGCGGGCTGATTCAATCTGTGTTCGGTCACATTTATCACGTTTGGGGATTCCTCACCCACATTCATTAGCACTTCAAATCTGTTTTCAAGATGTATATTTGGTGGTAGAAAACTAGTGTTTGCAATCCTTGTGTCTGGGGTAGAGCATGCTACTGCGGCAATATTTGATGCTCGAGACAATCTGATGTCTCGAGTGCCTTTTGGTCTTGCTCCCTGTTTGTTCCATTGATTAGTGTGTTGATCAGTTGCTTGTTTCTCTACATGTTGAGTAGCACTACATTTATGGGACTCACCGGCAGTGTGCAGAGGGCGATCATGATGAAGCTCTGCTGTGTGATTCGTCTGGTTGGATGGTTCCGCAAATAACTTTGTTTCAAGAACTGCAATCCTTTGTAAAAGTCTGTGGCAGTTTGTGCAGCAAGTAGATTCTAGAAGAGGCATTTCCTTATCCTTTTGAATGTAGGCAGCTGTGTTTTCCCTTCTCCGGAATGTAAGCTGGAGGCAGTGGGAGGCTGGTCGGTTGAAATATTCCGCTTTTTGTTTAGGAATTCAGTCACCAGAGTTTCTAATTTTATCATTGGAGTCAAGCTTTGTCGTTTGAGCAATGTGCTGATTTGCTGAAGTTGTAAAATATAGAAGCGATAGAGCAAAGCGCGGAGCAGTAAGCAAGAGCGTCCGAACAGTAGCGAAGCAGGAAGCAGGAAGTAAGACACCAATAACATCTTTTTTAGATATGAAGGCTTCGAGTGTTGTTCTTTGCTCGGGTTTTAACGAAAAGGAAAAGTTTAAATCGCTTAAAACAGACGCGATAGCTGATTCGAACGAGTGATGCTCCACAGTAGTGGCAAATCTGCTTCAATGTCGCTGCGCTGTCGTCATCGTCTAAAGCCCGCCCCAACGTTTCTAATTGGTGCCGCGATTTCTAGGGTTTAGAAATGGGTTTGAATGGGGTCTTTGCCAGACTACTTGCAGAGCAAATCTAAATTTGCCGGAAGTTGTCTGGGTTTTCCCAGGCTACTTAACCCTAACACTTTAAACAGAATTACACACCGGGACATTTGACTGCACGTATTTGACATTACTGATACTCAAAGTCAGTTTTCCTCACCAAAACAATGCATGGTCAGTGTGCGTCTGTCGTTTGTAGGAAGAAGCCAAATGGTATAAGTATGGTGTGATTTCTATGATGTATATTACAATTCACTAAATGTCAATATTCGTGCTTGCTAAGTGATGCCACAAACAGTTTTTCATTCCTCTGTCGGTCTCACCTTCGGTCAAAGGAGTAGAGAGAGAGAGAGAGAGAGAGAGAGAGAGAGAGAGAGAGAGAGAGAGAGAGAGAGAGAGAGAGAGAGAGAGAGATAAGGTGTGTCTCTGTTTTCTTTCTTTCTCTTTTCCCCCAGATTGATTGATTATAGCACTTTATACAATAAAGATTGTTTCAAAGATTAAAGATGTTGCAGATTCATTGAAATGGTGAAAGTAAGAACAATATTTTGGTGAAATACATCCAACTTTATTTAATTGTCCCCCTCAGTGGGTATGGTGGTTACGGCTATATATAAAGATATATATTTATGTCAACAAAAAAATACTTATTAGTAACATGAGAATGACCTTTCTTTGGGAGGGTTTGCCTTGCTTCCTGGAAGTAGGGGTAGGGCGTTGGCAGCCTTAATACAAACAGGAAGGAAGTGAATACCTTTTTTTCCACTTGAAATCCTTTATTTGGTCATTGAGACATAAAACATGGATAATATCTAGAAAAATACTTACAAAAGGAAAATGATAACTATACACTGCAGCAACTATAGTGGTCAGTGGGCTTAAATGGTTGTGGTTTTGGACTCATTGAAGGACCGTTTGGTTCGGTGTGCCACAGGTGTGGCTCGCGGGTCATGGTTCCCAACCGCTGCTTTAGGGCAGGCTTATTCTCACACTTTAACTTGGTTTAACCAGTTTAACCTCTTTATTTGACAAATCATCACTTGACAAATTGTTTCTTGTTGCCAGAGCTTAGATTTATCTTAAGTGCCCTGGTGACGATGAAACATGTTCCCACTATTACTGCAGAAATCATCCATGCAGGGCGTGCAAAAGGTCTTTACAATTGTACGATTTTCTTTTTAGTTAAAGTGCATGTAAAACAAACCTAAATGTTTTGCCTGATAAGGACAAATAGTTATGGTTGACCATAAAACATTCACCAGAGAATTATAAAGATTGCTGTTTGAACATGCGCTTTTAACAAAAATAAAAGATCTTCATTTCGATTTATTTCAACTGTGTCCAAAAAAGTCCTGCGATCTCTATAAGGATGTGCTATAAAGGTGTGTAAGTTTAGGTTAGGGATTCTTTGTGTCAGTATTGTGTACTCTACTCGACACCACTAGCACAGTATTCAATGATAATGATTACAAGATGAGAACATGACACAGCGTGTTAGATCCAGTGTTGAGTTGACAAGACCTTTCTCTCTGCAGAAGATATTCATATATCAGAGTTATTCTGATATCTAAAGACATCAACAGCTTGTTCTGTTAGCTCACTGTCCCCAGCACAGAGGAAATATCATGACGAAATCATGGTCAAAATAAACAATGCATTTATTTAATAATCTTAACTGCATCTTTCTACTATCGGCCGTATTCTCCTCTCCAGTACCCTGGCATAGACTTTCCCGGGGAGGCTGAGAAGTGTGATCCCCCTGTAGTTGGAACACACCCTTCTTAAAAAGAGGGACCACCACCCCGGTCTGCCATCCCAGAGGCACTGTCCCCGACCGCCACGCGATGCTGCAGAGGCGTGTCAGCCAAGACAGCCCCACAACATCCAGAGACTTGAGGTACTCAGGGCGGATCTCATCCACCCCCGGTGCCTTGCCACCGAGGAGTTTCTTGACCACCTCGGTGACTTCAGCTTGGGTGATGGACGAGTCCTCCTCTGAGCCCCCAGCCTCTGCTTCCTCAATGGAAGGCGTGATGGCGGGATTGAGGAGATCCTCGAAGTATTCCTTCCACCGTCCGGCGACATCCCCAGTCGAGGTCAACAGCCGCCCATCGCCACTGTAAACAGCGTTGGTAGGGCACTGCTTCCCCCTCCTGAGGCGCCGGACGGTTTGCCAGAATCTCTTCGAGGCCAGCCGATAGTCCTTTTCCATGGCCTCACCGAACTCCTCCCAGGCCCGAGTTTTTGCCTCCACAACCACCCGGGCTGCAGTCCGCTTAGCTTGCCGGTACATGTCAGCTGCCTCAGGAGTCCCACAAGCCAACCAGGCCCGATAGGACTCCTTCTTCAGCTTGACGGCATCCCTTACTTCCGGTGTCCACCACCGGGTTCGGGGATTGCCGCCTCGACATGCACCGGAGACCTTACGGCCACAGCTCCGAGCGGCCTCTTTGACAATGGAGGTGGAGAACATGGTCCATTCGGACTCAATATCTCCAGCCTCCCTCGGGATCCGGTCGAAGTTCTGCCGGAGGTAGGAGTTGAAGATCTCTCTGACAGGAGACTCGGCCAAACGTTCCCAGCAGACCCTCACAGTACGTTTGGGTCTGCCTGGTCTGTCCAGCTTCCTCCCCCGCCATCGGATCCAACTCACCACCAGGTGGTGATCAGTTGACAGCTCCGCCCCTCTCTTCACCCGAGTGTCCAAGACATACGGCCGCAGGTCAGATGAAACGACCACAAAGTCGATCATTGACCTACGACCTAGAGTGTCCTGGTGCCATGTGCACTGATGGACACTCTTATGCCTGAACATGGTGTTCGTTATGGACAAACCGTAACTAGCACAGAAGTCCAATAACTGAACACCACTCGGGTTCAGATCAGGAGGGCCGTTCCTCCCAATCACGCCCCTCCAGGTGTCACTGTCATTGCCCACGTGGGCGTTGAAGTGAAAGTTGTTTCACTAATAAAGAGGTTTACCGTCTTAAGAAAATTCTTACAGAGCTAAGCACTCAGTCAGGTGGGCTCAGTGAAAACAGCCAGAATGGATGAATTGGTACATATTGGTTGGCTTTATTGCTTCTTTTGCTCTTTTCTTTTATCCTTAATGGGGGAGATATATCTTGCTTCCTTGAATGTTAATGGAGCGAGGGATTTTAAGAAGAGAGCTCAAGTATTTGAATTAATGAAACCCAAGAAAATTGATGTGTTATTTTTACAGGAGACTCATAGTGATGTTTCAAACGCTGTAGAATGGGCTAAAGAATCTGATGGTGTAGTGATTTTAAGTCATTATACCTCATTGAGGGGTGGAGTTGCTCTGTTATTTTCTAAGAACTTTACTCCATATTCTTACAATGTAGAATAAATAATTAAAGGAAGAATGCTGAAGGTTGAAGCTGTATTTGAAAATAGCTCTTTTGTTTTTGTCTGTGTATATGCTCCTACTATGTCAATTGAAAGAATGTTTTTTTTAAACACTTTGGATGATGTTTTAAAGAAGTGTAACACTGATGATTTTTTAATGTTAGGAGGAGATTTTAATTGCACTGAAAATGCCATAGATAGGAATCATGTTGAGCCACACATGCAATCAAGAAAGAGGCTAATTCAGATGATGAAATCTCATAGTATTCATGATATATGGAGGAATTTCCATGGCATACAGAGACAATACACTTGGGCTCATGCTCATGATAATCAGATATCACTGAAAAGGCTTGATAGATTGTATGCTTTTAAACATCATTTAAGCATGTTAAGAGAATGTTCAATACTTCCTGTATGTTTTTCTGACCATAGTATGATCAAATGTGTTGTGGTAAAAAATCAAGTAAAATCAAAAAGTGCCTACTGGCATTTTAATAATACTTTATTGTGTGATTCTCTTTTTAGAGAAGTTTTAACGAGTTTTGGACAAATGCTAAAGCTATGAAATCCTCCTTTTTAACATTGCAGCAGTGGTGGGATTTTGTGCAAATTAAACAATTGTGCCAGCAATATACTCACAACGCCACAAGAGATATAACTGACGCAATGAGTATATTAGAGGAAGAATTCATGAAATTACAAGAGATGACAGAGTCCACAAATGATGCCACTTACATAATAGAACACACAAAAAAGAAAAAGAATTTACTAGCTGAAATGCTAGGTTTATCAACACAAGAAGCAATGATTAAATCCCGTTTTCAAAATGTAGAATTAATGGATGCTCCCTGAAAATTATTTTTCAGTTTGGAAAAAAAGAATGGTCAGAAAAAGTGTATTCATGCCTTGCGGTCCAAAAAAGGGGTTTTGTTGACAAATCCCTTAGATATTAGGAAAAGAGCTGTAGAGTTTTACAAAGATTTGTATAAAAGGGAAATCACGGAGGAGCAAGATAGTCTTTATGGCTTTTTAGAAAATTTACCACAGATAGCTGAAAATGCCAATGAGGAAAATAGTCAAATTTTGAATTTAGGTGAACTTGAAAATGCCCTTAAAAAAATGGAAAATGGAAGAGCACCAGGTGTTGACGACATATCAATTGAATTTTATAAATATTTTTGGACAGAAGTAGGTCCAGAATTGGTAAAAGTATTTAATGAGAGTCTGGCCAATGGACAACTGCCTCCAAGCTGCCGTAGAGCAATTATTACTTTGTTGCCAAAAAAAGGAGATCTAAATTATATAAAAAATTGGAGACCAGTTAGTTTATTATGTAATGACTATAAAATATTGTCTAAAGCCCTAGCAATTAGGAAGAAGTTTTGATAATGTCTCTTTTATTAGAGATATTTTAGACTGTGGAAAACTTTTTGACTTAGACTTTGGTCTAATATCTATTGATCAAGAGAAGGCTTTCGACAGAGTCGAACATATTTATTTATGGACCGTTTTAAAAGCCTTTGTATTTAGTTCGGATTTTATTTCAATGATTAAAATGATGTACTGTGGTGGTTGAGAGTTTATTAAAGATTAATGGTGACTTATGCTCTGCGTTTAAGGTGTGTAGGGGTGTCAGACAAGGCTGTGCACTGTCAGGCATGTTATACATCTTAGCCATTGAACCCCTGTTACATAAATTAAGGAATGATTTGTGTGGATTAAGCATGCCAAATTGTACCAATACTTTTAAGGTATCAGCTTATGCTGATGATGTCATTGTCATAATCAATGGAACCAATGATGTTGATGTGTTGTTGAAGATTTTAGATGATTTTAAAACTCTTTCTTCAGCAAAGGTGAACTGGAAAAAAAGTGAAGCCATATTAGTGGGAAAATGGCAAAAAGGTCAACCAAGACTTCTTGATGGTCTAAAATGGACCAGAGATGGTTTTAAGTATTTAGGAGTCTTTTTAGTAAATGAAAATGTAGTAAAAAATAATTTTGATGACACTTTTGAGAAAGTTAAAGGGAGACTGGATAAGTGGTGGTTTTTACTCCCTAAAATGTCCTATAAAGGACGAATTTTGATCATCAACAATCTGGTAGCCTCTGCACTTTGGCACCGCTTAGCCTGTATTTTATTTATTTATTTATTTATTTGATATGGACATAACAACAGCATTGGGCAAACCAGATACATTGTTTTTTTAGTGTTATAGCAAAACTGCTAATTTACAACACTTGTCCATAGGAGGCTACACATTTCACAAAACACAACACAATACAGTATACAAAACACAATGCAGAACAGTACATAATACAATATTTAAGAAGATAAACAATACACATCATCAATATACATTTCATACAGCATTACCATGTGTGCAGCTTTGACTTGACTTCAGCCATTGTTTGAGACCTCTGTTAAAGCTGATCATGTCTGTCTGCAGTTTTAAGTCAGTGGGCAGAGTGTTCCATAGTCTCGATCCATTAAAAGAGAAACTGGACTGACCAAAAGATTTTGTAAATCTTGGAAGAACACAGTCCCCACTGACTGAGGCTCTGGTGGAGGGTCTAAGTGAGCCCTGACGCCTAATAATAAGAGCAGAAAACAGCGGCGACACATGACTGTTCAAACATTTAAAAACCAATTTCAGAGTACTAAAATGTATAAAGTTTTCAAAAGTAAAAAGATTATGTCTATGAATGATGTCAGAGTGATGCGATCTCATTTTTTTCTGGGTTTTCTGGCAAATACCTTGACTGCCTGCTTGTACACTGAAATAGCTGGCTTGAGTGTAGACGGGGAGGTTTGTGACCAGGATGTGACGCAGTAAGACAGATGTGAGAAAATCATTGCATGCATGTATAACAGGGCAGCCTGATGAGACAGATGCCCCCTGATAAAACGTAAACAATTCAAGTTGGATTTGACCTTTTTACAAACATTTTTAACTTGACTTTGAAATTTAAAGGGTAACTAAACCCTAAACCAACTTTTTTTAGTTAATGATCTGTAATACTGGGGCTTTATTAATGCTGTTCATTGATTCGAGTAAATGTTTTGACATTTGAGTATAAAGTGTTTTAATTCTATAAAATATGGTGTAAAACCGCCAAAGTGCTGCCCTCTTAAGGTTGAACGGTGGCTACTGCAGTTGAATTTTCCTATTGGACTTTGTGGTACATCGTGACGTAGGATGGCACTTCCAACGGCTCACTATCCGCGCCCCTGGCACGAGCTCACCACGCCCTCAGAAATGTTTCCCCCAATCACATGATGAGAACGGCTTCACTCCAGTATGAACTGTCATGTTACATGAAGTAAACATTATGAATGAAACTCACTTGACACTTGCTTTAACATTGTAATGAAGAAAATACGGTTAAATAATGCAGTTGTCAGTACACGTCAGGCTTTTCTTGCGATATTATTGCCGCCCGTCATGTGTACAGATAATTTTCATACATGAGACGCGCTTTCAAACCCTGACACGCAAGTGATTGCCGCGGACGCAGATATAGATTAGGTCAGTTCTCTTGCGCGGCTGCTTCACTAGCATCGTCTGCATCGGGAGTTAACGCAGTTTGAGCAGCGGCTCGCATTGATAAGGCTCCGGGTTTGTGTCTGTTACAGACAATCCACCCTCCTCCACTTCAGGTGAAGGTAGGAGAATGACCGTTCTGTTGCAAAGCTGGCGTCACTCCAGTCATTCTCCATCTTTGCGACTCGCGAGTCAGACAGCTGTCAATCAATCCGTCACTGCGGGTCTCAGGTGCACACCCTCTGCTCAGCCCCGCCCTCGGTTCGTCACCTCTGTGTCCGCCGGGCTCTGCCCACTTTTACAGCATTTTTTGAAAATTGCCAGTGGGTGGAGTTAAGCTCTGAGCAGGGGTTTAGTTACCCTTTAAGATTGTTGTCAAGAATAATTCCAAGATATTTGGTCTCTTTTACTTCTTGAATAATTTCATTGTTTATGCTTACTTTAAAGGTACTGTCAGAAGGTCGTGTTTTAATTGAGAAACAAACAGCAACGGTTTTCTTCACGTTTAAGGTTAGGTGAGACGACTCAAGCCATTTAGAGATGTCTACTAGGGCAAGTGTCAACTGCTGCGCTGCCAGAGCTGGAGTTTTAGCAGATAGATGGATGACTGTATCATCTGCATACAGCTGGCAGTTGGCACCTTGGCAGCTATCTGGGAAGTCATTGATGTACATTGTGAACAACAATGGCCCCAGTACTGATCCTTGAGGAAATCCCATGTTGTTAGGGCAAAGATCTGACATCACCCCATTAACCTTAACGCACTGTTGCCTTCCTTCCAAATATGACTGTAACCATGCTAGAGAACTAGGTGACATTTTGAAGAGCTGGAGTTTGTTAATTAGCACACTGTGATCCACAGTATCAAAGGCATTTTTTAGGTCTAGAAATACAGCACCAACTACTTGCCCTTTGTCTAGAGGCCCTTTGATCTTCTCTAGCAAGTAACAATTAGCTGTTTCGGTGCTGTATTTGCACCTGAAACCAAACTGTTGAGGATGCAGCAGCTGGTTTGACTCAAGATGTTCAATGAGTTGTTCTGCAATTACCTTCTCCAGGATTTTAGACACAACAGGTAGAATTGCAATGGGCCTGTAATTGTTGGGTATGTCCTTTTCCCCTGACTTGTGGATTGGTGTTATTACAGCGGGCTTCCAACATTGTGGAAATGTACTTGACCGAATTGAGAGATTAACTAAATATGTAATTGGTTGTAGCAGACTGTCCTGATGTTTTTTAATAAAGATCATACTTAAGTTATGGATATCTTTTGCCGCGGAGTTGCCCATATTTGTAATTGTCTTTTTGACTTTATCAGAAGAGACCTCTTGGAGTTTAAAAAGGCCTGTGTTAGCTAAGTTAACATCTTCAACACATGTCACCTCGTTTTTAAATTTGTTTGCTAGTTCATGCACAGAATCTATAAAAAAATTATTAAAAACATTTGCCATGGACTCATTGTTATTAACAAGAGTGCCATCCACTTTGATGGAATCTATCATAATGTGCTTTTTCTTTGCAGGGTTGGTTAAGTTGTTTATTTGTTGCCACAGTTTAGAACTACTACCCTTAGCCTCTTCTATCTTTTTAGTAAAATAGTCGGTTTTGGCTTTACGCAGATTGCTTATTACTTGATTTCTAAGTGTGGTATAAATTAAATGATCTGTGTCGTTTCTAGTTTTCAGAAACTTTTTACGTGCAGTGTCACGTTTTTTCATAATGTGCCAAATATCACCATTAAACCATGGGAGGGAATGTTTTTTTGGTTTACTTATCCATGTTTTAGTAAACTTTTTTATTGTATTACTCAATGTAGTGACAAAGATATTAGCACTTTGGTTCACATTGGACTCTTTCATTACATTCTCCAAGTTTATTTGGTTCAGTTCTTCAAATTTATTTTGTTTTGCTTTTGGAATTCCTATTTTCTGTATTTTAGTTTCTTGATTATAATAAGTCAGTCGTTTTTTACCCAGTTTCCTAACAATTAAGGTCATGTTATGATCCGAGAGCCCAGTAATAAAGTTATAGGTTTTTGTAATTCTTTCAGGCCTATTTGTAAGAATCAGATCAATCAGCGTTTTACTACGTCTAGTGACTCTGGTAGGTTTGTCTATGAGCTGTTTATATTTAAATGTATCTACTAGAGATTTTAATTTAATTTTACTACTTTTTTCCAGCCAGTTTATATTGAAGTCGCCCAATATTATGCTTTCAGAGCAGTCCATACTTGAAAGAAAACTCTTGAATTCATTGTAAAAATTCACACTGTGTGAGGGTGGATTGTAAAGAACACATAAGTTGAATTTCATGGTTGTAGACAGAATAATTCGTAGTGCAATGCCCTCCAATTTCACATTAATTGCAACCTCTTCACACTGAAATTGGTCTCTGATGTATATTAAAACCCCCCCGCCCCTTCCTTGTTCCCGATCTCTTCTAAAGCACTTGTAGCCTGGTATATTAATTAAATTTGTTGAAGTACATTGATTTAACCAGCTTTCAGAGACACACAAGAAGTCCAGATTTGAGTCGGTTAATAGGTTATATTTTTTGTCTATTTTTGGTAAAATACTTCTAACGTTGAGGTGCCAACCTAGTATTCCTTTGGGTTTCGTTTGCGGATTCCATATGACTTGAGCATGATTTACAGTCTGGAAAAACTTGAGCTGCCTCTGTTTCACTGTTGCGCAATTTGAAGTTTTGACCCTTGCGGGACACCGTCTTTGTTTACTTTCCGCATCTGTCATAGCATCATGGCGGGATGTTTGATTCTCGAGAATATGATTGTTGGATGGGTTAAAACTCACCGGCGCAGCGAAACAAACGGTGTCCGGTGTTCCCCGCAGCTCCGTTGCACCAGGAGACATTAGGTGGTATGGGCCGACACACATTTCTTCGCTCAAAGTTTGGACAACTAGCTGCCGCCTCACCACAGCAGCCCCAGCTGTATCAGCAAACCCGCAGATGGATTTGCTAGGCTTCGCCCAGCTGGACCCTGTGACAGCGACAGGCGAAACCCGTTCACTCGCAATTTCGTCCTCTGGTGTGTACGTTGAACTCCCGTGAGACCGCGCTCCACGGCAATCCTGGAATGCGTCCTCGTCCAAGTACCCAATTGACGGGGGCATCCCGCGCGGTGGAGAGGGCAGTGCGGCGCAGCCGGTAAACTCGCCGCTACTCCTTGATGGATCCGTCCAACCGGTGACCCCTTCCACGTCGATCACTGGTCCCACCGCGCTCGCCGGAGAAATGGAAGAATCAAGGTGAGTGTTTAGCTCACACGTAATAACACATCTTCAATTCTATGAGGTTTTACAAGTTCTTGTTCTATCTGTCGCCAGGGAAGTACATTTATCACACCAGGGAGTCTTTATCACAAAAAATTGTAAGTGATTTCACTTGAAAGGACCAATAATATAGTTCGAAGTCGGGCAGTGCCAACCCACCAGACGATTTCATCCTTTGAAGAGTACTCAGGCGGATACAGGGTTTTTTACCGTCCCAAATAAAACTGGAGATCTGAGATTGCAACTCTTTGAAATAGTTTACAGGTGGAGGTAGAGGAATCATGGAAAAAAGAAAATTCAACCTACCAAGAACATTCATTTTTATTATTGAAATTCTACCTTGCAAAGACATTTTTAGATTAGACCATCTTTGCATATCGGCCAAGATTTCAAGTTTAAGTTTGTCATAATTTATGTGTGATATATTCGAAAATTTTGTAATTTTTAATCCTAAGTATGTAAATGCTGTGTCGTGCCATTGAATATGAGGAATGGGTGGCAATGTAAGACATTTTGCAGAGCCATTTAAAGGAACGAGAAGGGATTTATCCCAGTTTATTTTATAGCCGGAGAATTGACTGAACTGGGTGAAAACTTGTATTATTTGCTGTAAGGAGACATGTATATTGGTAAAGTATAGTAGTATGTCATCCGCATAAAGAGAAATTTTATGCTGTATTCCTTTTATAACTATGGGTGATATCAGAGAATCTAATCTAATCGACTGCGCTAACGGCTCAATTGACAACGCAAAAAGTAGGGGAGAGAGTGGACAGCCCTGACGGGTACCACGGTGCAGAGGAAATGACTTTGACATAATATTACCTGTTAATACAAGTGCAAAAGGATTAGTGTAAAGTGTTTTAACCATTGATATGAATGCTCTTCCGAAGCCAAATTCTTCCAGAACTGTCCAAAGATACTCCCAACCCACCCGATCAAATGCCTTATTTGCATCTAAAGTAAAAACGGCTGCCGGTAGAATATCCATCTCAGATGCATGGATGATGTGCAAAAGACGTCTGACATTGTCAGATGCAAGTCTCCCTTTTAAGAATCCAGATTGGTCAGAATGAATCAGTTTGCTCACAGATAGCTCTAGTCTTTTAACTAAAAGTTTTGCAAAAAGTTTTAACTCTGTCGTAATTAAAGAAATAGGCCTATAACTACCACAATTTAGAGGAGACTTGCCTTTCTTAAGCAACACAGAAATAAGTGACGTATTTTGATCACGATGAAATGAGCCCGTTCTAAGGGCATAGTTAATAGAATTTAGAAGAAGTGGCCCTATACTGTCCCATAATTCTGTGAATAGTTCTGGAGGAAAACCATCTAGACCTGGAGATTTGCTTCTTTTCATTGAGAAAAGTGCATCTTTTAATTCTGTGAGAGTGGGAGGTGCATCAAGAAATTCTGTTTCTTCTTTGGACAGCGAAGGTAGATAAAGCTTTGAAAGATATGATTTAAGGACAGCCGGGTCAAAAGTAGATTCGGCTTTATAGAGATTAGAATAAAAAAGTCTGAAGGTATCATTTATTTCCTCTGCATCATATGTAACCGATCCTAATGGAGTTTGTATTGCATTGATAATGGAAAATGACTCATTTTGCTTTAATTTAGCAGCTAGGAGTCTGCTTGAGTTTTCGCTTTGACTGTAGTAAGTCACTCTAGTACGATGGATAGAGAATTCTGCTTTAGCTTTTAACAGGTTATTTAATTTAAATTTTAAAACTAAAAGGGATGCATGTTTTTGATTGGAGAACTGGTGCTTCTGTTCTGATTCCACTAGCTGAATTTAATTTTCTAACTGTTTAATTCTGTAATTCCTAGATGCCTTCATATGAGTAGCAAATGCGATAGATTCCCCCCTGATAAAACATTTGGTTGTTTCCCAAAGGATTTGGGGTGATGACACTGAACCTAGATTAATTTCTAAAAATACTTTGAGATTGACTTTCAATTGCTTCAGAAATTATGAGTTCTGAAGTAACGTTGTATTAAAACGCCATCTATGTGTACGTTTGCCAGGATTCCGTGTAAGCTCAAAGGTAAATATCACAGGGGCATGATCTGAAATAGTGATAGGAAGAATGTCTGTAGATGTAATTAAATTGTTTAATTGAGGTGAAACAAAAATGTAGTCAATTCTAGAATAGGTCTTATGTCTACAGGAAAAAAAGGTATAATTTTTCACTGAGGGATGTCGTAGGCGCCAGGCGTCAACAATGTTCAATTCAGCAGTGAATGTGTTAATCCCAGAAGGTACATCTATACCAGAGCAGATATTTGTAGATCTGTCTAAAGATATATCGCATACCTGATTGAAGTCACCACCTACTATCATTAAGCACTCAGGCATGTCTAAGAAGGTAGCTAAAGTTGCATTGAAAAAGTTGGGGTCAGGTATATTTGGACAATATATTGATGCAAAACAAATTTTTAGATTATGGACTGTTACTGCCACATATGATAACCGTCCAGCACTGTCTTTTCCACATTTATCGATGGTTACTCCTAATTTCCTATCAAACAAAATAGCAACTCCTTTAGTTTTATTTGGTGCAGAAGAGTGAGCTACACATTTATAAAATCTGTTCTGAAACCTATGTATATCATTAGTTTTTAAATGAGTTTCTTGAATCAAAGCAATGGAAATATTTTTACGCTTAAGAAATTCTAAGCACTTTGTTCGTTTAATCGGCGAGTTTAGGCCGCGGACATTCCACGACATTACATTAAGTGGTATATTCATGGTAGGAATCTTAACATCGGATATTTAGTATATAGATATGCCTCCATAAAATTGTAGCATAAAAACAGAAACAAGAAAACTATATATGGTGCACATAACTTACACAAAAACAGCAAGGCTTTGGCGGTAGCACATTTAACAACAACAAAAAAAAACAGAACAATACAATCCATCCGCAAGAGACAAGATCTAGAATTCTTTCTCTTTGTGTGGAGAAAAATAAACAAAATTCAAAGTTTTACTGCCTGTGGCTATTCAAAGCAGCACGTCCCGAGTCCGAGTCCAAACGAATATCAGAAAAGTAACTAAATGACCCGTCAGACCTATTTAGACAGGGCCCATTTGCTTACCAACTCTGGTTGTACTGATTAACTCGACTCAGAAGTAACAACTGATGGGTTTTCCTGGTCATCAAGTGCACTTGGAAATGAAGACACATTAGAAGTGCTCGGTATAGAAGCCGTTGGCAGCGAAGAATCCAGTGTCAGAAACTTTCCAGCATCCTCAGCGTTGTTGAAGTGATGTAGCGATCCGTTGAACTTCACTTTCAGGATTGCTGGATATATCAGAAATGGACGTAATCCCCTGTCTGCAAACTGCCGTCTCACATTGTCAAACGATCTTCTCTTCAGAGCCGTTTCGTTGCTGAAATCCGGGAAAAATAGCAGCCTGGATGTACCGTGGGTTATTTCCGACCTTGGTGCTCTGGCTCCGTTAAGAATTCTCTCCCTACTGTATCTTGATATCTGAGGAGCCGAAAGATGAGTGTTCGAGGGCGGTTTGTCTTATCACGATTGCCATAAATTCGATGAGCCCGCTGGATTTCTATCTTCCCGCCACCTTGAAGAGAGGGGATCCATTTCGGGAGGTGCTCCTGGAGAAACTGAACGGCATTCTCGCCCTCCGCTGCCTCAGGTAGGCCCACGAGCTGGACGTTACATCTTCGTGATCTATCCTCCATTTCTACCAGTTTGTCACGGAGTTTCGATATCTCTTGTTGGTGCATGTTAACATCGTTTTTAACCATACGGGTATTCGCGTTCATAGTGTCCATCCGCGCTTGCAAAGTTTTACCGAGTTCAGCTTGGCTTGTGATATCTTGTCTTAGTTCGTTAACTGCTGAGTTCGAGGATTCAATCACGTTCTTCAGAGTTTGAATTTCACCGGAGATTACCTCCTCCATTACCTCTCTTACTGCCAATTTGACCCTCTTGGCGAACCTCTCCTCCTGTTCTTGCAAAGCCATTAAAATGGCTGGGTTTGGAGAATCTTCGATTGGCCCGTCTTTGCATTTCTTTTTCGTTGCCGTCTCTTCTTGAGGCGGTTTATTCTTCCCGGATTTTGGCCCAGACATTTTCAGGGATACTTCAATATTAAAATAATCTGGACTAATTTCTGAATGTACGGATTTAAATCGAGTTATCGGACTTTTTGAGACGGAGCTCCGTTCTAAGCGTGCATCGCTCGTGCCCAGCCACCGGAAGTCTACGTTTGTCTCTTTGATCAACTCTGATGTTACTGAAAGGTGTCCTTTTTGTTTGCAAAAAGAGACTATTTTTCATGCATTTATGTACTGTGAGAGGTTAAAACTTTTATTTATAATAATAATAATACATTTTATTTATAACGCGCCTTTCTAGACACTCAAGGTCGCCTTACAACAATAATAAAAACACAATAGCACATAATTAAAATACTCAAGAATAACAAATAGAAACAACATATTAAAAAACTAATAATAATAATAATAATAAATAAAATAAAATAAGATTATATTGATGACAGGACAGTGCAGTTATGGTGGTAGTGAGTAGGCCAGTCTGAACAAATGTGTTTTGAGTTTGGATATGAAATGTGGCAGTGTCTGTATTGCGGAGGTCAGCGGGGAGAGAGTTCCAAAGCTGGGGAGCAGAGTGGCTGAAGGCTCTACTCCCCATGGTGACAAGACGGGCAGGAGGGACTGAGAGCCGCAGAGAGGAGGAGGAGCGGAGGGAGCGGGCGGGTGTAGAGATGTGGAGGAGCTCAGAGAGATATGGAGGGGCAAGGTTGTGTATGCCTTTAAATGTGAGGAGCAATATTTTATAATTGATGCAATATGTGATGGGGAGCCAGTGGAGCTGTTGCAAAACGGGTGTGATGTGATTGGTGGAGGGGGTACGTGTGATGATGCGGGCTGCTGAGTTCTGGACCAATTGAAGTTTATGGAGGGTTTTTTGAGGGAGACCAAACAAAAGGGAGTTGCAGTAATCCAGGCGTGAGGTGATGAGGCTGTGCACAAGGACGGCAGTAGAATGAGGGGTGAGGGAGGGGTGGAGGCGGTGGATGTTGCGAAGGTGAAAGTGGGCAGAGCGAATTACATTATTGATGTGGGAGGTAAAGGAGAGTGTGCTGTCGAGGATGACACCCAGACTCTTTACCTGAGGGGAGGGGGTAATGGTAGAATTTTCAAAAGTAATGGCGAAGTTATTCATTTTGTTTAAGGTGTTTTTGGTGCCTATTATGAGTAGTTCGGTTTTATCACTGTTCAGTTTAAGGAAGTTTGTGGTGAACCAGGATTTAATTTCAGAGAGGCAGTTGATTAGGGAGGAGGGTGAGAGTGAGGAATTTGGTTTGTTTGAGAGGTAGAGCTGGGTGTCATCAGCGTAGCAGTGAAAGTCAATGTGATGTTTCCGGAAAATGTGACCAAGGGGGAGAAGGTAGATGATGAACAGTAAGGGCCCTAGTACCGAGCCCTGAGGTACACCAGTGGTGACGGGGACAGGATGGGAGGTGAAGGATTTGAGCTGGATAAACTGAGTGCGTCCTGAGAGGTAGGAGTGGAACCAAGTGAGGGCTGTGTCTGTGATGCCGATAGAGGAGAGCCTGTGCAGAAGAATGGAGTGTGAGATGGTATCAAAAGCTGCAGTTAGATCCAGCAGAAGTAGGATGGAAAGTGAACTGGAGTCAGCAGAGAGGAGAAGGTCATTAGTTATTTTAAGGAGGGCAGTTTCAGTGCTATGGAGGGGTCTGAAGCCAGATTGGAATTTTTCATAGAGATTATCGGAAGATAAGTGAGTATGAATTTTAGCAGCGACTGTTTTTTCCAGAATTTTGGCGATGAAAGGAAGATTAGAAATAGGACGAAAGTTATTAAGATTGTTGTGGTCTGAACCAGGTTTTTTGAATATTGGTGTGACAGCAGCAGTTTTGAGAGATGAGGGAACAGATCCAGAAGAGAGGGAGGCGTGAATAATATTTGTGATGAGAGGGGACAGAGAAGGTAATGTGGCTTTGACGAGGACAGTTGGGAGTGGGTACATTTTGCAGGAGGAGGATTTAGATTTTTGAATTAGAGTTGAAATTTGGTTAACAGAGGGCAGGGAGAATGTGGAAAATGGATGGATAGAGGCAGATGCAATAGGGGTGTGTGAGTAAGGGGCAGAAGGGGGGGTGAGTTGCTGGTGAATGTGGTGAATTTTTGAATTGAAAAATGAGGCCAGTGTATTACAAAAATCTGAGGAATAAAGGTGAGGGGGAAGTGAGTCAGGAGGCTTTGTAATTTTAGTAATGAGTGAGAAAAGAGCCTTGGAGTTACCTTGATTTGAATGTATTAAACCGGAGTAGTGTGTGGATTTGGCTTTGGAAATGCAGTCTCTGTAGTGGAGAGTGTGGTTTGAGTACATGTCCTTGTGCACAGTAAGTCCAGTTTTTCTGTATAATCTTTCCAGTTGTCGTCCTTTTGCTTTTAACTGTCTGAGTTCTGGAGTGAACCAGGGTGCAGAGTGAGTAAATGAGACAGATCTCGTTTTGAGTGGAGCAAGATTATTTAGGATGCTATGAAGGTGTGTATTGTAGTGTGAAAGTAATTGTTCCGGGGAATGAAGGTTGTCTATACAGGGGAGGTTATCAATATGAAGTGATAAGTTGTCCAAGTCAATGTCCATAATTTTGCGAAAATTTATAGTGCGTAAAGGGCTGGATTTGGATAGTGATAGATTGACATTGAATGTGAGTAGTGAGTGATCAGAGAATGGGAGGTACTTTGCTTTACAGTCAGTAGGTGTAATGCCGGAGCAGCAGATGAGATCCAGAATATGTCCTTTTGTGTGTGTGGGAAAATTGACAAACTGCTGAATCGACACGGCATCTCAATAAACCCGTCTCCAGCGTGTTGCCTCCGATCATTCGAATATTCTGATCTATTATGACCTCCGAGCTGTAAAACTGCCAGAATAATAATAATAATACGCTGTTTGTTAATTGGCCATGGAGAACTGGCACCCCGACTGAGCCTGGTTTCTCCCAAGGTTTATTTTTCTCCATTAGGTCACCTAATGGGGTTTTGGTTTCCTTGCCACTGTTGCCTCTGGCTTGGCGTGCTCAGTTGGGGACACTAAATTTTTCAACTAAACATCGAAATACATCTAAATAATAAACTAAATTAACCATTTAAACTAAATTACTGATCAAATTATTGATCTAAAGCCCACACTGTCACTGTATGATACTTGAAATTTTTTCAGAATGGCTATACAGCTGAATAAAATTATGCTGCATTATTTTCCTGTTTAACACTGTAAAGCTGCTTTGAAACAATCTACATTGTTAAAAGCGCTATATAAATAAAGTTGACTTGACTTGACTTGAATGCCAAAACTGTCCAAACAGGATGTAAAATCTTTAGTGAGAGTGTTATTGACAATATCCATGTGAATATTGAAGTCCCCCAGGATTATTATGTTGGATGAGAGTGTAGATAAATGTGTGAGAAGTGTTGTGAAGTCAGTAATAAAATCCTTATTTAACTTTGGTGGTCGGTAGAGGATGGCCACAATAGTGGGAACAGATCCAGACAGTTCAAAAGCAGTGGCCTCGAATGAATGGTAGACATCTAGACGCACCGGCGCTGTCTTCCAGTTCTCGCGGTAAATTACCGCGAGACCGCCTCCCCGGCCCATGACACGAGGTTGGGAGAGGTAAACAAACCCCGGTGGAGTTGCGTCGTTGAGCGGTGTAAAATCCTTCGGCTGCTGCCACGTCTCCGTTAGACAGAGAAAGTCCAATTTATGGTCTGTCAGGAGATCTTGGACGAGTTGGCCCTTATTCGTGAGGGCACGGATGTTAAGAAGACCAAAGTTGACGGTGGTGGTGTTCTGACTGACAGCCGTAGCCGTCCTCGGGACACGGATCAGCACACTAGGATCAGCGCGTTGACCGGTGTTCTTCCGTGGGCGGCGAGATGCGGACCAGAAAGACTTGATGGGGTTGGAGTTGTCATATTGGAAATTCCGACGTGAGCCCCGGTGAGTACATCTCCGTCGGGGCACGTATAGGATGTCCGGTTGCTGGAGCAGTGCTGGCAATGGTGGATTATGAATCTTAAACTCAATGGTAGGGTACTGGAACAGTGCAGCTGAAGGATGGTAGATTAAAGACAGTACGAACCAGAGTAACACAAGCCACGAATGGATATTCCACATAGTTGTCGCGGGTTTTAGCGGCAGGTAGGCTTGAATAATGTTGAGTACGTACAGCAGGTAAGCTAGTCGTAACTCATGCACACATAAACAGATGATAAACTGTATATGTCAACAGGATGATGGATTAAAATAGATAGCCTACTCATAGACCACAAATACAGTATCCACAAACATATATATATTTCTTGGGGAAAGCTTAAAGAGCAGATCAGCGGCAGCCAAAAAACGCGCAATATTTGATATTTTTAAGAAGTTTTTTGCATCCTTTGATGTGTTTTTTTCAATGAAAGTGTTTATTTGTGGGTATAAATATGTGAAGAAACATCGCCACAAGTCTCAATTGTTGAATTTCTTGTTGGGCCAAGCAAAATTGGCAATTATACCACAAGAAAAGAAAAAATAGACAAAAATGTTTGCAATAGTTTGGAGGTAATTTTTAGAAATGTAGTCAAATCTAGGATTTTGATTGATTATCATTATTTTAGATTAATGCATGATTTTTCATTGTTTAAGGCAACTTGGTGTTTAAATACAATCCTTTGTGATGTTGTTGAAGAGGAGTTATATTTTTCTGTCTTTTAGAAAAAAATAACTTTTATTGTTTTTATATCAATGGTGTTGTTTGGCAGTGTGTGTGCTATTTATTAATGTTATGTGAATTGTAATAAAAGGGGTTTTGAAAAAATCTCTCACACACACTCTCGCACACTCTCTAATAATGATTTCTTTATGGCCTAAGTTCATCCTCTGAAGAACCGTAGCGCGTTTCCTTCACTCGTTTCTCCATGTGCTTCTCTTCCGTGTTACTTTTGAAGGTGAAGTTATATTTGATGTGTAATTGTGCCCGTGATAATGTGTTTGTGATCCTATAATCACATGTGAGATTATAGGATTTATCATTGAGGAACTGGGGTCCGTTCTTCGTATGTCGCAAACTCAGTTAGCCGGATTTGATTGTTGATGATTTGGCATGATCTTGGATTGTTTGGTTCTTCAACGCTCATCCTGGACTTGTTGTCATAGCAACAGGTCCATAAGCTTAAACCTGATCGGGAGCAGCTTATTTCATGCAAACAGGATTAGATCGCATCTTGAGGAGATCCTTAAAATCTGTCCCAGCCACTGCTACTTTATTACAATAGTTCATTCATGTATATAATATTATAATGTTGTGTATAATACTACAGACACTGCCACTTGATTGAGCGATTTATTTGTGATGGAATAATTACTTTATAATTTTATTGGAGGTTTACACACATGTTGTACAGTTACTCTGAGCAGTGCATTAATTTCAGTGATGACGGATATTATGGGATGGCTTGATGCAGCGCAAAAAATGCAGATGATCTTGACCCTTAAGAAACTTTAATACTGTCACCTTACAAATCTGCTTCAAATTGTATTAAAAATGTAATTACAACATTGAAATAAAAATGTAAAGGGTGTACAAATACTGTATAAAACCGTGTATATAAATAATTGGGAATCATGTTAAAAAAACACATTTATCATTGATCTATTATAACTGTTATGTTGGTTTGGTCGTTTAGCTGTTTCCTTATAAAGGTCCAGAAATTCGTGCAAGTTTTTTTTATGTAATTTGTCAAGTTTTTTTTTGCCTGGTGGCTTTTTTAATTATATGATGTCATTACGTTGCGTTCTTGACGCCAGCCAATCGCTGCATTGCTGATCGTGGTTTCAAGTATCGACGCATCTGCCCTCTTCAGGGAACACAAGAACACGCAGTAATCTTAGATAACTTAATCCAGATATTTAAATCCAATCCGCAAATTCGTTTGAAGAACCAAATTAGCCAGAGATTAGAGTTATCCAGAGAAATTAGCCAGAGTTATCAGGATTAGAAGATCTGGGATCTGTCAAGTCATCTCAGATGTGTTAAGCGAGGTACGAAGAACGGACCCCTGATGGTGATGTCTGTTTCCTCTTCTTCTGTTCATCCTTCATCAATCTGAAATCATCCACCAATACAGCAACAGTAGCCACGCCCACCAGAACAGAGAGAGCCAATCGGATCACAGCTTCAGTAAAACCACAACACTGGACAGAGTCTGAGAGAAGGAAAATAAAAACACTAAATCATCAGTGAGCTCAATACCTCATAAAAGATCCTTTCCTAAATAATGCCTCACAAATGACCAGTACATGCTCTACTGTACCTGCACATGTGTGACAGAGATGGCTGTTGTCCAGATGTGTGGTGTGGTTTGTGATGGGATTGTTGAGCACACAGCTGTAGGTGTTGTTATCCTGATATTCCACCTCCAGAGGTAGAGAGAGACTGATGCTGAGATCAGACACACTGATGCTGGACAATAAACTGTTTCCTTTGTACCAGGAGAGAGTCACATGACTCACATTCACAGCTGAACACACCACTGCACATCTGGACTCTGAGGAGGAGGAGGATGAGGATGATGAAGATGATGATGATGAGGATGAACAGTCTGAAGAGTTACTGTTGATGACAGGAACCGGCAGTCGAGCTGGAAAATATTAAATATAAAAATCATTGACATCTTAAGAAGTACAACATAATTTACATCACTTCACTCACCATAGACAGTCACATTGAATCTCTGGTTTGAGTAGTGTTATTTTTGGCGGCCTGTTTTAATTTGAGTTTTTGTCTAGTCTTTGTGTCAAGCTGTCATTTTAAGTTTTAGTCAAAGTCATACTCTTTTTAGTCTAGTCAAGTTTTAGTCGACTAAAAGTCTGAGCATTTTAGTCTTATTTTAGTCAGAATTATCTATGACTATTTTCATCTAGTTTTAGTCGACGAAAACTGATGACATTTTAGTCAAGTTTTAGTCAATGAAAATTGTATTTTAGTCTTTTTTTAGTAATGCAATTCTATTTAACCCAGTCAATATAGTATAATAATAATAAATCTTTATTTTCTATAGCGCCTTTAAATGTACATCTCAAAGCGCTTTACAGAAACAGACAAAACATAGTACACAAAAATAGAAATAAACAAAAAAGAAAAATAAAAATGAAAGAATGTTAAATCAAAAACAATAAAAAACTATATAAAATTGATACAAACGTTCAATAAAAAGCTACCCTAAAAAAAGAGTTTTAAGGCAAGATTTAAAAATGCAAAGGGATTGAGCTTGCCATATCTCAATCGGTAAAGAATTCCATAATTTTGGAGCTTATGAGGAAAAGGCCCAATCACCCATTAGTCTTAGACGAGTTTTTGGAACAACTAAAAGACCAGTTTCAGATGAACGAAGATTACGCGTCAGAGAATAGGGGATTAAAAGCTCAGACAAATATTGCGTTGCAACAGAAAATAAGTACGTATTATAGACAAAACTAAAAACTTATTTTGGCCAAACCCGTTTCAAACAATGTTATCATATTATATTATTGTTACCTTATAGACTCAAGAAAACATCCATTCCAGACACGGAAGACACTGATTTGAAGTTACAACATATTTATTTTACCAACTAAACATGTTAGAAGTACACACACGTACATTTAAATAAAATAAATAAAAACATTGAGATGTCTTGTATTTTATCTCAAAATAAAGGATGTCATTTTATTCCACATGGAAATGAGCGGAAATAAGCCTCTTATTCGCTTATGAGGTACTCATAATGCTCCGGTTATTTTAACATATATAATTGCTCTGTTATAACGGCACATTTCAAATGTTCACGTGCTTTTCTTTCTTTCTTTTTTTTTTTGAACGGTGATGAAATATCTTGCTCTTGTAAATACTTGCCAGCATTTCAGTAATACAAGTCTAGATCTTTAAAATGCAAAAAGGATATAAACCGTGAATTCGGAAGTGATATATTATTGAAAACTCAGAGATGTGGATTCAGACGGCACCACATGACCTTGGTGTTTGTCAAACAGTAAGTTGGGTAATTCGGACGGAGATTTTTACACGGGTGGTGGGAGAAAAACACTGATATTCTGGATTAAGACACCCCTGTAAATGATGAAAACACCTTATGACCAATTACCGTCCGAATAGTGCTTACAAACCCCGACTGGCCGCCCATCGGTCTCGTTCACTCACCGCGCGACTGGGGTTTGAAGAGAGTGATGTCGCCTGCGTCTGCGCAGTGAGACCTGATGCAGCCCCTGAATGAGACGCACAGAAATACTGCAAAATAATAATAAAAACGCCACTTTTCGTCTCGTCTCATTTTCGTCAACGAAAATGAAGAGACATTTTAGCATAGTTTTTATTTTGTGAACCACATTTAGTCTCGTTTTTATTCGTCATCGTCACATGACCAGCATTTACGTTGCGTCTCGTCTCGTTTTCGTCACGTGATAAAGGTTCGTTGACGACGATATTTAGTCATACTTTTCGTTGACGAAAGCAACACTAGGTTTGAGTTTCCTCTTTTACTGCGGATCTCTAGTTTATAGAGTCCAGTGTGTTCAGATCTGATTATTTTAGTAAATGAACAGTAATCTCAGCTCTACTGTACCTGCACATGTGTGACAGAGACGGCTGATGTCCAGATGTGTGGTGTGGTTTGTGATGGGATTGTTGAGCACACAGCTGTAGGTGTTGTTATCCTGATATTCCACCTCCAGAGGTAGAGAGAGACTGATGCTGAGATCAGACACACTGATGCTGGACAATAAACTGTTTCCTTTGTACCAGGAGAGAGTCACATGACTCACATTCACAGCTGAACACACCACTAAACATCTGGACACTGAGGAGGATGAGGAGGAGGATGATGAACACTGTGAAGAGTTACTGGTGATGATAGGAATGGGAAGAGGAGCTGAACACATGGGAGAATACAGAAAGAGAGAGGCAGTTTTGTAGTGGACAGTGTTGGATTTAGTGACCACTACTATTTTATGAAATTAATTTACGGATAGTATCCCTTAAAAGATTCCTTGGGACAACCAATCTGGCAGAGTTATGTTTTCATGCTTGTTTGAAGTGTTGCCAAGCGGTTTTCCCACGGAATTGGGCTATGAACTTTTAAGATGTTGAGTTGGAATGGAGAATTCGGCCGCCCGATGAAAAAAATGGCATATACAGTATATATATATATACAGGGAGTGCAGAATTATTAGGCACGTTGATTTTCTGATCATATTTTTTTCCAGGCACATTTGACCAATTCCAAACCACAGTAATCCTAATAACTACTATTGATTTAGTATTTAATAATGTATAAGTGATATATAATTGTTCATGAAGGCTGGAAATGAAAATCACCTTATATTCAGGTGTGCAGAATTATTAGGCATGTTTTCTTTTACAGATAAATTGAGCCAAAAAGAGATTTAACTCAGACTGAAAAGTCAAAAAGTATTAAATGCCCATGAGAAGGATGCAATACTAATGCAATACTAGACATTGCAGTTAAGGCATGACCATTGGACAGTGAAATGCTCGTTGGGTCAGCAGGGTCAGACAAAAACAGGTGGTGAAGAAAAGACACCTGTTAACTGCAAAAGAATGAAGAATTAAGGTGAAGAATTAAGGGTGAAACCATCAGGAAGCCTTTAGTCTCCAGCGCCACCATTTTCCAGAGCTGAACCTACCTGGAGTCTCCAGAAGTGCAAGGTGTCAGTATCTCAGAGACTTCAGTTAGGTAAAGAATCCTAAAAATTCAGGATGGACTAAAATGAACTCCCAAAACGTACTGCCAGATTCTGGAAGATGAATTCTTCAAACAGTGGTGCTAGAGGATGTGGTGCTGGTCCTTCAAGAGTCACTCTCAACCTATCTGTCCATAAAGCCTATAAAAAAACCTTCTTCATGTATTTTACAACACTTCAGCTTATGATTCTTATCTAGTGGGGGTCATTTTTTAGGATTCTTTACCTAACTGAAGTCTCTGAGATACTGACACCTTGCACTTCTGGAGACTCCAGGTAGGTTCAGCTCTGGAAAATGGTGGCGCTGGAGACTAAAGGGTTCCTGATGGTTTCACCCTTAATTCTTCACCTTAATTCTTCATTCTTTTGCAGTTAACAGGTGTCTTTTCTTCACCACCTGTTTTTGTCTGATCCTGCTGACCCAACGAGCATTTCACTGTCCAATGGTCATGCCTTAACTGCAATGTCTAGTATTGCATTAGTATTGCATCCTTCTCATGGGCATTTAATACTTTTTGACTTTTCAGTCTGAGTTAAATCTCTTTTTTGGCTCAATTTATCTGTAAAAGAAAACATGCCTAATAATTCTGCACACCTGAATATAAGGTGTTTTTCATTTCCAGCCTTCATGAACAATTATATATCACTTATACATTATTAAATACTAAATCAATAGTAGTTATTAGGATTACTGTGGTTTGGAATTGATCAAATGTGCCTGGAAAAAAAATATGATCAGAAAATCAACGTGCCTAATAATTCTGCACTCCCTGTATAATGCACACCAATCAGGCATAACATTATGACCTAATATTGTGTTGGTCCCCTGACCCGTCTCTGATGGACTTCTCTAGACCCCTGAAGGTGTGCTGTGGTCTCTGGCACCAAGATGTTAGCAGCAGATCCTTTAAGTCCTGTAAGTTGTGAGGTGGGGCCTCCATGGATCGGACTTGTTTGTTCAGCACATCCCACAGATGCTCGATTGGATTGAGATCTGGGGAATTTGGACTCAAACTCGTTGTTGAGCTCCTCAAAGCATTCCTGAAGCATTTGTGCTTTGTGGCGGCGCATTATCTGCTGAAAGAGCCACAGCCACAGGGAATACCGTTTCCATGAAAGGCTGGACATGGGCTCAACAATGCTTAGGTAGGTGAGACGGGTCAAAGTCACATCCACATGATGGAGGACCCAAGGTTTCCCAGCAGAACATTGCCCAAAGCATCACTGCCTCCGCCGCCCCGGCTTCTTCCCATAGTGCACCTGGTGCCATGTGTTCCCCAGGTAAGCCACGCCTTCTTCCCATAGTGCACCTGGTGCCATGTGTTCCCCAGGTAAGCCACGCCTTCTTCCCATAGTGCACCTGGTGCCATGTGTTCCCCAGGTAAGCCACGCCTTCTTCCCATAGTGCACCTGGTGCCATGTGTTCCCCAGGTAAGCCACGCCTTCTTCCCATAGTGCACCTGGGGCCATGTGTTTCTCAGGTAAGCCACGCCTTCTTCCCATAGTGCACCTGGGGCCATGTGTTCCTCAGGTAAGCCACGCCTTCTTCCCATAGTGCACCTGGTGCCATGTGTTCCCCAGGTAAGCCACGCCTTCTTCCCATAGTGCACCTGGGGCCATGTGTTCCCCAGGTAAGCCACGCCTTCTTCCCATAGTGCACCTGGTGCCATGTGTTCCCCAGGTAAGCCACGCACACACACCCGGCCATCCACGTGATGTAGAAGAACACGTGTGTAAGATTATCCATTAAACAGGCATCGATTCACAGACACATCAGACTCCAGGGACTTCCTGACCCCCCCCCTTCTCAATCCTTTGATTAGTGAGTCACAAACTCACCCCGTGGGCCAGTTGGTCAAATTAGTCCACCCAAACGTCCAGGCATCCAGATGTCCGACCCATCTCCAACCCAATTTACAAGGACACGTTAAACAACAGACAGACATTCCTTTGTTCCACAAACAACGATGACTTGTTAACGACCCAGGAAAACCCGACTCGTAGTCGGCACAATTTATCATCCCAGTGTAAAGTAATGAAATTACCTGGACCCAATAGAGTGCTAAATGCTTCCTGAATGGGCCATTAGCAAGCATTCAGGAGATCCCAAAAACATGGGTTAAAACACACTCCCCCTCCTTTGACAATGACCATTTCTCAAAGACCCTCTTTGAGATCCAGATACAAAGACTTCTATGTAACCGACTAGGAACTGAACTATATGAATCACGCACAATTACTTTGTCCAGGGTCAAACAATTTCAGTGCCACCGATTGTTGCATGATTCTCCTTTTTAAATATATGTTTTAGTACCGGGGAAATCACTAAGAAATCTCCTGACAACGTGTATCAATGTATTATGTATGTCTCATAGGATCTGCGGAGTGTTATATAACTAGACAGTTACCCCATCATAATTGCTATCATCATGCCCTCCATATATGGGAAACACGTGCTGTTTGGTATGTATGAAATAGTTAAATGATGACCCATATTTCTGTCCAGAGCACAGTTCTGTATAATGTACCAAATTTGCAATATGAAAATGATGCGTTTGAAATGCTCGTCAGAAGCCAGCGGAATCTGCTATCACATATCACATGAGGCAAAACGCTAATGATATGCGAGAACAGGAGCACAACAATATCTGATTGGCTGGAACACCTCCAGGGGCGGACCAAATGGATCTGTTAAGACAGGGATCAACAGTTGATACTTTGCTTTTTGCTGAGACTTTGTTTCGTGCGTCTAGCCACTGTTTGCAGTGACCACACCGTGGCTGACTCGTGCTGGATTCATCATCTTCTTGCCTGCACGTTTCACCAGCACTAAGAGCCACCAAAGCTCTTTCCGAACTCAACAACCCTTCTGAACCTCGCCAACAAACTTCAGTGAGCGTATACAACAGCCACGAGACGCAGAGGAAGCCTGTTGCACAGCAACGACGAAGCCTTACTCAGCACAACCCGGAACCGGAGACAAGCTCCTCCCGGCGGAGCCACCCTCGACAACCAGAACGCCCAGCCGCAAACGCAACGACCGCCCGCCAGCCAATCAGCGCCGCAGCCCTTCCTCACGAAAAGAGCCCGCGCTTCAGAGAGCAGTCAGGCAACGCAGATACAACTTTCATTTCTGGCCGAGCTGATGGAAATCGTGTCGAGCAGACACACTAAGGGTTTAATTACTGGATTCTCTCAGGTCGTGGTTTAAGAAATAGCTGCTAAAGCTAGAAGGTTGGGACTTAACTCCTCTAACAAATATCACCCTTTTCCTGCAAACTGTATGAATGAGTATGTGTGTGTTTTCATTAGTTTAGATTGTATGTCTTAGAATAGCTCAATTAAGTCTTGTATTCATTTTTCATCTAAACGTGTGTCTTGTGCTTCATGCTCATAAGTTGTTGCATTAAACTTTCGATCGTACATTACCGTGCTCATATGTTCATTGATATGACTCATGTCACTGAACATACAATTAATGATATTATTTCTGATGGCCAGGAAGTAAAATTCTGACCAGAATTGATAAGATAACTCTAATATCGACGTATCGCTGGACGAATAGTTGATGAGGTGTTAAATATTAATTCTGAATTATTCATATAGCTGATTCGGTTCTTTTAATTGTAAATCAATTCCCCAAAAGAGTTATTTGATCCGAATATCCCTTACACGTGATCATCAGACCAGGCCACCTTCTTCCATTACTCCATGGTCCAGTTCTGATGCTCACGGGCCACTGTTGGTGCTTTGGGCGGGGTCAAGGGTCAGCATGGGCACCCTGACTGGTCAGCGGCTGTGCCGCCCAATACGCAACAAACTGAGATGCTCTGTGTATTCTGAGCCCTTTCTATCAGAACCAGCTTTAACTTCTGGAGCAGTTTGAGCTCCAGTAGCTCGTCTGTTTGATCGGACCACACGGGCATCAATGAGCCTCGGCCGCCCATGACCCTGTGGCCGGTTCTCCACTGGTCCTTCATGACCCTGTGGCCGGTTCTCCACTGGTCCTCCATGACCCTGTGGCCGGTTCTCCACTGGTCCTTCATGACCCTGTGGCCGGTTCTCCACTGGTCCTTCATGACCCTGTGGCCGGTTCTCCACTGGTCCTCCATGACCCTGTGGCCGGTTCTCCACTGGTCCTTCATGACCCTGTGGCCGGTTCTCCACTGGTCCTTCATGACCCTGTGGCCGGTTCTCCACTGGTCCTTCATGACCCTGTGGCCGGTTCTCCACTGGTCCTCCATGACCCTGTGGCCGGTTCTCCACTGGTCCTTCATGACCCTGTGGCCGGTTCTCCACTGTTCCTTCATGACCCTGTGGCCGGTTCTCCACTGGTCCTTCATGACCCTGTGGCCGGTTCTCCACTGGTCCTTCATGACCCTGTGGCCTCTGATGATTTCTCTGACCCAGTCGTCTAGCCGTCACAATCTGGCCCTTGTCAAACTCGCTCAAATTCTTACGCTTGCCCATTTTTCCTGCTTCTAACACATCAACTCTGAGGACAACATGTTCACTTGCTGCCTAATATATCCCACCCACTAACAGGAGATGAAGAGATCATCAGTGCTATTCACTTCACCTTTCAGTGGTCATAATGTTATGCCTGATTGGTGTGTATATATTTATATATATAAAATTTGGTTTAAAAAAGTCATGTTCACATTACTCACCATAGACAGAAACACTGAATCTCTTCAGGGATGTTATTCTTCTGCTGCTGCTGAAGATCTGTAGTTTATAGAGTCCAGTGTGTTCAGATGTGATGTTTCTGATGGTCAGAGATCCAGTATGACTGTCCATCTGGAGTCTGTCTCTGAATCTCACATCATGTAATACAATGTCATTGGTCTTTCTATCCATTTTAACAATGAGAGAGCCTTGCAGTCCAAACGTCCACAGTATCTGATAATTTCTCTTTACTTTAACATCAGAGTTTAGAGAGACAGAATCTCCCTCAGTCATACACACTGACTTCACTTCATCACCACACACACCTGAAACAACTGAATAGATACAAAAACAGATAAACTGTCAGACACATGCAGGAAATGGGCACCAGTTAAGCAGGAAGTGGCTTTATTTTCTCAGAGTTTCCACTATCTTCATTACTTGTGAATCTGCCAACTTTTAATAATAATAATAATACATTTTATTTATAATGCGCTTTTCTTAAACCCAAAGCGCTACAGTAAAAATAGAACAGAAACAACAAAAGCAGTACAACAATTAATTAGAGAAAAACAGTCTTAAATAAATGTGTTAAAATGACCCAACATAGCTTGGGGCTTTGTCTGAAAAGACTCTTTCCCCCATGAGCTTACATGAAGGCTGGTGAAGTGAAAGAGAGTTAGCAGAGCGAAGAGTGTAAGGGCTGATGAGATCACAGAGATACTCAGGTGCATCCCATGAAGAGCCTTGTATGTTATAATAAGAATAAAATAAGATTTTTAAAATCAATTCTCGCATTTATGGGAAGCCAGTGCAGTTGTGAAAGAACCGGTGTAATGTGCACACGAGCGGCAGAATTCTGTATATACTGAAGCTTGCTCAGCGATTTAGCTAGAAGGCCAGAGAACAAGGCATGACAGTAATCTAACCTAGCTGTAATGAAGCATGTGTAAGCCTATCTGTGTCTGCAAAAGAGAGAAAACGTCTTCTATGTAAGCATTGTAGTATTTTTAAAGTAAAACTAAAACATTTTACCGTACTTTTGCAGTATTGGTAGAGATATTAATGTAGCTTAAATGAAACACACACACACACACATCTAAAAACTAGAGTCTTCATGTGTGTCTATAATGTAGAAAGGTTAGGCAGGATATGTGAAAGTAGATTACCTTGTAAACAGAGGACGAGAACAAAGACGGTCGTCATGCTGCTGAAGATCGAGCGTTATGATGTGTTCAGTCTCTGAAGCTTCAGCGGAGCAGAGGTTTCAGTTCCTGCTGACCTCCTCTGAGCTTCTGCGTCTGAGCAGATCGACGTCTCAATGTCTGCTGACCTCCTCTGAGCTTCTGCGTCTGAGCAGATCGACGTCTCAGTTCCTGCTGACCTCCTCTGAGCTTATGAGTCTGAGCAGATCGACGTCTCAGTGTCTGCTCACCTCCTCTGAGCTTCTGAGTCTGAGCAGATCGACGTCTCAGTGTCTGCTGACCTCCTCTGAGCTTCTGCGTCTGAGCAGATCGACGTCTCAGTTCCTGCTGACCTCCTCTGAGCTTATGAGTCTGAGCAGATCGACGTCTCAGTGTCTGCTGACCTCCTCTGAGCTTCTGAGTCTGAGCAGATCGACGTCTCAGTGTCTGCTGACCTCCTCTGAGCTTATGAGTCTGAGCAGATTGACGTCTCAGTGTCTGCTGACCTCCTCTGAGCTTATGAGTCTGAGCAGATCGACGTCTCAGTGTCTGCTGACCTCCTCTGAGCTTATGAGTCTGAGCAGATCGACGTCTCAGTGTCTGCTGACCTCCTCTGAGCTTCTGAGTCTGAGCAGATTGACGTCTCAGTGTCTGCTGACCTCCTCTGAGCTTATGAGTCTGAGCAGATCGACGTCTCAGTGTCTGCTGACCTCCTCTGAGCTTATGAGTCTGAGCAGATCGACGTCTCAGTGTCTGCTGACCTCCTCTGAGCTTATGAGTCTGAGCAGATCGACGTCTCAGTGTCTGCTGACCTCCTCTGAGCTTATGAGTCTGAGCAGATCGACGTCTCAGTTCCTGCTGACCTCCTCTGAGCTTATGAGTCTGAGCAGATCGACGTCTCAGTGTCTGCTGACCTCCTCTGAGCTTATGAGTCTGAGCAGATCGACGTCTCAGTGTCTGCTGACCTCCTCTGAGCTTATGAGTCTGAGCAGATCGACGTCTCAGTTCCTGCTGACCTCCTCTGAGCGTATGAGTCTGAGCAGATCGACGTCTCAGTGTCTGCTGACCTCCTCTGAGCTTATGAGTCTGAGCAGATCGACGTCTCAGTTCCTGCTGACCTCCTCTGAGCGTATGAGTCTGAGCAGATCGACGTCTCAGTGTCTGCTGACCTCCTCTGAGCGTATGAGTCTGAGCAGATCGACGTCTCAGTGTCTGCTGACCTCCTCTGAGCTTATGAGTCTGAGCAGATCGACGTCTCAGTGTCTGCTGACCTCCTCTGAGCTTCTGAGTCTGAGCAGATCGACGTCTCAGTGTCTGCTGACCTCCTCTGAGCTTATGAGTCTGAGCAGATCGACGTCTCAGTGTCTGCTGACCTCCTCTGAGCTTATGAGTCTGAGCAGATCGACGTCTCAGTTCCTGCTGACCTCCTCTGAGCTTATGAGTCTGGAGCAGATCGACGTCTCAGTTCCTGCTGACCTCCTCTGAGCTTATGAGTCTGAGCAGATCGACGTCTCAGTTCCTGCTGACCTCCTCTGAGCTTCTGAGTCTGAGCAGATCGACATCTCAGTGTCTGCTGACCTCCTCTGAGCTTCTGAGTCTGAGCAGATCGACGTCTCAGTTCCTGCTGACCTCCTCTGAGCTTCTGAGTCTGAGCAGATCGACGTCTCAGTGTCTGCTGACCTCCTCTGAGCTTATGAGTCTGAGCAGATCGACGTCTCAGTGTCTGCTGACCTCCTCTGAGCTTATGAGTCTGAGCAGATCGACGTCTCAGTTCCTGCTGACCTCCTCTGAGCGTATGAGTCTGAGCAGATCGACGTCTCAGTGTCTGCTGACCTCCTCTGAGCGTATGAGTCTGAGCAGATCGACGTCTCAGTGTCTGCTGACCTCCTCTGAGCTTATGAGTCTGAGCAGATCGACGTCTCAGTGTCTGCTGACCTCCTCTGAGCTTATGAGTCTGAGCAGATCGACGTCTCAGTGTCTGCTGACCTCCTCTGAGCTTATGAGTCTGAGCAGATCGACGTCTCAGTGTCTGCTGACCTCCTCTGAGCTTATGAGTCTGAGCAGATCGACGTCTCAGTTCCTGCTGACCTCCTCTGAGCTTATGAGTCTGGAGCAGATCGACGTCTCAGTTCCTGCTGACCTCCTCTGAGCTTATGAGTCTGAGCAGATCGACGTCTCAGTTCCTGCTGACCTCCTCTGAGCTTCTGAGTCTGAGCAGATCGACATCTCAGTGTCTGCTGACCTCCTCTGAGCTTCTGAGTCTGAGCAGATCGACGTCTCAGTTCCTGCTGACCTCCTCTGAGCTTCTGAGTCTGAGCAGATCGACGTCTCAGTGTCTGCTGACCTCCTCTGAGCTTATGAGTCTGAGCAGATCGACGTCTCAGTGTCTGCTGACCTCCTCTGAGCTTATGAGTCTGAGCAGATCGACGTCTCAGTGTCTGCTGACCTCCTCTGAGCTTATGAGTCTGAGCAGATCGACGTCTCAGTTCCTGCTGACCTCCTCTGAGCGTATGAGTCTGAGCAGATCGACGTCTCAGTGTCTGCTGACCTCCTCTGAGCTTATGAGTCTGAGCAGATCGACGTCTCAGTGTCTGCTGACCTCCTCTGAGCTTATGAGTCTGAGCAGATCGACGTCTCAGTTCCTGCTGACCTCCTCTGAGCTTATGAGTCTGAGCAGATCGACGTCTCAGTTCCTGCTGACCTCCTCTGAGCTTATGAGTCTGAGCAGATCGACGTCTCAGTGTCTGCTGACCTCCTCTGAGCTTATGAGTCTGAGCAGATCGACGTCTCAGTTCCTGCTGACCTCCTCTGAGCTTATGAGTCTGAGCAGATCGACGTCTCAGTTCCTGCTGACCTCCTCTGAGCTTATGAGTCTGAGCAGATCGACGTCTCAGTTCCTGCTGACCTCCTCTGAGCTTATGAGTCTGAGCAGATCGACGTCTCAGTGTCTGCTGACCTCCTCTGAGTTCATGAGTCTGAGCAGATCGACGTCTCAGTGTCTGCTGACCTCCTCTGAGCTTCTGAGTCTGAGCAGATCGACGTCTCAGTGTCTGCTGACCTCCTCTGAGCTTATGAGTCTGAGCAGATCGACGTCTCAGTGTCTGCTGACCTCCTCTGAGCTTATGAGTCTGAGCAGATCGACGTCTCAGTGTCTGCTGACCTCCTCTGAGTTTATGAGTCTGAGCAGATCGACGTCTCAGTGTCTGCTGACCTCCTCTGAGCTTATGAGTCTGAGCAGATCGACGTCTCAGTGTCTGCTGACCTCCTCTGAGCTTATGAGTCTGAGCAGATCGACGTCTCAGTGTCTGCTGACCTCCTCTGAGCTTATGAGTCTGAGCAGATCGACGTCTCAGTGTCTGCTGACCTCCTCTGAGCTTATGAGTCTGAGCAGATCGACGTCTCAGTGTCTGCTGACCTCCTCTGAGTTTATGAGTCTGAGCAGATCGACGTCTCAGTGTCTGCTGACCTCCTCTGAGCTTATGAGTCTGAGCAGATCGACGTCTCAGTGTCTGCTGACCTCCTCTGAGTTTATGAGTCTGAGCAGATCGACGTCTCAGTGTCTGCTGACCTCCTCTGAGTTTATGAGTCTGAGCAGATCGACGTCTCAGTGTCTGCTGACCTCCTCTGAGCTTATGAGTCTGAGCAGATCGACGTCTCAGTTCCTGCTGACCTCCTCTGAGCTTATGAGTCTGAGCAGATCGACGTCTCAGTGTCTGCTGACCTCCTCTGAGCTTATGAGTCTGAGCAGATCGACGTCTCAGTGTCTGCTGACCTCCTCTGAGCTTATGAGTCTGAGCAGATCGACGTCTCAGTTCCTGCTGACCTCCTCTGAGCTTATGAGTCTGAGCAGATCGACGTCTCAGTGTCTGCTGAACTCCTCTGAGCTTATGAGTCTGAGCAGATCGACGTCTCAGTGTCTGCTGACCTCCTCTGAGCTTATGAGTCTGAGCAGATCGACGTCTCAGTTCCTGCTGACCTCCTCTGAGCTTATGAGTCTGAGCAGATCGACGTCTCAGTTCCTGCTGACCTCCTCTGAGCTTATGAGTCTGAGCAGATCGACGTCTCAGTGTCTGCTGACCTCCTCTGAGCTTATGAGTCTGAGCAGATCGACGTCTCAGTGTCTGCTGACCTCCTCTGAGCTTATGAGTCTGAGCAGATCGACGTCTCAGTGTCTGCTGACCTCCTCTGAGCTTATGTGTCTGAGCAGATCGACGTCTCAGTGTCTGCTGACCTCCTCTGAGCTTATGAGTCTGAGCAGATCGACGTCTCAGTTCCTGCTGACCTCCTCTGAGCTTATGAGTCTGAGCAGATCGACGTCTCAGTTCCTGCTGACCTCCTCTGAGCTTATGAGTCTGAGCAGATCGACGTCTCAGTTCCTGCTGACCTCCTCTGAGCTTATGAGTCTGAGCAGATCGACGTCTCAGTGTCTGCTGACCTCCTCTGAGCTTATGAGTCTGAGCAGATCGACGTCTCAGTGTCTGCTGACCTCCTCTGAGCTTATGAGTCTGAGCAGATCGACGTCTCAGTGTCTGCTGACCTCCTCTGAGCTTATGAGTCTGAGCAGATCGACGTCTCAGTGTCTGCTAAAGGGTCATTTGTGTACGGATGGAGTTTCGATTAGTGAAGTTTTAGTAACTAATTTCGGGAGGAGCACGTCCAGATAATTAAACCTTCTAAATAATGGAGCACGCCAGATAACGTAATATAATCAAACCAAAGTGGAGCACGCCCAGATAATTAAAACCTAATTAAACACGAGTGGAGCATACTGAACTAATCAATTCAATCAACAACAGGAGGAGTGTTTATATACAGCTGACTCACCTTCCTTTCGTTGACAGTTTCTTAGCATTGTTGGTCTGACCGTCTGCTACAATGTCGCAAATCCAATCTTCCTCCTCTGACCAGGAAACCAGCTCTCCTCGGGACCCTCCGCCGCAATCTGCCGGCCCTAGGCCCACTCCTCCGCCGCTGGATACCGCACCCGAGCACCAGGCTTCTCAGCGCGGCCGCCAGCCTGCTCGATCCGCCTCACGCTCACCAAGACGCCGAGGCCAACCCTCGCCTCCACCAGCGAGACAGCCAACTCCCTCTCCGGCCTCCTCTTACATCTCGGCCGTCCCGACGATCCCAGCTATCGGGAAGTGGACGGTAGTAGGTCTGAGGCAAGCGCTGGCGAATTCCGACGTGCAGTTCTCGCGGAAATTGAACAAAGCGGAACTGAACAGCCTTTACGTCAGCTTGCAGCCAGCCTACCGCTCTCCTAAGCCCACTTCAGCCTACAGCAGGCAGAATAGAGCTTGCAGGGCTCAGGATTCCCCCCGTTCGACACCTCCTCTCCGTACAAGATCCGGCGCGATTCGAGTGACGAGCCGCAACAACAGGCCTTCAGCGAGCCTGGGACGCGCTCCAGACTCTACCGCGTCAAGGCCTCATCGGCTTGCACCCGAGGACCAACCTCGCACCGTGGCTTCTCCCGCTGTAGCGACGCTTGTAGCTGGGCCTGCCGGCCTGCCTCCAGCCTCTCAGCTCGCTCCTCCAACAGTTATTAACCCTTTTCATTTTCAGTGGCCTGCAGCTCCCACCGCAGATGCTAGCGCGAGCTTGCTAGCAGCCCAAGCTCAAAATCAACAACAGTCATTTCCAACACTCGCTAACACTTCTTCTTTTCAGTGGCCTGCAGCTCCAGTAAACGCAACACCGGCCCTACCCACAGCACAAGCTTCTATGTCTTACATGTATCCTCCTTTCTCTCATGCTCCCAACAACTTTTTCCTCCAAGCTCCAGAAGCAGCCCAGGCTCCTCTCTCTTCCAACCCCCTTCTGCAAACTAAATCCTCGTTTTCTCTCCTCACAGCAACACCGATGCCCGTCCCTTCTAACGCCGTTTCCTCTGAGCCGCCTCCAGTGACGCAAAACATCCGGGCTCAGATCCTGGCAGGTGTGGACATTGATTTGTCATCTCTCCTCTCCATGTTCCCCGTGTCAGACACAAACCGGCAGATAGACTGCGGGGATATTTCAGTCACTTTAAAAAACCCCAACCCACAATCATCCCGCTTACTTTCTTTTCCCGAATTTTCGATTGCTTTTTCCCGTTTCACAGATATAATTTGTTCAGTTTTTCCCCACAGGCGCCGTGAGCTAAATGATTATCTGGCCATAATAGCCGAGCTCGCGCTGTCCTATGGGGGAGGACATTTTTACACCTACCACAAACTCTTCGCTGCAAAATGTGCCGTGCGGCTCGCCCAGTGGAATCAGTGCGCTTACTGGGGCGCCCTAGACACGGATCTCCATAGCAGAGTGTTCCTAGGCTGCAGGAACATTTCGTGCGCTGTTTGCAGGTCAGTGGCACATTCTACGACATCGTGTCCTCAGATTAACCCCCACCCCCCCCGCCCGGAGACAACCCAGGTTAGGTCTACCAGTTATGTGCCACGACCTGCAACCTACTCAACAAACAACGATTTTAGAAGGTATCCCCCCCGCTTCGAAGACAGGCAGTCCTGCAACAAATTTAATTCAGGGAACTGCAGCAGACAGCGCTGTAAATTTTTGCATATCTGCAGTTTCTGTGGTGGTGCTCACGCACGATATGTATGCCCCGTGTTCAAATCACTGAATAAAAAACCAAATAATTACTTATCGACTCCTGTAAATATTTCTCGTCTGTCCATCGAATTGGCTCACCACCCGAACGCTGAATTTACGGATTATTTGCTGTCCGGCCTTGAACCCGGCTTCATACCCGGCGTCGAATGCCCGCTTTCCCAGAATACCATCTGCAATAATCTCCAATCTGCTCTCGCTGAACCCGAAGTCGTAGACAACCTGATTAAAAAAGAAGTCGAGTCAGGTTTTATGATAGGCCCTTTTGACGATTCTCCCTTCAAAACTTTTCGCATTAGCCCCATCGGAGTGGCTACAAGAAAATTCTCGGGTAAAAAACGTCTTATAATCGATCTCTCAGCTCCACACAATTCCCAGTTTCCGAGTATAAACAGCTTGATCCCTCTCGACGAATTCTCTCTCAAATACCATGACATAGATCAGGCAATCGAGATGATTAAAATCGCAGGTCGAGGCGCTTGGCTTGCAAAACTCGACATCACTTCTGCTTTCAAAGTGATGCCCATTCATCCAGATTCATGGCACCTATTTGGGGTTCGCTGGCACGAGAAGTTCTATTTTGCTGTACGCCTAACGTTCGGATGTAAAAGCAGCCCCAAGATTTTCGACATGCTTTCAGAAGCTGTTTGTTGGATTTTGTCGAACAATTATGCCATTCCTCACCTCATTCATCTGCTTGATGATTTTCTAATCATCTCGCCTCCCGACGCCATCCCGGCAGCACATATCCTCACCGTTTCAAACGTTTTTTCCGAACTCGGAATCCCCATTGCCCAGGAAAAAACCATGGGTCCTGCCACATCCAT
This sequence comes from Gobio gobio, assembly GCF_949357685.1. Taxonomy (NCBI): domain Eukaryota; kingdom Metazoa; phylum Chordata; class Actinopteri; order Cypriniformes; family Gobionidae; genus Gobio; species Gobio gobio. Next base: position 43,021,545 of record NC_137120.1, read on the forward strand.
TGAGTTTCTCGGCATTAAATTGGATTCAAAAAACTTCCAAGCTTCATTACCAAAAGAAAAAATTGATAGGATAATTCTCATCTCCTCTACCTTTCTAGATAATTCCCACTGTTCCAAACGCGAACTTCTATCACTGCTAGGTCACTTAAATTTCGCAATGCGCATTATTCCGCAAGGCCGCCCTTTTATCTCGCATCTCCTCTCACTCGCATCTTCGGTTCATGCACTAGAGGACCTCATTTTAATAACTAAATCGTGCCGCAACAAACTTAAGTTATGGATAACTTTCCTTAACCAGTGGAATGGCCTGTCTTTCTTCTACAACAATCTTGTTTCTTCCCCCGTTGACATCCAACTTTTTACAGATGCGGCTTGTAGTATACCCTTTGTGTGGTGTAGGAAGGAAGAAGACGGGGTCGGCTTAACTGGGACTGCACTTTATTGATCTCACGATCCTCAAAACTGTTGTAAGCGCTCGGCGCATTCAAACTCAAACTCATTAACTTTCTCAATAACTTTTCACTTCAACACTCCAGACTCTCTCTCAGTATACAGCCTCAGCCGACGTGTGTCAGTCCCAGTCCTGAACTCTCTCTCCCATCTCTCTCTCTGCTGCAGCTTATAAGCAGTCTCTCCAGCCAATTACTGCAATCAAAGACAGGTGTTAATCATTTGCACTTGACCTACTTACCAACCGCTCGGCCCTGCTCTCTCTCTCCCGCTACAGACCTTGCAAAACCACGCCCCCTCCGCCACATACCCCCACCGCCCGACTCAGGCCGGGGAGCCATCCGGCCTGCAGCCTCCCCCCTCCCCCTCCTGGAGAGGAAGTCAGCCACAGCCATCTGAGCACCCGGCCTGTGGACCACCTTGAACTTAAATGGCTGTAAAGCTAGATACCAACGGGTGATCCGCGCGTTGGTATCCTTCATGCGGTGGAGCCACTGCAAGGGGGCGTGGTCCGAACAGAGGGTGAACTCCCGCCCCAGGAGGTAATAGCGAAGGGTGAGAACGGCCCACCTGATGGCCAAACACTCCTTCTCAATGGTGCTGTACATCGTCTCTCTCTTAGAGAGCTTGCGACTGATGTACAGCACTGGCCGCTCCTCACCCTCCACCTCCTGGGACAGGACCGCGCCCAACCCTCTGTCCGAGGCGTCAGTCTGTAGAAGAAAAGGGAGAGAAAAGTTAGGAGCCTGCAAGAGCGGTCCACCACACAGAGCAGCCTTTATCTGAGTAAAAGCCTGCTGGCACCGCTCCGTCCACTGAACCGTATCTGGTACCTCTTTTTTAGTTAGATCAGTCAGCGGGCTAGCGAGGTCCGAATAATTAGGTACAAACCTCCTGTAATATCCCGCTAGCCCCAGGAACTGTCTAACCTCCTTTTTGGTCTTGGGTCTCGGACAGGCTGCAACAGCTGCGGTCTTGTCAATTTGGGGACGCACCTGACCATGACCCAAGTGGAAGCCCAGATACTTTACTTCCACCCGCCCAATTGCACACTTCTTCGGGTTGGCGGTAAGCCCCGCCCTTCTCAGCGACTTCAGGACAGCTCGCAAGTGCTGCATATGACGCTGCCAGTCTGCACTGTAGATGATGATATCATCCAGATAGGCAGCGGCATATGCAGCATGCGGCCGGAGAATTCTGTCCATTAGACGCTGGAAGGTTGCGGGAGCCCCGAACAGGCCAAAAGGAAGGGTGACGAATTGGTGTAATCCAAACGGCGTGGTGAAAGCGGTCTTTTCTTTGGTCATTGGAGACAAGGGGATCTGCCAATAACCCTTAGTCAAGTCCAGCGTCGAATAAAAACGAGCAGTCCCTAGCCGATCAAGCAATTCGTCAATCCTTGGCATTGGATAAGCATCAAATTTCGACACCGCGTTCACCTTACGATAATCCACACAGAAACGGACCGAGCCGTCAGGTTTAGGCACTAAAACAATCGGGCTCGCCCAGTCACTGTTGGATTCTTCTATCACACCCATGTCAAGCATAGCCTCTAATTCTTCCTGAACCACTTTTTTCTTATGTTCAGGCAAGCGGTACGGCCGGCTGCGAACCACAACTCCCGCCTCAGTCTCAACGTGGTGCTGGATGAGATCGGTGCGACCAGGTAGGGGCGAGAACACGTCAGCGAACTCCGCTTGTAAATGTTTTACGTCAGTGAGCTGCGAGGGCGAGAGGTGGTCTCCCCCCGGGGCCAGAGCGAGAGATTGAGGTTTTTTAACCGCCTCCGGCCCGAGATCCTCCTCTCCGCTCACCACCGTCGCGAGCATCACTGACTCCGCCTCAGACCATTTCTTTAGCAGGTTGAGGTGGTAAATTTGACGTGCCCCGTCCCTATCTGATCGAATCACCTCATAGTTGAGATCGCCAACTCGCCGTGTGACCTCAAAGGGTCCTTGCCACTTTGCGAGTAATTTCGAGCTCGACGTAGGGAGTAATACAAGTACCTTATCTCCCGGAGTGAATTGACGAAGTCTAGCACCTCTGTTGTATAGCTGTCTCTGTTTGTCCTGAGCCTGTAACAAATTCTCCATTGACAGCTGCCCCAAAGTGTGGAGTTTTGTTCTCAGGTCCAGGACATACTGAATTTCATTTTTACTCGCTGAAGGTCCCTCCTCCCAAGCCTCCCTAAGGACATCCAGCACCCCCCGGGGCTGGCGCCCATAGAGAAGCTCGAAGGGGGAAAACCCCGTGGAGGCTTGCGGGACCTCGCGAAAAGCAAACATCAGAGGTTCTAGCCATTTATCCCAATTTTTGGCGTCCTCGTGAACGAACTTACGAATCATGGATTTCAACGTGCGATTAAACCGTTCCACCAAGCCATCTGTTTGTGGGTGATAGACGCTTGTGCGAACCGATTTAACGCCCAACAACTCGTAAAGTTCGCGAATCGTTCGTGACATGAACGCCGTGCCTTGATCGGTGAGAATCTCTTTCGGGATTCCCACCCGGGATATTAATGAAAACAGTGCGCTCGCAACACTTTTCGCCGAAATAGTGCGGAGCGGGACTGCTTCCGGGTATCGCGTTGCATAGTCTACCATAACTAATGCAAAGCGATGCCCGCGTGCTGACCGCTCTAATGGCCCGATGAGGTCCATACCAATTCTCTCGAAGGGGACCTGCACTAGCGGGAGTGGGCACAAGGGTGCTTTTGGGGTGGCCGGTGGATTCACCAACTGACATTCACGACAAGACGCACACCATCTGCGTACATTCTCGTGAATGCCCGGCCAAAAGAAACGAGCCATTAGACGGTTGAGTGTAGCCGTTTGTCCTAAATGCCCGGCCATAGGATTACAATGAGCCGCCTGGAAAAGCATTTCCCGGCGGCTTTTAGGTACTAATAACTGGGTTGTATCCTGCTTTGACTGGGCGTCTTGGGTCACCCGATACAACCTATCCTTTAAAATACAAAAATAGGGATAAGAGAGCGGCTGGTCAGGCTGGAGAAGGTGGCCGTCGATGGAACGGACCTGATTAAACGCGTTTTTCAGCGACTCATCCAGGGACTGTTCCAGGGGAAAGTCATCACGGTCTGTGAAAATGGGCATCTCCAGACCGCTCTGTTCCCCCGGACCGGCCCCCGGTGGTCCCGAATCCACCTCTCCCGACTGAGCAACCGTCTCTTTCCCCTTTACACATTTTCCCCAAGAAGCATCCGCACACAAATGCCCCAACAATTTATTAAATGCTGGCCAATTGGTCCCCAAAATTAGCGGATGCCGGAGGTGCGGGTTAATTGCCACCTCCACACTATGCGTTTGTCCCCGAAATTGAATATCCACGGGCAACAACGGATAGTTCACCACTTCCCCGTGCACACACCTCACCTTAACCATGCGGCGGTTATCCAACACCTTAGACCGAATCAGGCTTTGATGGATGGAGGTCTGGTTACAACCCGAATCCACCAAAGCCTGATAAGTACCCCCCTCGATACATACAGGTATCTGGTACAGGCCAGCTTGATCGAGGGCGGCTTGCGGCGCGTCGGGGACCCGGATCAGTGTCCCCACCTCCATCACTGGACACTGATCGATGAAATGGCCGGGGTCCCCACAGCGCCAGGAAGCCGGCCCAGGCTTCCCCGCCGCTCTAGTGGCTGGCAGTGGGTCCTGTAATTGGCGTGGAGAGAGTGCCGGAGAAGATGAGGGAAACTGGTCAGTCGTCACTCCCCCTCCCCGGGGCGCCGGTCTGGGAGCCGCCGTAACGTCGGGCGGAAACCTCCACCTCCACCTCGGTGCCGGTCTCGGCAGCATTCCGGCACGCGACCTGGGAAGGGGGACAGGTTTGGGGAGAGAAGGGGAAGAAACAGCAGGAGGGCGAGAGAGAGAGAGAGAGAGAGAAGCCGATGGCAGGGGCTCGCCGACCCCGGTGCACGCCACCATGTGGTCCTCCGCCAACTGGATGGCCTGGGTCAGCGACGTCGGGCGGTGGCACTGGACCCACTGCGCGGTCTTCTGGGGAAGCCGTGCGACGAACTGTTCCAGTACCACCCTGTCGATGGCTCCCTCGACGTCGCTTCCGCCGGCCATCAGCCACTTGCGGCACGAGTCCCGGAGCTGGTGCGCGAAGACGAAGGGCCGGCCAGAGTCGTCGAGGGTCAGGGTCCGGAACCACTGCCGATGTTGTTCCGGACTCCGGCCGACCCGCTGCAAGATGGCGCGCTGCAGGTCTTCGTAGTCCAGGAGGTTCTGGACTGGCAGTTGGTGGGCGGCTGCCTGCGCCTCCCCAGACAAGAGCGGCAGGAGCCGCATTGGCCAGTCCGACCTGGGCCACCCCCGGGACTCGGCGGACCTCTCGAAGAGGTCGAGGAACGCCTCCGGATCATCCTCCGGGCCCATCTTCGAGAGGCTGATGGTAGCGGCCGAGTCGGTGTTACACGGGGGGGTGGCCGGAGCCTCCCGGACCATCCAGCTCCGGAACAGCTCGCGGTCTTCATGCTGGGTCCGGATGAGGGCCTCGAAGCGCCGGTCCTGCTCCGCCCTCACGGCCAGCAGGTCCTCGTGGGTCTGTTGATGAAGACCAGCGAGCAATTGTACCAGGTCCGCAAGCGGCGTCTTTGGCGGGGTCTGCATCGCGGCGGCACTCTTCTTCCTTCCCGGGTTTCGGCACCAGTGTAGTATACCCTTTGTGTGGTGTAGGAAGGAAGAAGACGGGGTCGGCTTAACTGGGACTGCACTTTATTGATCTCACGATCCTCAAAACTGTTGTAAGCGCTCGGCGCATTCAAACTCAAACTCATTAACTTTCTCAATAACTTTTCACTTCAACACTCCAGACTCTCTCTCAGTATACAGCCTCAGCCGACGTGTGTCAGTCCCAGTCCTGAACTCTCTCTCCCATCTCTCTCTCTGCTGCAGCTTATAAGCAGTCTCTCCAGCCAATTACTGCAATCAAAGACAGGTGTTAATCATTTGCACTTGACCTACTTACCAACCGCTCGGCCCTGCTCTCTCTCTCCCGCTACAGACCTTGCAAAACCACGCCCCCTCCGCCACACGGCTCCTTCAGTTGGCTTCGGGGGTTTTTTCCAGGTTCGCATCTCCTTGGCCACCACAGCTTCAGGACATGTCACAGTCCTCAGCGCTATTTGAGCTTTATCCTCTCGTTGTAGCGGCTTTTCTGTGGGGGAAAGAATGGACGGCTAGCAGCATATTAGTGCATTGCGACAACGAAGCGACAGTCCAGTGCATTAATAAAGGCCGCTCTCATTCATTAGCCTTGATGGCCCTTCTAAGACGTCTCATCTGGATCTCAGCCTGTGATCAATTTATTATTCTTGCAAAACATGTCCCAGGGTCCGAAAATCTAATTGCTGACTCTCTGTCTCGTTTTCTGTTTCAGAAATTCAGGATATTGGCTCCAGAGGCGGATCAGTTCCCAACTCCAGTACCTCATTATTCAGAACTGATATTCCCTTAAACCACCCGCTAAAACCCCTCCTTGACGCATCGCTCAACAGCATCCTCCAAGCTGTTTCACCCAGGACTATACAATCCTATGTGACAGCGTGGAGATCAAATCTTTCCACCTTTCATATAGATTACAGTTTCCTGATTTCTCTCTCCTTGCAATCACCTCTTTCATCTCCTATCTCAACAATATTAAGGGCCTCCAAGTCGGGTCCATCAAAGGCTACCTGAGCGGCATCCAATTTTTCCACAAACTGATTTACGGCGCTCCCTCCCAAGAGATAAATAATTCTCAAACCTCCCTCCTGATCAAAGGGATTCAGCGATCACAGCCCACCCGCCCTGACAGCAGACAACCCATAACACTAGATGTTCTCACAAAATGCATCCATACACTTCGTACAAATTACCAGCCCCTCGACACAGCCCGCACACTCGACACCATGTTTATTTTAGCTTTTTTCGGTTTTCTCAGATGCTCCGAAATCGCGATCACTTCCAAATTCGACCCAAAAATACACCCCACCATTTCAGACTTATCAGTACTCGATGGCGAAACCATATCATACTTAATCAAACGAAGCAAGACAGACCAAGCTAAAAAAGGTCATTCGATTTACATTTTCAACATCCCGTCTCCAATTCAACCATACCAAACCGTTCTTGCGTACCTCCAAATTAGGAAATTTCAGGCTAAATCTCCTTCCGAACCCCTTTTTATAGACTCTTCCAACAAACCCATTACACGCTTCTGGTTCCAAAAACATCTCAAAACCGTTCTCCAGCAATCAGGTACCCCAGCGGAAAATTTTTCAAGTCACTCCTTTCGCATAGGGGCAGCAACAACAGCAGCGAAAAAAGGCCTCTCCCAGCAGCAAATCCAAGCTCTTGGAAGATGGTCGTCAGATGCTTTCCAAAGCTACATCAGGACCGACCGGTTCCACATCAGGAAAGCCCATCAAACCCTTATTTTATAACCCTAGACTTGCATATATTTTAACCCTTTCTTCCATCTGGCGAGGCTCAACCATCTACTATCCATATTTTCTTTCTCTGTCCAGCGAGGGCCCTCCTGGACATACCTCTATGCTTTACCTTCCACCCGTCTGCCAGCGAGGCTACCCCTCCGATTGCCGTGAGTCTCGATCTCCCGTCTGATGCTGTGAGAGCTCTCCTGCCGGGTGTTTCACATCTTTTTCACTGTACCATTGACCGATGGGACCCACTCACCTGATGCCAGTAAGCCGCTCCAGACAGAGGCTGGGTGGGCCCCCTCGGTCAGTCTTCCTCTTTAATTAAGACGCTCCGAGAAAAAAAAAAAAAAAAAAAAAAAAAAAGCCAGAGCCAGGCCCCCCTCAGACGCCGCAAGAGCTTTCCCAATCGGTAATTTGAGGATGCTCCTCATTTATCAGCCGGTAGGATTGTTTCTCATCTGTTGCAGTGAGCCTGGCCCCCCTCAGACGTTGCAAGGACCTTCCCGATCGGTCATTCTAATTCAAGGCTGCTCCTCATTCATCGGCCGGTAGGGCTCGTTTCTCGTCTGTTGCAGTGAGCCTGACCCCCCTCAGACGTCGCACAAGCTTTCCCAAATCGGTAATTTGTGAGGATGCTCCTCATTTATCATCCGGTGGGATTGTTTCTCGTCTGTTGCAGTGAGCCAGGCCCCCCTCAGATGTTGCAAGGGCCTTCCCGATCGGTAATCTTAATTTAAGGCTGCTCCCCGTATATTGGCCGGTAGGGTTGTTTCTCGTCTGTTGCAGTGAGCCTGACCCCCCTCAGACGTCGCAAGAACCTTCCCAATCGGTAATTTTTGAGGATGCTCCTCATTTATAAGCCGGTAGGATGGTTTCTCGTCTGTTGCAGTGAGCCGGGCCCCCCTCAGATGTTGCAAGAGCCTTCCCGATTGGTAATTTTTAATTTAAGACTGCTCCTCGTTTATCGGCCGGTAGGGTTGTTTCTCGTCTGTTGCAGTGAGCCTGACCCCCCTCAGACGTCGCACAAGCTTTCCCAAATCGGTAATTTGTGAGGATGCTCCTCATTTATCATCCGGTGGGATTGTTTCTCGTCTGTTGCAGTGAGCCGGGCCCCCCTCAGATGTTGCAAGAGCCTTCCCGATCGGTAATTTTAAATTTAAGACCGCTCCTCGTTTATCGGCCGGTAGGGTTGTTTCTCGTCTGTTGCAGTGAGCCTGACCCCCCTCAGACGACGCACAAGCTTTTCCAATCGGTAATTTGTGAGGATGCTCCTCATTTATCAACTGGTGGGATTGTTCTCGTCTGTTGCAGTGAGCCGGGCCCCCCTCAGATGTTGTAAGAGCCTTCCCGATCGATCGTTCCAAACCAAGGTTGCTCCCAGCACATCGGCCAGTAGGACCCGTTTCGCCGACGCTGTGAGCTGCTCCCACCGGAGGCAACACGGGCCCTCCTGGTCTAGCAACCAGGCCTATCAAAACGCCAGGCCACCAATTATCCGCGTATTTGGGGGGGATTTTCATGGTGGCTGTCCGGTTATTTGCATTTTGGGGGATACTCTGGGTTCGGGCCAAAATTCCGAGCCCGGAGCCCTCCCCCGGACAGCACGCCAAATACGCATAATCTTTTACTCCATTTAATTTGATGTAAGTGTGAACTCGTGAAGTGAAGTTTTAGTAACTAATTTCGGGAGGAGCACGTCCAGATAATTAAACCTTCTAAATAATGGAGCACGCCAGATAACGTAATATAATCAAACCAAAGTGGAGCACGCCCAGATAATTAAAACCTAATTAAACACGAGTGGAGCATACTGAACTAATCAATTCAATCAACAACAGGAGGAGTGTTTATATACAGCTGACTCACCTTCCTTTCGTTGACAGTTTCTTAGCATCCCTCCACCACCCCATCTCCTCACTTGATTGAATAAAAACCTATTAGACATCTACTCAATCCATAACGCAATACAGTCTTGTTCTAGACCAACCCTATCACGGGGGATACTCTGGGTTCGGGCCAAAATTCCGAGCCCGGAGCCCTCCCCCGGACAGCACGCCAAATACGCATAATCTTTTACTCCATTTAATTTGATGTAAGTGTGAACTCGTGAATTGGCTATTTATAGCATCATCTGAACCCTTATCTGTAATTGTTCTGGTTGCAGAACTTCACATCACGTCTGCGGTTGGGTCATACTATAATCCCAGAACCGGTGATGTTGGAGATTCTGGACCGAGGGGTCTTGAAATGTTACATTTTGTAAACTGACATTTTAAATAACGAAAATTAAAAACGTTATATGAAATGAATTACAACATTTTAGAAACAGAATATTAAAACAATCTGTATTTTGCATTATTGTTTAAAAATATTGAAAACCACAATGAGGAGGAAAATATGCTTTAATAAAGAATAAGACATTTGCAGCACAGGGGTTAGGCCTACTAGAATTTACATTTCTCCATACAGCATGAAAAAATCAAACCAGTGCTTTATAGAAGTGTTTTACATTTCATTGATATGATATTGATATGACGATATGCAAACTGACACAGAAACTCTTTAACACACACTCCGTGTCATTTGTAAGAGTTGTGACCACTATCATTGAGGAACTGATGGTGATGTCTGTTTCCTCTTCTTCTGTTCATCCTTCATCAATCTGAAATCATCCACCAATACAGCAACAGTAGCCACGCCCACCAGAACAGAGAGAGCCAATTGGATCACAGCTTCAGTAAAACCACAACACTGGACAGAGTCTGAGAGAAGGAAAATAAAAACACTAAATCATCAGTGAGCTCAATACCTCATAAAAGATCCTTTCCTAAATAATGCCTCACAAATGACCAGTACATGCTCTACTGTACCTGCACATGTGTGACAGAGATGGCTGATGTCCAGATGTGTGGTGTGGTTTGTGATGGGATTGTTGAGCACACAGCTGTAGATGTTGTTATCCTGATATTCCACCTCCAGAGGTAGAGAGAGACTGATGCTGAGATCATGAGATGAGGTGAGACTCATTGGCCGTTTGACTCTTCACTCTGTGTGCTTGTAGTGATGATGTCAGGTGCTTTAAAACAAACAACATATTAAACAGACACTACAAAACCCATACAAGAAAGTAAGAGGAATAAAGGTCAAATATAACAGTGATATTTAACTCACCATAGACATTAACTATGAGCGTCTCCTGTGAGGTTGTTCCAGAGCTGCTGATGGACACTGTGTAATATCCAGAGTCACTGAATCTGATGTGTGTGATGGTCAGAGCTCCAGTCAGTGTGTGAATCTCCATCAGCTCCAGTCAGTGTGTGAATCTCCATCAGCTCCAGTCAGTCCAGTCAGTGTGTGAATCTCCATCAGCTCCAGTCAGTGTGTGAATCTCCATCAGCTCCAGTCAGTCCAGTCAGTGTGTGAATCTCCATCAGCTCCAGTCAGTGTGTGAATCTCCATCAGCTCCAGTCAGTGTGTGAATCTCCATCAGCTCCAGTCAGTGTGTGAATCTCCATCAGCTCCAGTCAGTGTGTGAATCTCCATCAGCTCCAGTCAGTGTGTGAATCTCCATCAGCTCCAGTCAGTGTGTGAATCTCTCATCAGCTCCAGTCGGTGTGTGAATCTCCATCAGCTCCAGTCAGTGTGTGAATCTCCATCAGCTCCAGTCAGTGTGTGAATCTCCATCAGCTCCAGTCAGTGTGTGAATCTCCATCAGCTCCAGTCAGTGTGAATCTCTCATCAGCTCCAGTCAGTGTGTGAATCTCCATCAGCTCCAGTCAGTGTGTGAATCTCCATCAGGATGTGGATTAAAGCTGTGCTTATAGACCTCAGCAATCCGTGAGTTATCTGGTCCGAACGTCCACGTCATGTGATCATTTCTCTGAATGTAAACTTCAGTGTGTAGAGTGACAGAATCTCCTCCATCACTGATAGTACCTTTATTCCTCCTGCCTCGACATCTGCAATAGTCAAGTCAACTTTATTTATATAGCGCTTTTAACAATGCAGATTGTTTCAAAGCAGCTTCACAGTGTTAAACAGGAAAATAACGCAGCATAATTTTATTCAGCTGTATAGCCATTCTGGAGAAAACGCTGATGTCATCAGTTCATTTCAATTATCATACAGTGACAGTGTGGGCTTTAGATCAATAATTAGATCAGTAATTTAGTTTAAATGGTTAATTTAGTTTAATAATTAGATTTATTTGGATATTTAGTTGAGAAATTTAGAAAAATCAATACAAACACACAAACAGTATAAATACACATCACACACACAACATATACATATACATACATACATACATACATACATACATACATACATGTACAATTGTGGCTTGAGAGTCGATGGGTAAAAACGTTTAAAATGTTCATAAACAGGAAATGTTTTATTCTTATTTCTAGAATGAATATGATCTTAGTTATCATCATAATCTTTCACGGCATGTTCATAAATCTGACAGTTATCGCCATCACTGCAAAACTAACACTAGCATGAAAGCCATGAGGTTCACCATCACACCAAACAACACTGTGTTAGCAAGACTGAGTGTGTGTGTGTGTGTGTGTGTCTTCAGCAGAGCTCAGAATAAATCTGATAACCTTCTCAGTGTTAGGAGACGTTTCACTGAGAATGACCACAAGATCAGAACCACTGGTCCCTCAACGTCTCTGTACACTGAGTGTTATCAGACGGAAGGGTTAATCTCAGGTTAACATCTCTCTCTCTCTCACACACACACACACACACACACACGCACGCACGCACGCAAGCACACACACGTGTAACCGGTCGACTCGCACTTTCCCAGCGACACCAGTTAGGAATGACTTATCTGCGTTGTGTATTAATGTGGACACGGGACAACAGACGACAGTTCACTGGATCTTTAATCACTGCTGCTGCCTGTTAAACATAGAAATAAGCAGCCTCTTTGAGTGAGATTGCCCTTTTCCTTTCTATAAAATAAATGTGTTGTACATTTAATCACCATGTGCTCACTTCCATAAATAAAGAAAAATATAACTCCAAAATAATAAAACGACAAAAATAACCACACATAGAAGTAAAATAACACTTTACACATGTGTTTGAGTGAAAATATAGATATAAAAGCAATAATTGGGATAAAGATTAAAGAAGATTATCAGGAAAATTAACAGATACCCACCTCTCCCATGAGATTACAATATCAAAAGGGGAGAGGAAGGGGGGGGGACAGGAAGTTAAGGCATCTTGTGATCACACAACACTTAAAGGAGAAACACTCATTTTGATCAGGTAACCACAGAAGACATATATGAACAAGTTTGTGTTAATTATTCCCAACAGTACATATTTATCAGTGTAATTTCTATACCCGTTACACTCACCCCCCAGAATTTACACAAAATTTTGAGTACAACACAAAAAGCATAGGTCATAAGTATCACTTAGTCTACACTTTAAGAAAACAGTGAAGACTATCAACATAGAAAGTTACCCTACTAAGGGATACAAATATGAAAGAAGTTGGCCAAACCTCAACACATGTTGTAGGCATATGCAAAGTGCCCATTACACTTTGAAAAGAAACTCGAGACCATATGTTTAAACAGGATACACATGAGAAAATACAGGAAATTACAGTATTATCAGAGACGGTGCAGTACAATACACCAATTTAAACATGGATAACAGGAGATACAAACTCCGCACCAAGTAAGGTTTCGAGTTGAACCATTGACTCAATCAGCCTACGAACAGGCCGAATTATTCTACCAAGCCTGGTAGTGTAGTGACTGTCAGAGTTATCGTCAACCACAGGATCATATGAACTTTTAGGAACAGTAGGACAAAAAGCACTAACTTCAGTACCACGGTCAACAGATAAATCATCTTGTGCTTCTGAAACACTTTGAGAAGGATGGGATGAAACCCAAGAAGCAGTACGATCATCATCACAAACGGCTATGTGAGAAATTACAGATAGAGATTCTGCATGTGAAAAATCATTAGTGACAGGTATTGCTGATTCAGCCACATCACATACAGAATGAGAGGGTGTGGGACCAGGACCATCACCAACACTTTCACCAACAGAAAACTCAGACTCTGTTGTGGGCAACGGGAGAAAATTAACTGGCAACAGGAGATTCCCACGTACCACTTTCTCACGACCAGATCTGTCACGGATCTTATAAATGTGCAGGGAAGGTTTGGAAGCAACAACAGAATACATGTTGGGTTCTCATTTATCAGCAAGCTTCCTTTGACCTCTACAGCCTTTGTTGGCAATGAGGACTTGATCGCCAACTGACAGAGGTAATCCCTTGACTCTCTTGTTGAACTGATCAGACTGATGCTTTTGTTCTGCAGTGGAGTTCTTTTGAGCCAGCGCCATAGTAGACTGTAGATCATTGACCAGAGATCGAACATAGTCATTATAATCACAGACTGACTCATCATGAAGCACACTTTGAAACTTAAGGTCAACAGGTAATCTCGGCACCCTCCCGAACATCAGGTAAAAAGGGGCAAATCCAGTTGTTTCATGGGAAGTGCAGTTATACATGAATGTCATAGTTTGTACTAACCTTTCAGTTCCACCATTCCCCATGGGGTGGTACGGGGAAGTCCGTGTCTTTTCGACGCCAGTAAGTTCAAGAAGCTCTGCTATCAGCTCGATCTCAAAATTTGCTCCCTGATCTGAATGAAGACGCTGGGGGAAATCCATAGATGCAGAAGAAGCCATCCCACAGTTTCCGAGCAACACTCTTAGCAGACTGGTTTCGACAGGTAAAAGCGTGAGCAAGCTTGGTGAAATGATCAGTAATTACCAAGACATCAACAGACTTATTGTGCCGATCTTCAGCAGTCCAGAAATCAATACAGACAAGCTCCAGTGGAGCAGTGGTCTTAATGCTCTCCAAGGGGGCTCTTGCTGCAGGTTCTGGAGTTTTACTCAGGACACAACGGGTACAAGTCTTAACGTAATCACGCACATCACGTTCCATCCCAGGCCAATAGAATCTCTGGCGGGCTAAAGACAGTGTACGTGGTTGACCTTGGTGACCGGCCAAATCATGAACACCAGAGAGAGCTTGCTGTTTCAGGGAATCAGGTAGGACGAACTGAAACTTCTTATGCTTTGTGAGTGGATCCTTGATGGCTCTGTACAGAATGCCATTGAGCAAAAATAGTTTTTCCCACTGCTTCAAAACCCTCAAAACATGAAAATCTTCATTCGCACGCTCACGCCTGGAAGGTCTACGCTTCCTGCCGACCCAGAAGGCCACCCTTGAAATAACTGCGTCTTGGTGCTGCTGACACTGCAAGTCAGACAATGAAAAGGCATAGATAACATCTTGACAATCAGGAATCAAAGAACTCAAATGGTCAGCCAGGGATGTTGCTCTGGATACAGCTCCTGAATCCCAATCACCACAGGAAGACAATATAGACGACACATCCTCGGCAGTCATGGAAACATCATTTTCAGGGTTTTGATCGAGGTCAGTGTCAAGTGTCTGTGGCTGACAAGTGAGGTGGAATGCCTTCTGCACAGAATCATCTTCCACACTGTGCACATGCTTCAGCAGTTCGGAGTACGGTTCAGACAGAAGTCGCTGACTCACTGGCTTGACGAACGGGTCACGACTGAGCGCATCCGCCACAACATTCAACACACAACAACAGGGACGTACTTGATCTTAAAGTTGTACGGGGCACGTTTTGAAACCCAGCGCTGCTCATATGCGTCTAATTTAGGTTTTGTCATGATATATGTGAGCGGATTATTATCGGTCCATACCGTGAATTCATGGCCTTTAAGCCAGTGGCTAAACTTGTCACACACCGACCATTTGAGGGCCAAGAACTCCAGTCTATGTGCAGGGTAGTTGGCTTGGCTGTGGCTCAAAGACTTGCTGGCGAAAGCCACAGGACGTGCTTTATCCTCACCAGTGGGAACTTGAGAAAGCACTGCACCTAGGCCGTCCAACGACGCATCTGTGCAGAGAATGAAGGGACGCTTAAAGTCAGGGTGGGCCAACAACTTCACACTCTCGACAAGTGCTCTTTTCAACTCCTCAAAGGCGACATCACATGCAGGAGTCCAGTCTTGAAGAGACAATTCCCGGAAAGTGCCAGCTCTATTAGGACGATTCGTACCTTTCGCCAATCGTTTCTGACCGGCCGTCAAATTGAACAAAGGCTTCGCAATCCGTGAACAGCCAGGGATGAAGCTCTGATAGTAAAGGACCATGCCCAGAAAGGATCTAATTTTCTTTGGTGAAGGTGTGGAGCCGTCCTCCTTCATCAGGTCTTTCTTCTGAAAGACAGAAATGACTGCCACTTTGCCTTCATCCACGGAAACTCCTGAACCACTGATCACATGACCGAGAAATTTAATAGAGCACCTGAGGAAGTGACACTTTTTTGGAGCCAACTTCAAATTACTTGCTCGCAACCGTGAAAACACCACTTCCAAGCGCTGTAAGATCTCCTGTTCAGAGCGGCCGAAAAATAACAAATCGTCGAGGTAGCAGAGGAGGCTGGAAAAGTTAAGATCACCAAATATGCTGAACATCATACGCATAAAGGATGCCGGACTGTTACACAGACCCTGGGGAAGACGGTTATATTCATACAAGCCCATAGGTGTCGTGAATGCTGTGTAATGGCGATCAGATGCATGTAGTGGGACGTTATAAAATCCCGATGTTAGATCCATGGAGCTGAAGAGAAGATTGCCACCAAGAGCAGCCAGAAAATCCGCCTGATGGGGTAAAGGATGAGCATCCTTGACAGTTTTTGCATTAAGCCAGCGAAAATCAGTACAGATTCTTAGAGATCCATCCTTCTTCCAAACCATGACCAGAGGAGATGCATACTCGCTGACGGATTTGCTAATAATGCCTTTTTCTTCCATGTCAGAAAGAACCTCTCTCAATTTTTGATAGTGAGCAGGAGGGATTCGCCGATACGGCAGGCGGAACGGACGCTCATCGCACAGATAAATTCTGTGAACAAAGTCTTTCGCCTCTCCACAATCGAGTCTGTCTTTGGAGAAAACATCACGATAAGACACAATAAGACTCGCCAACTCCTCTTTCCATGACTTGGAGACCTCACATGCATCAATGTCAATGTCCTCCAAACCGTACTCACGCAGTAACTGCACAGGGTCAGCAGATGGAATGGGCTTGGGGAAAGCGGCAACAGGAACCTCTTGAGGTCTACACATACCTTGCGTGACAGTAACATCCTCAACTGCCAAACAAGCAGACACATCCGCCAGTATGGCGTTATGACGAAGAGTTATTGAAGACTGGGTGGGGTTCAGAATTTTCATCGGCACCCATCGATCACCCCACATAGGAGTCACTACACGTCCAACAAGAACATGACGTGGTGCTGAACGTGAAGTAGTGGGCTCAACTATGACTGTGCTTCCTGGTGAAATATTAGTGTTAGCTGGTAGTTTTCCCCAGACAAGATGCTCACAGCTGGGAAGCAAAGTAACTGCTTGACGAAGCTTTACTGTGCCGAGCTTAGCAGGCTGTTGAGGACCAGACCAACGAGAAATACAGCTCAAAAGCTCGAGAAATTCTTCACACTCAGGGTTACTGTTCTGACAGGAAATTACTTCCCAGTACTTCTTTTCAGATTTCATTTTCCGAAGTACACATTTGATGACGTTACTGCCGATAATGAATTCATCCTTCTGTCCAGGCACTACTAAGGTAGGTACGTTGAACTTAAACCCATAGACGTCTATCTCCAGATCATACGTGCATTTAGGCTGAATAGTAAGACCACCACAGCCCACTTGGACCACGTTATCAGGAATTGCTGAAGGTTCTGGGAGAACTCCATCTGCACACAACTTAGATTCACCTTCTGTACTCAGAGTGCAAGCCATACTGCCAGAATCAAGCATACCATTTAGTACAGACTGACCACAGACAGTCACAGGAGCATAAAACAGTTCACTAGCTCCATCGATTTTCTGAGATCCCACATACAGCACTGTTTTTCTGGGTGGCAACAATTTGCAACTATTTACAAAAATCTCATGTGGGTCTGACTCATCCTTCAGGGGAAGTATGCCACCGCCCATGTTACCCCCTTCCACACATGGGCTATTTAGTTTAACTGAGTGGCCGGAGAAAGCGGATCAAAGCCTGTCGTCTTAGGACAATCACTCTTAAAATGTCCAGGTTTGAAGCAGCTACGACAAAGCCTCTGGCGCATACAATGAGTGTGTGTATTGTGCTCTTTAGATCGACATACTCTGCACATTGAGCTCAAACTGGGCTTGGGGTTTGCGGTTCCGGCGTGACATCCAGGATTAGATGAGGACAGTGAGGCAGTGCAGAGAGATAAAACTTTGTCCATCATGCCAACCAGCTGCTGCATACTGTCGTTAGGCGTAAAAGAGACAGCGTTGGGGTTGAGCTGACTATTTGAACATGGTAACTGACCTGAGGAGAGTTCAGGCTGTTTGTGAGAACTGGATACAGGATCATCACAGACAGTCATAATGTTCTGGTGGCAGGTGGACACAGGTGAGTAGCATGGGGTTCGAACAGTAGCTCTTTTCAGGTTCCTGCGGTGGCAATCCAGTCGCTCTTGAACCTCAGCAGCACTCCACTGCTCAGCAGGCTTGAACTGAAAAGACAAAGCAAGGCCAGGGTCTGGACAGTGAGAGACAAACATCATTACAGCTTCAGCTGCAGGATCCTCGATGCACTTGTTGCGCCTACGTAAACACTCATCAGCCACATCGATCGCCTTATTCAGCCGTATCCAGTAGTCCATTGGACTCTCGTCTGCCTTGGGGAGAGTGCTGTAAAAGTCAGCCATAGGCATGTTTGAATATGTCAACTCACTGAAATTGCGCTTCAGTATGTCAAACACTGTGGTGGGGAGCACTACAGCAGTCGGCCCTGGGAAGCTGCGCAAGGAAACTTTGACTACATCCCTCGCTTTTCCCGCTAATCTGCTCAAAATGAGTTCAGAGGCAGTTTCATCAGTGCATTTCTTATGGTTTAAATAACTGTACATCAAGTCTTCCCATTCATGTACAGTAAACAAATCACTTTGATCACCTCTAAAGAACGGTGGAGGTGTAACATCATGTTGGACAATGACTTCCAGTTGAGACTGGCTGAAATGTTCTCACCAATTTTCTGTGCCAAATCAGAAATAATACTCCCTAAAGACTCAGTAGTAATAACAGGATCAGCATTTGAGCGAGTAAAAGAGGTAAAACAAGCAACTGGGCTTACAGAGGCACCAATAGCTGAATCAGAAGCGTGTACATGGTCAATTTCAGCATTACAAAATGCCCTCCCCCTCCCCCTCCCCCTCCCCCTCCCCCTCCCAAAACATGGAGGTGCAGTTTCAGACATTTTGTCACGATGAGCAAATACAGCTCCGCTACCCCTGCCTACTGCGAACACCCTACTGGGACGCTGCACAGGGCTAAAAGTAACCTGACTAACAGTGTCCTCAAACATGACCCAACTTGGGTAGTAAACACAAAGAAAGATACAATAACTGCTTCAAAAAGTGGAAATAAAAGTATGACTAATATGCATAAAATGCAGTTTTCAGGGGGGGAAAAAATGCAATAAGACTTTTACAACAGTTCAGTGTGATGTTCCTCGGAGAAAGAGAAGAAGAAAAAAAAGTCCTATATGTGGCGATCACAAAAACTCTCCGTCAGTAATGAACGTGCAGCAGCACGAAGAGAAAAAAAGTTCAACACATATCAAAGTTCATATAAGGTGGATAGTCATCGATAAAAACATACGTTTTCCACCATACCTCACAAAAGGCAAGCGTTATACCGTCATCCGTGATATGAGCATCAGATACAGGGAACGGGTTGAATGCGGTTGATAATAGACAAGATGAACCGATCTGCGGCCTCCGCGATCAGCGAAACACTCCTCCAGCGATCCGTCGCAGCGCACCTGTCGTCCGTTAAAGCAGCAACTCCGGCGATCGGTGAGCAGCCGATCATGCGAAATCCAAGGGCTCACAGCACCACGTGTAATCGGTCGACTCGCACTTTCCCAGCGACACCAGTTAGGAATGACTTATCTGCGTTGTGTATTAATGTGGACACGGGACAACAGACGACAGTTCACTGGATCTTTAATCACTGCTGCTGCCTGTTAAACATAGAAATAAGCAGCCTCTTTGAGTGAGATTGCCCTTTTCCTTTCTCTCCCATGAGATTACAATATCAAAAGGGGCAATTAACAATTAAAAACATAAACATGATACCTTTCACAACATAGGAAACATACCTGTTAAACATAGAAATAAGCAGCCTCTTTGAGTGAGATTGCCCTTTTCCTTTTGTGACGGATGTTAATATGAGTGAATATTCATTGAGAATTCATGTATTTCACCAATAATCCTTCCTGTCAATTTTAGTTTATTTACTTTATATAACTGTGTCCAAGGAAAGGCTATAATTTGGTTCTTGACATCATTAGTATTCATTTGGTTAAAGAGTTTTGCGATCTTTTTTTTGTTGACGTCGTGACGTCATTGCCGCTCACCTCGTGCTGCGTCCTCAGTCTGCTTTGAGCGCGCTGAGGAGAGGTAAGCAATTAGAGGTGCTTTTCTTATATAAGAGTATAAAAGTTATCCTAAATGTGATTAAGTTTATAATATGCGGTAATATTATTGTTAAGACTGTTATAAGTGTTGTAGGAAGTGTTTTATGAATGGATGGATAGGATTTGATAGTTTTATTACTGAGAACAGCAATTTGAGTATGTGTGTGCGTAAATAGAACGTGGTGATTGAGTATGTGTGCGCGTCAATAGAACGCGGTGAATTTTACTGATTCATTTACTGGTATTTGATTTGTGCAGGTGATTGAATCACAGAGTGAACACATTGTTGCTGTATTTTGTTTAATCCATCCAGGTATGTTTTATTTCTGTTAAATGTCCTAATGTATTCATTTTGTATCAGTTTGTTTCTTTACTAATTTGTGATTGACTTAAAAATAGCTGCAGGAGAATGTAATGTATGTTTGGTGTAAATGCTTGTGACAATTAATTTTGCCATTGTATGTAACATGTTTCACACACAGTAATTTTGATGTCATTATCATTGTGATGTGTGCTCAGTCTGCTTTGAGCGCGCTGAGGAGAGGTGATTGAATCACAGAGTGAACACATTGTTGCTGTATTTTGTTCAATCCATCCAGACTCCTTTGAGCATGCTGAGGAGAGTACCATCTACTTCCTCAATGAAAATAAATTCTCCATGAGCAGCAGTTCCAGTGTCCGGTGTCTTCTCTGAATAAACCAACACAACGCAGATCATAACAGTGGGCAGATTTAGGCCGGTTACACTTTCTATAAATTAAATGTGTTGTACATTTAATCACCATGTGCTCACTTCCATAAATAAAGAAAAATATAACTCCAAAATAATAAAATGACAAAAATAACCACACATAGAAGTAAAATAACACTTTACACATGTGTTTGAGTGAAAATATAGATATAAAAGCAATAATTGGGATAAAGATTAAAGAAGATTATCAGGAAAATTAACAGATACCCACCTCTCCCATGAGATTACAATATCAAAAGGGGAGAGGAAGGGGGGGGGGGGGACAGGAAGTTAAGGCATCTTGTGATCACACAACACTTAAAGGAGATACTATGAAGGTATTTTTGGTGCAAAACAACTGAACACGCGTGCGAGTGGAATTTGTATCTGTAGAGCATATCCACACATGTGTATCAATACATTTGAAGTCACAGAGAAAAATATTTTAGGAGTTGTAAACTTGTAGATTTTTTTTCTCACCTACAAACACAACACAACAGTTACACCTTCACACATTCTTCACTACAGGTGCACAAAGCCTATTCTACGAATCACACATGATAAAACTCATACGCTCATATTTTTGCTACAGTTGCTGCAGTGAATATGGTGCAAAACGCATTCACACACCCGTATCAAAAATGTGAAGTCACAGACGAATTTTGCACATCCGCAAATTAATATGTGAATCCATGCAATGAGAGTTGCACACTTGTAGAACATTTGGTCACAAATGCATTTATTTTCTTGGATATTTTTCTAATACAATCACAAGTCCAATCACTACAACTGCTTGAATCTGCTGCTACGAGTCTCAAACGCAGTTTTTTTCGCCTTCAAATGACAAGTTCTGCGCGCTCTCACTTTTGCACCATATACTACGCGAAATGTGGAGCAAAAGTGATTTGTGCATCTGTGAGGCAGCGGTTCAGAGAGCAGAGAATTTCAGCCAATCAGAAGAGCTCTTTTAAACCGGCGGCGCGCGACCGTGAACGGGAAAAATACATGAGCAATCTCTCCCTAGCAGGCGGAGGCAAGTAATGTTACCAATAAAGGTATGTTTTTTTTCCTCCCTCCCCATGCAATCACTCACCGTTATACATTTGTTTAAGTAGTTTTAATATGTGCACTGGTCGGCTAAGTTGGTGATCATTGTTTCTTAGTTGAGCTAGCCTTTCTTGTTTCATGAAATGTAACTATTGTTAAGTTTGCCATCCAATCGTCTCATAATTAGAGATACTCTCATATTAAACGATGTATTCCTTATATTCTCTTCAGCTTTACCTTCTAGAAAAAATGACAGAACAGGGTGGGTCTTCACAGGTCAAGTAACTTATGCACCTATTGTAACACTACCATGTGTACCATGTTGTTCTTTTCTTTTTTCTTTTTCGTTTTGGTTTGTTTTTGGTGGATGATAACATTTATAGAAATACTATATAGGCTTTATAAAATGTTAATTAATCTGCTCTGTGACTCACTGCAGCTTCCAAATAGGCCTACTGGGCAAAAAATATCCCTTTACTTTACTATGGTATTTCTATAAATGTTATCATCCACCAAAAACAAACCAAAAAAGAAAAGAAAAACATGGTTCACATGGTAGTCTTACAATGGGTGCATAAGTTACTTGATATGATGCTGACTTGTGAAGACCCACCCCGTTCTGTCATTTTTCTAGAAGGTAGCTGAAGAGAAAATAAGGAATACATTACTTCATATGAGAGAATATTTAATTATGAGACGATTGGATAGCAAACTTAACCGTACAGATAGGCTAGTGTTAGCGTAACTTACATTTTGTGAAACAAGAAAGGCTAACCCAACTAAAAAACAATGATTACCATCTTAGTCGACCAGTGCACATATTAAAACTACTTAGATAAATGTATAAAGGTGTGTGATTGCAGGGGGAGAGAGAAAAAACATACCTTTCCAGGACTCAATTTTTATCAAAAGTTTGGAGTGAGATTGTGTCTGTTAGGGGAGGAGCCACTCAGATATTTGCAGCAACGGCCCGTCTGCCCAAATTTTACCTATTCATAAATTACCAGCACAAATAGAAGTTATGTCGCTCGTTGACTGAAGTGCCTGTTCTTTGGCCTGATGCCCTTTACTGTTTACATGCCTGTTCATATCTGTCACACCTTGATGGGCACATGAGCTCTCCTGTCTGCAGGTGGAGGAGCTGGTGGTGCCTATGGCGATGAATGGCCATGTGGTTGACCACTCACTTTTAAAAGTAGATGGCTGCTCCACTTAATGCTTTCTTCTTCCCTGTTTTGTCATTACCTCTTCCACTGTCTCCTCCTCTGATCTGGCAATCTTTTTAAGGGACTGACCCTTTGGAGCCCAGGATTAAATAATACTCTTGATTTTTCCCTGATATCTTTAATCAGACAAATGCAGTGATGTAAGTAAATGTATCCATTACCAGGATATAAAACATTACTGAAACGTGGTAATCTGCTTTAAGTCTTAACACAGCTGAAAAGAGTATTAGTTCATGAGAATTTGAAATAAAATAAAACACATCTCCAGTTCTTTCCTTATTTTCTGGTAGCCAAAGCTCTAGCTTCTGGTTACAAAAGCAGTTGGAGAGTTTTTGACTACATCAATAATAATTGGGGGGTTGAAGTGTGAACCGTTTAGGGTTTATTTTTGCAAAATCCACATTCAGAGTAATTACAATTAATAAGTAACAAGTAATTAAAAACAATTACAGGTGAGACCACTGATGTCTCACTGATCACTCCTCATTAGCATAATGCTAACATTAACATTTTTTATCTATAGCATTAGTTATGAAAAACAGCATCCTACACATAGAAACTATAGCCACCACAACATACCACAGATGTAATATAAATCTTAGTGAAAAACCTATTCCCTTATCTTATATTCTATTATAAATGTATATATTATAAATCTATTATAAAGTTAATCAACATTTAACATAATAAATAGGCTAGAGTAGAATGTGAGATCTACTAAAGGTGGTCATGAGTAGTTTATTAAAACACTTATTTATGTTGGTGCAGGAGGAGGTTTTCTCAGACTCAGTGCTGCGATAGGATCGGCTCACATCTTATCACACTTTTGGAGCTTTTATGGAGTTTATGGTTATTCGCGCGCCATGCATGCACAATTAAATGAACCAGGCTTCAGTCATTTTGCACAGATAATTGGTCCGTTCCATTCGTACGGGAACTTGGTGCTTATAAAAGCTCACATTAATTGTATAATTGTGCATTAATTATACTATATACATCCATTAATTATAGCCTACTATGTTTTACTATACGGACGAACAAGTTGCCTCCGCCTGCTAGGGAGAGATTGCTCATGTATTTTTCCCGTTCACGGTCGCGCGCCGCCGGTTTAAAAGAGCTCTTCTGATTGGCTGAAATTCTCTGCTCTCTGAACCGCTGCCTCACAGATGCACAAATCACTTTTGCTCCACATTTCGCGTAGTATATGGTGCAAAAGTGAGAGCGCGCAGAACTTGTCATTTGAAGGCGAAAAAAACTGCGTTTGAGACTCGTAGCAGCAGATTCAAGCAGTTGTAGTGATTGGACTTGTGATTGTATTAGAAAAATATCCAAGAAAATAAATGCATTTGTGACCAAATGTTCTACAAGTGTGCAACTCTCATTGCATGGATTCACATATTAATTTGCGGGTGTGCAAAATTCGTCTGTGACTTCACATTTTTGATACGGGTGTGTGAATGCGTTTTGCACCATATTCACTGCAGCAACTGTAGCAAAAATATGAGCGTATGAGTTTTATCATGTGTGATTCGTAGAATAGGATTTGTGCACCTGTAGTGAAGAATGTGTGAAGGTGTAACTGTTGTGTTGTGTTTGTAGGTGAGAAAAAAAATCTACAAGTTTACAACTCCTAAAATATTTTTCTCTGTGACTTCAAATGTATTGATACACATGTGTGGATATGCTCTACAGATACAAATTCCACTCGCACGCGTGTTCAGTTGTTTTGCACCAAATATACCTTCATAAGAAGCACTCATTTTGATCAGGTAACCACAGAAGACATATATGAACAAGTTTGTGTTAATTATTCCCAACAGTACATATTTATCAGTGTAATTTCTATACCCGTTACACACGCACACACACACACACACACACACACACACACACACACACACACACACACACACACACACACACACACACACACACACACACTGCAACTGAAACTAAAGTAACCACTTCCTGTTCTGAGCAAAAACAACAACGAGCGGTCTTGTGTTACTATTGGCTCATTTGGTTCTGGGGCCTGTACCATGATGGTAGTTTAACAAATTCAGGGTTACAGGATTAGTTTTGAGTTGACAAAACCAAACCAATCTATTCAGGCTTTGTTGGTCCCATGATGCTGATCATCAACTTTCTCTGTCAACTCAGGCTTTGATCCTGAGTTTAGGAGTTTAGCTGTGACATCAGCAGTGAACAGCCAATCACATGCTGTGGATCAGTAAAACTGAGATTCACTTCTCACGAGAGAAGCAGTGTGATTAACTTCACTCTTCTGCAGAATATACATGATTGAAAAATATTAAGAATTGAAACAAATTTACACAGAAGAAAAGAGCTGTCGAGGACAACTTTAAGAAAAATCTTATACGTCAATGCAAGTAAAAGTTATGAAGTTAGTTTAGTTGATATATAGAGAGAATTGAACATTTATGCTCACATGTAATTTTTTATAGATTTAGTTATTGAATTTAAAGCTTATTTGTATGACCTTTATATAGGCTATTTATTTTAATATTAACAAAATGCATATTAATGATTGATTTATTAAAATTATACATGTGTAATTGATTAAGGGTATAATAATTACATAAATTATTTTTAAATAATTCAAAATTATTATTATTATAAATAAGCATTGTTAAAAGCCAGAGGCTTAAGTCTTTAATAGCCATTTGCTATGTAGTGACCTTTAATTTGGAGAAGAAAAAGGGGAGTGACTTTATTGCATCAGATATGTGTCACTTTGCTCACAGCTGATTGGTCCAATAGGGCTCGGGCGTATGACGTCATTACTTTGCGTGGCGGCCATGTTGATGGCCTCATTTGCTGCTACTCGGACTCAAGCCTGTAGTGCTCCAGTCAGAAATTGAAGCTTTCGTGCCTCGATCGCCCCCCGGTGGCCGGTCCCAGTATAGCTCCTAAACCCCGCCTCTCCATGTATTTGAATGGGCGCGAGACACACTAAACAATTTAATTACACTTCAAATAATTGTTTCCTAAAGATGGTTTCTGTCATTTTAGGCAGTTTTTATTACAATAATTTCATTTCAAGTGTTCGTTTTTTAAATAAGTTTAGTTTTAGTGAGTTATTTGATGCTATAAAAACGGGGGGTGTGACGTCATGATTGACAGCTGAGATTGACGGCTTCTCCGAGTGAACTTGTCACTGAGGCACTAACAGACTTTTTTCTGGATTTTTGGGAGGAGATTGGAGCTTTAGCTTTAATTTCTACACTTCCATAACTGTTTATTTCACACCAACATAATTAATTGTTCTGCATCTGCGAGAGTGTGGGCGGGCTTTTGATAATCGCGCCTCTACTTCCTGTTCTCTACTGCGCAACTCCGGTCCCGAGATCGCTACTGCGCAGACTCGGTCCCAAGATGTCAGCGCCGTGTGCGGGCCTATGAAAGCTTCAACTTTGGTCAGTGGAAGTCAATGAAGTCGCGTCGTCCATATTTTTTTACGGTCTATGCTCGGACTACTGCGCACTGTTTATAGACGTGCTGCCTCTCAGTCGTGTGTCTTAATTTGGCGTTATTATTGGAAACCATGGTAAACCGTTGCTGCATTGTGGGGTGTAACACTAGATCACATAATCGCTATGGGAAAAAGTTTGAAAATGGATTAACTTTCCACCTCTTTCCTGCTTGGAGACGCAACCACGGAGACCAAGTATCCGAGGTAACAAAGAGTCGTCGGCTCGCTTGGATCGCGCTTGTAAGACAAACTGTTACCTGGGGATATGGTGTTGGCTGATCGCGGCTTTGACATAAAGGACAGTGTGGGACTTATGTGTGCCGAGGTAAAGATCCCTGCTTTCACAAAAGAACGCTGTCAGCTGGATGCAAGAGATGTGGGGAGCACAAGAAAAAATGCCCACCTCCGAATTCACGTGGAAAGGGTGATTGTAACCGTCCGCAACAAGTACACTATTTTGTCAGATAAAGTACCGATTCACATGGTGTTGCCAAGCAAGGACGAAGACATGACATTCCTCTATAAGATTGTGTATGTATGTTGTGCTCTGACAAACATGAGCCCTAGCGTTGAAATAAAATAAATGTGCATTAAATACAGCCATAAGTGTCTGTTGCATCCATACCCACAATCTTCAAAATAAATATACTTAAATCAATATAATGTGCAAAAGCAAGAAGTGTCATACAATCGCAATAACCGTATAATGTGCAAAAGCAAGAAGTGTCACACAATCAGATATTTTTCAGTGTTTATTTGCAAGTAGTGCAACCCGAGAACACAGAACGGTGCAGAATGATTCAAGGTAAAAGGTTAACGTTACATAGGCTTCATGATCTGCAGCTCCTGAACCCATCCATTTGTGAACTGCAAATTTCATATGAATCCAAACCGTTAATAGTTCCAATTTTGTCCATATACCGGTCCCTGGCTTCCCTATTTAACGTATCCCGGTAAATTCCACATCCTTTTCGGGATTTTAACATAGTTTTTCTTTCTCCCAACTCTGCTTCTCCTCGTTCGATTTGCTGTATGTTTACATTCGCGAGGCCATCAACATGGCCGCCACGTCCCAGAATGCAACGCAGCGCAGCGCCCGAGCCCTATTTCAGTTTGATATCTCTTATCCAGAACATAACCTGCCCTGGAGCAGGTTAGCTGTGGAGGGTAAGTTACTATGGAGATGAACACAGCTAAAAGCCAAACCACTTTAATGGTACCTTAAACCCAGGATTGGCACAAACTAAGCTTAAACATATCTGGCTAGCCAGCTAAACCGGCTTCATGGTATAGGCCCCTGGTCTATTGGTTTTATTTATTTGATAGGAAAGATATAAGAAGAAAAAGAAGAAAGTTAAGCAAAAAAGTGTCAGACACATTTTATGTTTATGTGGTTGAGAGTAGCCTACCATCATTTTTCTTCAATTTTCATAACTGTAAAAGATAACCAGAATAATAAAACAGTTGATTACATGTCACTTTATAAGTTTATGAACTCAAAACGTAAATACGTTTAAATATAGCCATAAAACGACCTTTTCACTAGCCCTACAAAGAAACAAAATAAACTATAATGCGCTCAAATATGTAAAGAATCATCATCAGTTTCAACAAACGTCTCGACGTCACAACATTAAACACGTTAAAACCTCAATGAAACTGCACGAAACACATGGGAACAGAACCCTCCGTTTTATTGTATTGTAAGAACACGATACAATAATAATACTAACATTTTAAATAATGAAGAATTTTTTTATTATTATTTGTGTTCCGTGGAAAATAGGATTCGACGAATCTGCCGACGCACCTGCTGCTGGAGAGCGGGGAGGTAAATCATTTGCGTGCACGCGCATGTCTCCTGATCTCCTGTTGATCTAAAACACCTGAGGATTGTGTTTAAAGTCTGCAACTCCGAACAGAAGAAGAAGAATCTGACAGAAATGACAGTCTTTTGAAGGCCACGGATGTTAAAACACGAAGCTTATTGAGAACGGGTAATTAAAGACGACCGTTTCTGAAGGGTTTCCTCATTTCCTCTAAAGCTGTTGTTTTTGTGATGCGAAATCGAAAGTATGCTTAAACCAGACATTTACACGATTTATTATTGAATTTAATATTTCTGTTCATAGCAATTGTGAGTATTAGTTATAGTATGTCAATCATAATTAAGGTTACTTTTACTCAATCGGTTCTTTTAGGAGCATTTGAAAATAAGGAAGTAAGCCTAACCCATCAGTGAACTTCAAACGATCAGAGGATTGGTTATATAAGGTTGGTTAGATATGATTGTAAAATGATATTAAACAGCAATAGAGAAATAAGAAACTAGGTTCAGTTCTCCTACTCAAATGTATTTTCACCACTGAATTTATCCTGAGAGTTAAACTCACTAAACTGATTTAGAGCATGTGATTATTCTATGGTAATATATTTGTTTGTAACTCTTGTTATGTTCTAGTGTTTTTGGTGTTGTTGGGCAATTCCAGCGTTATGGACGTGACATTTGCAGTCAAAACTTGAAATCTAAATTCTTAGAAAATGCATTTAATACTAATATATACTTATATATTCATAGACGCTTAATAAAGTAGTCCAGACATTAAAAACATTTCAGTCTACACACGTGTTTTATATTTTAGATGAGGGAAATACACACATGCGTTATGGCCGTGGAAGTCTCTGTTTTAGGTGATGACATATTTTAGGAATTCTGTGAATTACACGGCGTAAACCAAAAGTAATAATGCCCACTGAATGAAGAAGGGTCGACTCTCCACAGAACATACAATATTCATTTTATTTTATTTTTTGTGTTTGCATTAATGAGGAGAAACAGTGTGTTATGGATGTGACAGATCTGAAAGCGGCACTAAAAGACTGCTTTAATTTTCACAGAGACCTCGAGTGGCATTTAAACCACCAGATATTGACCTCTGTGACACCAGTACGGTAAGATTGCACAATTAATCAACTTTATTATACTAATCTGCTGTATTTCAAATGGTTATGAATTTCTCATGTTGAAGCGCGGGCGTTGTTCAAGACTCAATTTAGAGACCATGATTTTCCTTCTAACAGAACTGCTTGCTAAAATTCATAAAGAAATATGAATGTTCATCATATAGGAGTTCAAATCACAGGTTTCACTATTGGTGTGAGACGCACGATCATGTCAGTTTTATGTTTTGTGTCTAAATGATCGCACAGTTTTCAGCCGGTTTATGCAGTTCAAAGTACAAGACGTGAGTCAAAATGATCGCATTTTATTTTTTTGAAACATTTAAAAATGATTGCAATATCAATATTATTATTGATCACGGGATTATGAAGAATACTCATGTTTTAACCAAGAGGGAAAACCCCGATATCTTGAGTGTCCTGAGACACAGTGCTCTTCTGTAAGTTGTGTATCATATAGCCTAGACCTTCTGACATTCATATTTCATTCTGTAACTGGAAAAGAATGGCAGATCGTTTTATGTGCGTGATCCGCTTGATCAGTGCTAGAGTCACGCTTTATTAAAAGAACACGCCACTTGTTTTGAAAATGGGCTCATTTTCCAAGTTAAACAGTTGGGTTTTACCGTTTCCTCATCCATTCAGCTAGGGATGCGCGGTATACCGGTACTGAGAAAATACCGGTATATATTGTATTTAAAACGGTACAATATCATGATTTTGCTCATTTCTGTACCTGCTGCTGTTCCGAAGTTCACCGCTAGGTGGCAGTGCGCTACACAAACTGACACAAATGTGGCAACATGGAACAAAATGAAAACAGCAGTTGAATTTCACTCAACACAACCAAAACTAATTAATAAAGAGAGGAGTAGACGTGATATTTGGAATTACTTTGCTTTAGAGCCCGACCGATATTATCGGCCGATATTAGGCTTTTCCCAAACTATCGGTATCGGCATTTATGATGGCCGATAAATGAAAATAAAAAAATTAAAATAAAAAACGGACGAAACACCGCTCAAACACATTGAGTGTTGGCGTTTCATAGTTTGTCCACCAGAGGGCACTCTACAGCGTGCCGGGTTGGCAACACCAGCTGATCCAGAGTCATGCTGCCTCGCGAACATTCACAACACAACACAGATCATCCGTGAAGTGCATGTAAGTTGGCAACGAGACATACATTGCTTGAATAACAATTAAAAGAACATCCCCATCAGTTCTCTCAACTCAAATAACATGACAAAATTTGTAACTGCCAAGTCCAGTTTTGCTGTTACATCATGTAAGAGATGGTAATTACATTAGGTTGTTACAGTTGACTGACTAAGTTTAACTCGGACAATGTGACTGAATAAGATGTATTTCTTTAATAGTCTGACAGTTTGACAGCATGAGACGTATCATCTCTCCCCTGGCCGTTATTTTGAAAAAGTATACATATTTACATTACATTACATTTAGTCATTTAGCAGACGCTTTTATCCAAAGCGACTTACAAATGAGAGCAAAAGAAGCAACTAGAACAGTCAAGGGCAACAGTATGCAAGTGCTGTAACAAGTCTCAGTAAATCTAGCACAGAACACACAGGACAGTTTTTTTAAATTGTTTTAATTTTTTATTTTTTTAAATACAACCCCAAATCAGAAAAAGTTGGGACAGTATGGAAAATGCACAAAAAAAAGAAGTGATTTCTAAATTTACTTTGACTTGTATTTCATTGCAGACAATATAAACAAAAAATATTTCATGTTTTGTCTGGTCAACTTCATGTCATTTGTAAATATGCATCCTTTCCTGTCATTCAGACCTGCAACACATTTCAAAAAAAGTTGTTTTTTAAAAAAAAAACTAAACTTAAAAGACAT
This sequence comes from Gobio gobio, assembly GCF_949357685.1. Lineage (NCBI taxonomy): Eukaryota > Metazoa > Chordata > Actinopteri > Cypriniformes > Gobionidae > Gobio > Gobio gobio. Next base: position 43,052,401 of record NC_137120.1, read on the forward strand.
TTAGGGACTGAAGACATCAAGTGATGAAGTGTTTCAGGTGTAATTTTGTCCCATTCTTCCTGCAAACAAGTCTTAAGGTGGGCAACAGTACGGGGTCTTCGTTGTCCACATTCTCTATTCTCTACAGGTCGGGACTGAGGCAGGCCAGTCAAGTACCCGAACCCTCTTCCTCCGCAGCCAGGACTTTGTAATGTGTGCAGAATGTGGTTTTGCATTGTCTTGTTGAAATATGCATGGACGTCCCTGGAAAAGATGTCTTCTTGAAGGCAGCATATTATGCTCCAAAATCTCTCTGTACTTTTCAGCATTAATGGTGCCTTCACAGAAGTGCAAGTTACCTTTGCCAAGGGGACTGACACAACCCCATACCATGACAGACCCTGGCTTTTGGACTTGTTGCTGGTAACAGTCTGGATGATCCTTTTCTTCTTTGGTCCGGAGCACACGGCGTCCATTCCTCCCAAAAAATACCTCAAATACTGATTCATCTGACCACAGTACACGTTTCCACTGTGTGATGGTCCATCCCAGATGCCTCCGAGCCCAGAGAAGTCGACGGCGCTTCTGGACACTGTTAACATAGGGCTTCCTTTTGGCACAGTACAGTTTAAACTGGCATTTGTGGATGTAACTACGTATTGTGGTACTTGACAAAGGTTTGCCAAAGTAGTCCTGAGCCCATGTGGTGATATTGCTTCTAGATGAATGACGATTCTTGATGCAGTGCCGCCTGAGGGATCGGAGATCACGGTTGTTCAGCTTAGGCTTGCGCCCTTGTCCTTTACGCACTGAAATTCCTCCAGATTCCTTGAATCTTTTAATTATGTTATGCACTGTTGAATCTTTGCTCCTAAAGGATTAGACCTTTCTTGGATGCTGCTTTTGTACCAAATCATAATTACAATCACCTGTTGACATCACCTGTTTCAAATCACATCATTATTTAACCATTTTACCTCATTACTAGCCCTAAATTGCTCCTGTCCCAACTTTTTTTTAAATGTGTTGCAGGTCTGAATGAGAGGAAAGGATGCATATTTACAAATGACATGAAGTTGACCAGACAAAACATGAAATATTGTGTTCATATTGTCTGCAATGAAATACAAGTCAAAGTAAATTTAGAAATTACTTCTTTTTTTTTATTTGCGTTTTCCATACTGTCCCAACTTTTTCTGATTTGGGGTTGTAAATTAGACAGACAGAAAATGAATAGAATGTTAAGTGCTATTCTTGATTGGTCAGGTGCTGCTGGAAGAGATGTGTCTTTAGGTGTTTTTTGAAAATGGCTACAGACTCGGCCGCACAAATTGAGATAGGCAGGTCATTCCACCAGGTGGGAACGGTCCAGGAAAAGGTTTGTGAGAGCGATTTCATGCCTCTGCACCACAAGGCGTCGTTCACTAGCAGAACGTAAGTTCCTGGAGGGTGTGTAAGTCTGAACGAGCGAGTTTAGGTATATTGGTGCAGAGCCAGTGGTTGCTTTGAAGGCGAGCACCAGTGCCTTGAATTTGATGCGAGCAGCTATTGGCAGCCAGTGCAGACTGATGAAGAGAGGCGTGACGTGTGCTCTCTTCGGCTCATTAAAGACCACCCTTGCCGCTGCATTCTGCATATTTCTAAATTATGACTTATCATAGACGCTAACCACAAAGCCAGCTAATGCCATATGGCTATCAGTGAGAGACAGCTAACATTAATGCGCCTTGGAAATCACAACAAACTTATTCTGCCTAAATAAAGTAATGATTACTGTATTTATAACTAGTATATTTGTAGTTCCAGTCCCTGCATTGTAAATCGTAAGTTAAGCACGTGTGGAGTGAACAAAAGTGCGTTGCTGACTAGGGCTGGGACGGTTACCGCAATACCGCGGTCACGTGACGCCTACGACGGATTGTGTCTAATGACGTGTGTCTTATATGGATTCAAGGTTTTCTAAACAAAACTTAATCAAAAGATGGAGCAAATCCGACCTTTCGCGAGTTGGGGAGCGCAATGTTCCATTATAACATTCCATTTGTACCTGTGTAATGTCTTTTAGCCTATAATTTGAATTTCATTTTACTAAAGCATAAAATACAGGCACATAAGCAGGACCTCAGTTTTTAATTGCACGTGCTTAACACAATTCTCTCACATGGTTGCGCAGCCGACAATAGCGGGTAGGGAGATAGAAGTCATGAAAGCAGAAAAAGAACGCACCGCCCGGGCCATGGGTTTGTGTCGAACGCTGGTGTCCGCTTTCTCCCATAGCTGGCAAAAACAAACACAATGGCTTCAGAAAGAAAAAACTGAGCTGGACCTGCCTAAGCACTCCTTAGTACTGGTAAGTTTTAACTCTCTTCCAACTCTGTTTGGGAAAGATTGACTACAAATAAGCTGGGCCTGCGAAATTTCATTCAATATAATCAATAAATAATCTATTGTAGGCAATTAAATATAAGTAGGCTATGTGATTCTGAAATTTCAATTTCATTAAAAGGCTATCGAAAAAGATATCCGTCTGGCAGGCTTACAAGCACAGTAGTGTGCGACACTTTGTTAAATTAAATAGCCTTCGCGCACATGAGATATATAAATTAATATGAATATGTAAAAATATGTAATATAAATATAAATAATAAGTAATATACAATCACGGTAGTGTGAGCAGCGACACTTTGTTAAATTAAATAGCCTTCGTTAAAAAGCACCACTAAGACAAAAGCGCACACGAGATAGGCATATAGGCCTATATATAAATTAATATAAATAAGTACAATCATTAGCCTAAAAAGTCTTCGTTAAATAGCCTTGAACCACAAAAGCGCACACCACACGAGATATGTAAAATAATATAAATATGTAAATGTTATAAAATATAAATATAAATAATAAAAGTAGCATAATATACAATCAAGGTAGTGTGAGCAGCGAGTGACTACACTTTGTTAAATTAAATAGCCTTGAGCCTTCGTTATTCTTCATTAACCACTGAGACAAAAGCGCACACGAGATGTAAATTGTAATGTAAATTAATAGCCTGAATATTTAACAATATGTAATATAAAAATATAAATACTATAAATATAAATAATATATTATATTATATGGGCGGGTGTGCGCGAAAGTCGTTATAGTTTAAGTGATTGTTTGATGACGACTGTAATCTGAAAGTAAAAATATGGGAAATAAATAAACAAATAAATATATATTACTGATCAATACCAATAAATAAAAATGTGTTTGTTTGTCTTTGTTTATGCTGTTCCATCTTCAGATCTCTCAGTCGTGATCTGATCTGCTCTCTCAGCAAAAAATATAAAGACTGGGATGTAAACCATAGCCTAGTCTATATTTCGTTTTGCCAGCACTTTTTTTTCAGATATCATTCCATTTCTGTTCTAATTGTTCCTGTTCTAAACGTGAAAAAATAAATGTAAAATAAACATGTTCCTTATTATGTTCAATTGCCTGCGCTGGTGTGTGTGTGTGTGTGTGTGCGTGAAAGTCGAACGGGAGCCGTTTAAAGCGGTTTACCGCTGAACCGCGGGAATTTCTTGCTTTTCAACCGCGGTAAGAAATAATCCATACCGTCCCAGCCCTATTGCTGACTTCGTTCAGACGCAGCATTAACGAGTCAAATAATGGATTTACTGCATCATCAGTAGTAGATTTTAGAAGGCAGGCAGCAAATGATGATTGAAAATGGTTTGTTGTAGCTTGATGGATAGAATTAAAAGAGTGCATGTAAAGGGATAAGCAAGTTGACATTGTAATTATAAGGTTGCTCATATTTATACTGTATATAGTTTATATTTTGCTGTTGTTGTTATTTATCAGAACTTCTAGAACTTAACTGAATATTTTTTCTTGCTCAGTTATATTCATAAAGCTTACCACATCTATTAATACTGGTAACTTTGATTTTTTTTGTTTTGTTTTTGTTATTGTGTTTTCGTCCAAACAACTTTAAGTTTCATATCTTAAGTTTGTATTTTTATACATTTTATTTATTAGAACTTTAATATATTTTTATGTTCCTCTGTTCAGTTGTGACAATAAAACAAACAAGTTTATTTTTAAACTGCATTATCATGTTATTTTAGAGAGGCTGAGTTATCATGAATAACTACAAATAACTAATGTAAGGGAAATCTGTTTAAGTGTTTTTTACGCATTTCTGTTATTTTATTTATTTATTTATTTTTAATATATATCGGCTGATATATCGGAATATCGGATTTTTAAATGACCAAATATTTGTATCGGTATCGGCCTTAAAAATCCTTTATCGGTCGGGCTCTACTTTGCTTATAAAACTGCTGACGAACCATCAAACCTTGCCAAGCATCGCTCACTCACCCATCCTGACCTGTACAAGACATTAAGAGATCGACAGGCGAGTGCATCATTCAGACGATCTCATTTAGACATTTATTTCCTTTTAACACATCAACGCTCATGCATAAGATCGCATCGTTTAAATATAACAAAATCTCCAGCGTTCGTTTCAACCAATGACGTTTAGATCTCATAATATTTGCACACATACTATTGCACTATTTACATTCGCGAAAGACATAACCGACTGCGTTTATGTGACTATTCACTACTCACTGTGTGTGTATTTGAGGAAAAACAGCTTAATTAGGAATGCGTGAGGTATACTCAAAGTATACTACACCACGGATGCGCGCGGATGATCGCGTTCGACACATGCGCAGTACTTTTTTTTCTATGCTCTACCAGACATCGGAGGGCAGCACTGAGTCCTGTCATCAACGGGACATTCTCTGGGCATGATCGGAGAAGAACTGTAGTGCATCCACCAATCAGCTGTCCCGAAACGACAGCGAAAGTGAAAGTGTAGAATCGGAGCGTGCAGATGCTTTTAGCATGTGTGATGTCTTTGAAGCCAGAAGCGATCTGCTCTTTTTGAGAGATAGAGAAGGGAGTATTGCTGAAATTACTTCTCACAAGAAAGTTTTCTAATGACTGATTTGATGTGATTATCTTTGTTGATTCATTTAATAATAAACATTAATTTCCCGCTTTATAAACCCCAAACTTGCGAGAGTGAGTAAAATTATGCGCAATACCCGTGCCAAAATTCAGACCCTGTATGGTATCGATTTAATATCAGTACTTTGGTATTAAGTTGTGTTACCGTACTGAAGACAAAACTGTGGTATCGAGCCATCCCTACATTCAGCCGATCTCCAGGTCTGGCACTAGCACTTTTAGCATAGCTTAGCATAGATCATTCAATCTGATTAGACCATTAGCATCTCGCTAAAAAATGACTAAAGAGTTTCAATATTTTTACTTTTGGTAAAAACTTTATTTTTTATGGTAAGATGACCTTTGCATGGAATTGCCCTGTTACTAACTCAACTCATTATTCTCTTGAATAACTGCCATGTCAGGGTTAGGGCTCATCTCACTAACACAGACTGTCATCTCCAGGTCAAACTGATCGACTGATCTGAGCTGATGAGAAACAGGTTTTCCCTGATCTGAGCTGATCTGTGTCCAATGGCAGTTTAGCTGCAGTGTCCGAGGAGTGAGGAACAGACTCTCTCTAAGATGAATCTCTCAGAGGAACACAGGTAAGACTGCGTCTGCTTTCACACAAGCATTTTAAACGCATTACGTTTCAGGGTTTTCCTGTGAAGAACAAAACCATTGTTTTATATTTGCTCGTGCTTTGCAGAACTTCCTAATTAAAACATATAGTATTAGTCTTGAGCTTAAATGTACAGTGTGTTCTTCAGCAGCTGTAGCAATAGTGTTTTGTTGTTGCCAGGATAATATAACATTAGTGTTATGTTGCAGTGTTTAAGTAGTGTTATAAATGACATTGATTTTTAAAATGAAAATGTATATAACATTTCTCTAAGTTTACAGTAATTATTGTGCCAATGGCTCATCGGCGTCTGTGAAGAGAATGAGCGATGAGTGATGTGTACATGTTTCTGTGACAGACTAGAGAGTGTGTGCCGTTATCAGACACGGAGGAACGTTTGTAGTAAAGTTTCTCCTCTCTCTCTGTGTCATTCATTTTCAAAAAGGTTTCTCCTGGAGTAATTTTAGAATTCCTGTCAAATATTAAATTGAAAGATTCTATGTAATTGGTGTTATTATTGCTGTTGTTGTTATTGGTATATATAACTGATTTTGTATAGTGATTGTTTTTAGGACAAAATTGTTAAATTATTGTAAACAATGTATTGAAGTGATATTGTTGATTGCCATGAATATAGCCATTGTTGCTGATATGGAATTAAATCATAAATAAATAAATAAATAAACTCTCTGTGTCATTAGTGTAAGGTCAGGATCACATGTGTCCAGCTCTGTGTCTGAGAAGAGTGACTGGTCAAAGGATGGTAACCTGCCGAACTTCAGTGAGAAAAACCCATCTATCAAAAGGTATTTCACGTGTTTCTTAGTTTTGGTCAAACCTGGACTGTTAGAGAGTCAATGAATAATTATCATTATCAATAATAATAATTAGGCCTGTCACGATAACTACTTTTTGTTTCACGATATTTCATTCCAGAAATAATTGCGGTAAACGATATTGTCATTTATGCCACTGAATATATAATCCTAATATAACAGCATAATAATGCAAGTAGACCTACACACTTTCAAATGACAACCTTTTAATTCTTTAGATCATGGAAATTAGGGCTAAAAAAATATATCCTAAATAAAAAAATTGATTAAATAGTAAATAAACATTTTCCCTTGTGAAACGGCTTTAACACTCGTCATTCTGCGTTGACAATTATATGTGCAGCGGAACAGGGGATTGCGGCTTTGAAATCGAGTCCATTTGGGTTTATTCTTCCAAACTGTCAGTAGTTTTCAGGAAAACACTATAACGCCTCAAATAGCGCCTTTTTCAGCTGTCGATAACCACTCTGTGTATGAAGGAACTGCCCGAGGACCACTTTCGCCTCCGTCACGGAAAACATACAAGATGACAGCACAATTGAGTAAAATGTTGGTGACATTCATTATCATGTAAACATAATGGGCGATATATTGCATCACACAAAATTATTGAGGTCATGTACATATAGTGTGCGATATATCAATTTATTGATTATTGCGACAGGCCTAATAATAATTGCCATTATCAGGCACGGATGAACGTCTGTAGTAAAGTTTCTCCTCTCTCTCTGTGACATTAGTGTAAGGTCAGGGTCACATGTGTCCAGCTCTGTGTCTGAGAAGAGTGACTGCTCAAAGGATGGTGGCCTGCCGAACTTCAGTGAGAGAAACCCATCTATCAAAAGGTATTTCATGTGTTTCTTAGTTTTGGTCAAACATGAACTGTGTTAGAGAGTGTATCAATGAATAATCATCATAAAACTTTATAGTTCAAAATATTTACCAGGTCATTTTTTTTAAATCTTTGCTAAAAATGTTTCCTGGAGACTTCTGTAATATTTTCCCTGGAGATGCAGTTTTGATTTGTTTTATTCTCTAACAGGCAGTACGAGACATTAGATTCAGATTTACAGACTCACAGGAAACACAAGAATTTCACAGACAATCTTCTGTGGATCTTCCAGGTAAGAAAACACATTTTCATAAATATTTAATATTTATAACAAGCAAATAGGTTATTAATTAAAGGTTTCCTGCAAAAGTACTCAATATAAATGTCATTTTTAATTCTTCTTGACCATTTCCATTTAAGAACTCATTAAAAATAAAAAATTAAGATGTGAAAATTGTCTTATTTTTATTAATAAAAAGTTAAGATGTTTGTATTTTAACTGTTTTTATTACTATTATTATCCTTTTAAATATTTTTGATCAAATATAGATTTATGGTTTGATAAAATTTTGTTGTTCTGTCTCTTTTTGTTTGGCTTTTTAGGACCTTGAGAGCAGAATAATCAAGTTTCTAAAGAAAGAGCTGGGAAAGTTTCAGAAAATATTAGAAAAAGAGGACACCCAATCCTTAGTGCAGGACTTTAATGAGAACAGATGCAGGATCTCAGATGCAGCTCTTGATCTCACACTACACCACCTGAGAGAGATGGAGCAAGAGGAAGCTGCTGATGCTCTAGAAGGTAAGAGATCAACATCTGTCAGATTCACACACAAGACTAGCGGCCGTTTCACACTGCAAGCGCGTGAGCTTCAGCTTCAGGTCCGTGTGACTGCAGACGCTCGAGAGCATGTGTACAGCATCACAGCAGCGGCTCCAACGCTTCATATAATGCTCACTCAGGGCGGGGCGATATGGCCAAAAAAAGATCTCGATCAAATCTTTTCTTATCAGTCGATATTGATGATTATCACAATAAATGTCAAATATTTATTTCTTTCAAATTTAAAGGCAGATTCTTTTGCTCCTCAGTGAAACTAGACCGTTAATTGTGGTTTTATGCTACTTTTTATTGTCAGAATATGACAAACACTTCACGTTTTTGAATTCCTTACACTTTTCCAGTAATTTTTCCTTAAAATAAATTTCTTAACAGAAAAAATGTATGTCTTAGTTTCTGTATGTGCTAACGGGTGATATTGTTTCTAGTCATGAAACAGGCTTGTGTGGCCTGACTTTGGCATATATCTTCGGCTGCAGTATTAATAATATTAAATGTTTTGTCTTAGAAATGCACATTTGACAGTGAGTTGACAGTAGTAGTAGCTTGAGTTAGGATACTGATGTAAATTTATGTTCATTAACAAAAACATGGGTATCTGTAAAAATTGTAACAACCTCATTTTTATATGGTACATTTTTTTTAAATTAAAATTAACCATTGGTCTTCCATAGTATCATAGATTTAGATCATGATAACCACAGTTAAAAACACACATATAGCTCTTCACTACCATGGTAAAATATATCTATATGGTTTCTATGGAATTTTAATGAAAAACAGTAGACCTAAAAACATTTAGTATAAATGCACGAATTCTATACCTCAATCACAAAAAAATACTGTAATAATATTCCATTACTCCTTTTAATACATGTCTAGTTTAATACTACGTGAATAGAATATCCCACATGTCTGCCACAGATCATAAATCATGGTAAATGATGGAGATTTGTTGATGGGAAAGCCCTCTGACTGTATGGTTTCTCCTGTTTATCAGTGTGGTTTAATCTGGCTTTAAACTAGTTTAAATCACTGAGACGTGTGTTTTTCGTTGAATGCACGTGCTTCTCACTGGATCTCACAGCGCTGTTTAGTGTCACGTGACCGAGACGGATCCGTTTGGACATTGATCCGAGTGGATAAATGGTGTGTGTGATGCGGTTCAAATGAGTAACAATTCGTGCTACCTTTTATTGACAAATTCGTTATCTTTGGATGATAACTCGAGGTTAGTTTCACTTTTGATTTAACGTTCGTCGTCACTTCCACTAATTTTTTCCTTCTCGTGTAAAATTTTCTTTGCCAGTAGAGCGTGTAAAAGTATAATATAAGCAAGTATTTCTTTATAAAGACAACTAGCCTATATTTGTTTTTAGAAGTTGGTCATTTATAAACTTGATAGTCTTTGTTAACATGGGGAGGTGTAGGCTACACGAGTAAATGGTAAACGACAAAAACAACCAAGAAAACGGCTCCGATCATGTCGTTTCATTCATACTTCGATATGTTTACAAGACAGCAAACTCAAAATAAAACGCGCACGGGTTTGATTTTTGTAGTGCTAGAGCCTATATATTCTTCCTGTCTGTGGATTTTTTTCTGGCTGGCTTACTTTTTTAAAATAATGCATTATACCCAGACTGAAAACAAGTTTAAATGGGTAAATCTGCTATAAATACTTTGATTCTTTCTTTTCTTTTCTGATATACTCCAGTTCTTGTTAACACACTAGACATGCTTGTGTGAATGCACAAGGTGTGAATGCACTTATTACTTAACATGCACGCAGAAACAAATATGCGCTGCTCGCGCTTGCAGTGTGAAATAGACGTAAAACTCTTTTTTGTTCCTGTGTTTAGATGAGCTGTTCTTCATTCATCAGCTAAAATGTGGTCTAAAGAAGAAGTATCAGTGTGTGCTTGAAGGAATTGCAAAGCAAGGCAACTCCACACTTCTGATTAACATCTACACAGATCTCTATATCACTCAGGGCAGCAGTGAACAGGTCAATACTGAACATGAGGTCAGGCAGATTGAAGTTGCTTCCAGGCGTCATGAATCACAAGAGATACCCGTTGAATGCACAAATTTGTTCAAAGCATCTGAACTGGACAAGGAGATCAGAACTGTTCTGACAAAAGGAGTTGCTGGCATCGGAAAATCTGTCTCTGTGCAAAAGTTTGTTCTAGACTGGGCTGAAGGAAAAGCAAATCAAGATATCAGCTTCATATTTCCTCTTCCATTCAGAGAGATGAATTTAAAGGAGAATGAAAAACTAAGTTTGATGGATCTTCTAACTCAGTTTTTCCAAGAGACAAAAGGACTGAACCTTACAAGAAGGAATAATCATAGAGTCCTGTTCATTCTTGATGGATTGGATGAATGTCGTCTTCCTCTGAAGTTTGATGGTAATGAGACGTGGCGTGATGTATCGTCTCCAGCCTCTCTGGATGTTCTCCTGACGAACCTCATCAAGGGAAATCTGCTTCCTTCTGCTCTCATCTGGATCACCACCAGACCAGCAGCGGCCAGTAAGATTCCTCCTGACTGCATCGACCGGCTGACAGAGGTCAGAGGATTCAATGATGCACAAAAGGAGGAGTACTTCAGAAAGAGATTCAAGGATGAGAAAATGGCCAATGAAATCATTGATCACGTTAAACAATCAAAGAGTCTCTTTATCATGTGCCACATCCCAGTCTTCTGCTGGATTTCAGCCACTGTTCTCCAGAGCATTTTGGAGCAGAAAAGAAATAATGATGTGAAAAACAATCAGTCTAATGACGCGTCCAAAACAAAGCAGGAATCAAATACTGAAGACACTCCCAAGACTCTGACACAAATGTACACACACTTTCTCCGCTTTCAGATCCAGCAGAGCCGCCGAAAGTATGATGGAGAATACACACCAGATGTTTCCTGGGATAAAGACGCCATCCTTTCACTGGGGAAACTGGCATTTCATCAGCTGGAAAGAAGCAACCTTATCTTCTATGACACAGACCTGGAAGCCTGTGGGATTGACGTCTATAAGGCATCAGTGTACTCAGGCATGTGTACCCAGATCTTTAAGGAGGAAACGGGGATCACTCTTGGCACCATGTACTGCTTTGTTCACTTGAGCATTCAAGAGTTTATCGCAGCCCTTTATGCACATCTGTTTCTAGACATCAAGAAGGAAAGTGCATTTGATCAAGAGTCTACAGAACAGGAAAACAAAAATGAAGCCATGATTGATTTGCTCAAGACTGCAGTGGACAAAGCGCTCAAGAGTGAAACTGGACACATGGACCTTTTCCTTCGCTTCCTCCTCGGTCTGTCACTCCGATCTAATCGTCCACTCTTACGAGGACTGTTGACACAGCAAGATGACAATGACCAGTGCAAGAAGGAAATGGTTCAGTACATCAAGCAGAAACTTGAAGATAATCGGTCTCCAGAGAGATCCCTCAATCTGTTCTACTGTCTGAATGAACTGAACGACCAAACTCTGGTGAAAGAGATTCAGACCCACCTTAGCAAAGGAAGTCTGTCATCTGCTGACCTTTCACCTGCCCAGTGGTCTGCTTTGGTCTTTGTGTTGTTGACATCAGAGGAAGAGCTGGAGGAGTTTGAGCTTCAGAAATTCAAGAAATCAGACGAGTGTCTCTTTAGACTATCACCAGTCATTAAATCCTCCAAAAGAGCTCTGTAAGTAATTTAAAGCATTTATAAGATGTATATTTAATATTTACATAATAAATCTAAAGAAAAATGTATTGTATATGTTTCACCTAATTCTGTAATGTAATTTATTTCTCTTGTAGACTAAATGATTGTAACTTAACAGACAGAAGCTGTTCAGCTCTGGCTGCAGTTCTGGGATCTGATAGCAATCTGAAAGAGCTGAACATGAACAATAATAATCTGCAGGATTCCGGAGTGAAGCTGCTCTGCCCTGGACTAGAGAACATAAAGTGTAAATTGGAGATACTGAGGTAAGTTTTGTGACAATTGACAAATTGAGCTCAGCCAAAACAAAACACAAAGTTGTGATTTATCTTAAGTATTCTTAATAAAATCTATCTATATAAAATCTACTGTTTAAATCAAATGTAATGCACTAAGGCCTAGTTTCACAGACATGTCTTAGACTAATCTAGGATTAGGCCTTAGTTCATTTAGGATATTCAAGTAGCTTTTATAAATGTCCCTTAGAAAAAAGACAAAACAATGACACTAATATATTTTAAAATACATCAGTGCAAGTTTTGTTGAGTTAAAACTACTACCTTTGCTATTGAAAATAAGAACAATGCAAATGACAAATAATGGGATATAATATACAAATTAAATAAACAGTGGTTTAATTTTTTTCAGCTACAGTAGGTGTATTTAACACCTGCATTTAAATAAGAAATTGAATAAATAAATGTAAAAATAAAACTACAGAGACAACTACAGTTCGTCCCCTTGGAATTATAAGGTTCTATCTGCGTTCTGAGCAGTTTTGAGATATTGAGCTTCAAAGTTTTTGCATTACATATAGGAAAATGTATATGGGGAACAAGTTTCTTTCAAACATGAAAATAACAGGGACCCTAAATGTATTCTAAATATACAATATCAAAATCCTCTCAAAATTGTAAATGGGGATTTTTGGAATGGGTCAAATGCAGATAGAACCTTCTAATTCTAAAAAAACACTTTTTGCTTAGAATTATAAGGTTCTATCTGCCAAACCATTATTTGAACATTAAATATAAAAAATAATGTTGTAACAATGTCTCAACATGTGTTGGAATGTAAAATTGTATCCTTTCTTATGACATTTATTTCATATTTTTAGCACTTCCATGTATTTAGGACATTTCAAATTAAGCTAGGCAGGTCTAAATATTTTGTCCAGTGCAGATGTAAATTTTTGGTACCAATTTGGTGGGTAATTAAACACATTATTGCAGAAATTGTTCATCTTTCTTTTGTTTAGACAGAAAGCAGCTACTGTAATACATCTGAGCAGGATTTTATTCCACCTAAAGTGGGCCAGGTAAAATGTCTTTCTCTCTAGACATCAGTATGGCTGAAAGAACATGCTAACGTTTATTGTTGTAATTAAGACCTCATCAATTAAACTTTTTACTATTTGACCTTTAAGGCTTAATATTGTAAAAATTAAGACATTTTAAGACTTTAAAAACTGCAAGAAAACAGACATGCTTCAGCAAATTAATTCATAAAGTTTAATAATCATTGAAAAATGATTCACTGACTATATGTGATGCCTGGAATTCGGGCTGCTGTCCTTGACAAGATCGTCAATAAAATTGTCGATCTTGAGGTTTCTTAAAAACTTTGCATTGTGTGCCATAATCCTCACAGATATTGTGTGTCTGTGATCTTTCCTGTCAAGGAAAAAGCCGGCGACACAACCTATAAAGTTGATCCTGATTGGTCCTCTTCTGTGCATTCGAAGTGCTGATTGGCTCACGCAGATAGAACCTTATAGAGCCAAGTCAGAGTTCGACTTTGTAGATAGAACCTTTTTGTTTTTCAATAAAAAGTCCCAAAATGTACACAACTTTAAAAAAAACATCACATAATGTAAATAAGTTGTCACAGAATAAGAATATGTGAATAACTCAATTTTGACAAAAACGTCAGATAGAACCTTATAATTCCAAGGGGACGAGTTGTTGCCATTTCCAGACATTGTTCTTTAATGAACTCCTAGAGATTTAATCAGACCAACATCATATTTGGTCCGTCTAATCTAAAGGGCTTTGTGACATTAAATTGCGAAGATCTTGAGTTTTCACCATACCTGCAAACTAGTCAATAAGGTTAAAATATGTCCTTTATAAAAGTAAATAATGCCCTGGGGTAACATCACAAATATGCACATGTAAGTATGTAAAAGCTGATAGAACTGATGAAAATATTGCTTCAGAATAAATAAAGGGACTTCAATGGGAACCAACGGTTGAAGGTTCAGATCAATGCAGTTTCAAAGGAAGGGCTTCAGAGGCTCTGACCGATCCCAGATGAGGAATAGGGTCTGACCTTCCTTTGAAACTGCATTGATTTGGCCATTGAATTCCATTATCTGGAGAAAAATCCTGGAATGTTTTCCTCAAACTTCATTTCTTTTAACATGAGCATCTTGGATGAGATGGGGGGTGAGTAAATGATCAGGACATTTTATTTTTGAAGTGAAATAATCCTTTAAAGCTCTCTGGGTCTTTTGTTTCCCTCTGTTTTTGTTTGAAAATATTTTTTTTATTAATGTTTTCAAGAAACCGGATTCACAAACAGTTTCATTTTAAGGGATTGAGACGGGTACTTTCTTAAATATGTTTATTCAGCTGAATATTACATTTTTAATCTTCTTCCAGACTTTCAGACTGCAGTATCAGTGAAGACGGTTATAAAGCTCTGGCTTCAGCTCTGAGATCAAACCCTTCACACCTGATAGAGCTGGATCTCACAGGAAATGATCCTGGACCATCAGGAGTGAAGGAGCTCAGTGATTTACTACAGGATCCACACTGTCAGCTGAAGACACTGAGGTGAGATGTGATGAAATACGATATAAATGATATGCTGCTGAAATAATTAATAGAAATATTATTTCACTAAAACAATAAGCTGCACAATAAGCTGTTGATGCATTAAAGTTGACAGTGGTTTTAAGACAAAAATCATGTAAAATGATTTCCATCAGCACAAACTTCTTCTCTTCTGCAGGTTTTTGGGTCCTGCTGCAGATGAAGCCTGTCAGTATGTGAGAGGAATTGTGGGTAAAAACCCGTTACTCCTGAGAGAGCTGAATCTGAGTGATCATGATCTAGGAGACAAACGAGTGAATCAGATCGCCGCTCTACTGCAGGATAAACACTGCCAACTCAACACACTCACGTGAGGATTATATCTTTTAAATATAACATTATTTGATAGATTTTCATGAACTGGTTCAGATTACGACTGTTGTTGTCGTCCATTAAAGAAGGTTTAGAGAGAAACTGAAGATTGTTCTCTTCTCTTCAGGCTGAATAATAACAGGATTACAGAAGAAGGTTGTGCTGCTCTGACTTCAGCGTGTAATTCAAACCCTTCACACCTGAGAGAGCTGGATCTGAGTGGAAATAAACTAGGAAACTCAGGAACCGAGAAGATCGGCCGTCTGTTGGAAAATACACAATGCAGATTGGAGAAACTGAAGTGTGTATCTTCATTTCTGTACATTTATACAAATACATTTATTAATATCCATTTGTTTAGATTAACTGTCCTGAAAAATTATGATGAATATTAAGGCTAAAATGTAGTTGTACTAATCTTAAATATTGTATTACATTGTCCTTAATACTGTGAATGAAAATGTAAATTAAAAGATTCATGGGTTTTTATTTTGGTGGATTTTAGGCATGTGCCGGTATCAATTTTTCATGCTGCGATTAATTGATTGAGCTATTATCACGGTACACGGTATTATCACGGTATTTTAATTGCATGAGAAATGGGTTAAAAAGATAAACACATTTCAGGGTTGTCCACTTAGTAACTTTAATAACTTTTTTTAAATAACAAAAAGTACCTCAAACATTTAAAAAATATAAATAAAACAATACAAATGTATAAAGTGAGTAATTGTATCAAACAGAAAGTGCAAACTGCAAAATAACTACTTTTGTTATTTGTTTTTAAATAGATTTAAGAGCAAAAGAACAACTGTAAAGAATCAAAAATGATTCTATAACAACTTTAATAACTTTTTAAATAACAAAAAGTACCTCAAACATTTAAATACCAATAAATATAAATAAAGCAATACACAATATAAAAGTAAACTGAAAGAGAATAATGTGCAAACTGCAAAAGAACAACTTGTTATATGCTTTTAAATAGATTTAAGAGCAAAAAAACACTACTATAAAGAATCAACAATAAACATTTTCAACCAATTCCTGGTATCTCTTCTGGGCTGGCATGTTTTAGTCCCCCAGATTAAAGTGCAAAAATGTGAGCATGTTCACTTTTTCTGGCTTGAGCTTTGAACGCTGAGGTGAGAGAATGTGTCCACTGGCACTAAATACCCTCTCTGAAGGAACAATTGTTGCAGGAATGCAGAGAAACTTCTCAGCCACTGTAGCAAGATGAGGTAGTTCTTCAGCATGCAAACTCCACCACTGCAATGGATCTGCCTCTGATTTTATTAGTGGCCCAGAAAGATACACTTTTATCTCAGCTTCAGTCTTTGACTTAATGCTCAGGTTGCCTTCACCCTCCTGCTCCTCTGCCCTCTGCTGCCTTGTGGAGGTGATTTTGTTGAGCAGGGTGGCCAAACTTTGTTTTTCAGAGGTGGGTGGGGGGGTTGTGCTGCTTTGCTCTGTATGGGAAGCTCCCTCACTCGTTGTCATCTCTGACAGTTTTGAGGCTTCCTCAATGCAGCAGTTGACCGTGACATTAAGGTCATCAGAAAAGCTGCCCTTAAACCGGGGATCAACAAAGCTTGTCAAGTCCATCACCTTCTTTGCTTCAGGAGTGTACCTGGACTCAAGATCTGACTTCATTACCCTCTTCAGGTCTTTGGTGAGGGCACTGTCTTCATTTTTTACCTCGAGAATGTCTGAGATTATGTGACTCAGCACCGGCCTCAGGGCTTGACAGACTTACTCTGCTCTCTGAAGCCAAAGCATCAGTAAAAGCACTGAGTGGTTGAAGGATTTGCAAGACTTGCTCAATGACTGCAATATCTGCATCCTTTGGCATCAAATGCCATGCCCCTCTCTCAGTTGCCAGAACAGCAGAGACTGCCTGCTGTTGTTCAATAAACCTCTGCAGCATTTTCTGTGTCGATCCCCATCTAGTGACTACATCATGGATGAGCGACTTCTGAGGGACGCTTAAGGCCTCTTGTTTATTTCTGAGCTCTCTTCTTCTCTTCCAGCTTCTTGAAAATCCCTGCACCAAATGTCGACAGCTTCGGACAGCTGTGTCCACCCTCTGATTTTTCAGAGCTTTAGAAATGGCCAGATTCAAGTTGTGGCCAAAACACCCAAGCCACTGGCTGGGGAAGGTGGTGTCCCCCTGGAATGCCTCTTTCATGTTTGTAGCATTATCAGTTGTAATACTGACAAGACGCTCTTTGTTGATGCCCCACTCCTGCAACATGTTATCAAAAAATTCCCTGATATTTTCAGCAGTGTGGTCTTCTGGAAAGAATTGCGTTTCCAGGCAGTTTGATTGAAGTTTCCAATCTGTGAGGTAGTGAATGGTGAAGCTGATGTATGGATGACCACTTCCTCCACTGCTGGTCCATAGGTCAGTAGTTGCTGCATACCATTTTCCCTGGGCTATACGCTTGCCAACATCCTCTTTTAGACTGTTGTACATTTTGGGTAATTCTGTCTTAGAGAAAAACTTCTGTGAGGGAACTTTGTAAAGTGGAACTGTCGTCTTCATCAGTTTCTGAAATCCTGGTTTTGCTACTGTGTGAATTGGCATGTCCTTAGCAATACAATATGCTATGGCATGATTGATTTTCTTGGATCGATGAGATGAGGGTGCATATGAAGCCTGATGCTGGAATGCCTCTTTGACTGTTGGCTGAACAATGGCTTCAGCTGAAGATGAACCAGTACTGCTAGATGCATGGCTACTCTGTAAAATAGGGAAGACAAATATTACTTCATACCTTTGAAAATGTAAATAAAAGATGCTGTTTAGACATAGAATACAACCAAAGTAATGCTAACTGGAAATTTGTGTTTTTTTGTTTGTTAGATTAAACATAACGGTAACACTTTACAATAAGGTTCATTAGTTAAAATTTGTTAACTACATTAGTTAACATGAACTAATAATGAACTGCATTTTAAAGCATTTATTTATCTTTGTTAATGTTAATTTCAACATTTACTAATATTTTATTCAAATCTTGTTAATACAAATACACATATAACATATTTAAATCATATTGACAACTTGCTTTTAGCTGATTATTGTATTTTTGTTGTTAAAATACGAGACGCAAACTTTAGCGTAAGTTGGCTAGTGGAGCTCTTAAACTACATGGATGCAAGATTATGCAGCAAATGGAAATAAGTTAACGTAATTTTGCCATCTTGTCTTTCAAATCGTTCTTTTTATGTGGCATTCAACATGAGAAATAAAGTTTCTTACCTTGATCTCCCTGAATTGCACTGGATGGTTGTCACGGAGATGAGCGAACATGTTAGACGTGTTCCCGTGTTTCGCAGCCACTTTCCGTCCACATGTCTTACACAAAGGGAAACTATCTACAATCAGCAATCCCTCTGCATTTTTTTGGAACCCAAAATATTTCCAAAACTCTGACTTTACCCTTTTAGAAGGGGGATAAATCGGCAGCGTTCCTCCTTCCGCCATGCTTCTTCTCCATGTGAGGTGAGCGATTGTTTACATCAGAGTGCGCATGCGTGTTTTGCGCAGCATATACGCAGTGTTTAAGCGGTTGATGGAAATTAAGCTAATGCACGTTCTAAAAATCTAAATTCGGATCTATTATTATTCACAGTATTTTGAAGTGCCCACGATAACAATATTGTGCATATTCATTACCGCAATTTATCGCATTACCGAAAACCGGCACATGTCTAGTGGATTTACATAATTGTCATGTGAATATCACCTATACACGTCTCATTTATATCAGTGTAGAACATGCATTAGTTTGATTCTGTGTCATACAAAAAGTAACTTTTTTTTCTTCTTCTAGACTTTCAGACTGCAGTATCAGTGAAGACGGTTATAAAACTCTGGCTTCAGCTCTGAGATCAAACCCTTCACACCTGATAGAGCTGGATCTCACAGGAAATGATCCTGGACCATCAGGAGTGAAGGAGCTCAGTGATTTACTACAGGATCCACACTGTCAGCTGAAGACACTGAGGTGAGACACGGTGAAATGAGTTACGTCCAGGCTAAATGTTCATATATTATTTTAGTAATAATATAATACAATAAGTGTATTTAAATGTTCAAAGAAAAGTGTTTTCCTTAGAACAATAATTAAGTTTATCATATCAGTCTGTTTTGTAATGCAAACAGACATTAAGTAGAGAACTGAATTGATTCCTGCTTCATCTTCTCTTCTGCAGGTTTTTGGGTCCTGCTGCAGATGAAGCCTGTCAGTATGTGAGAGGAATTGTGGGTAAAAACCCGTTACTCCTGAGAGAGCTGAATCTGAGTGATCATGATCTAGGAGACACACGAGTGAATCAGATCGCCGCTCTACTGCAGGATAAACACTGCCAACTCAACACACTCACGTGAGGATTATATCTTTTAAATATAACATTATTTGATAGATTTTCATGAACTGGTTCAGATTACGACTGTTGTTGTCGTCCATTAAAGAAGGTTTAGAGAGAAACTGAAGATTGTTCTCTTCTCTTCAGGCTGAATAATAACAGGATTACAGAAGAAGGTTGTGCTGCTCTGACTTCAGCGTGTAATTCAAACCCTTCACACCTGAGAGAGCTGGATCTGAGTGGAAATAAACTAGGAAACTCAGGAACCGAGAAGATCGGCCGTCTGTTGGAAAATACACAATGCAGATTGGAGAAACTGAAGTGTGTATCTTCATTTCTGTACATTTATACAAATACATTTATTAATATCCATTTGTTTAGATTAACTGTCCTGAAAAATTATGAAGAAATCAAGGCTAAAATTTAGTTGCACTAATCTTAAATATTGTATTACATTGTCCTTAATACTGTGAATGAATATGTCAATGAAAAGATTTATGTAAATCCACCTAAATAAAAACCCATAATTGTCATGTGAATATCACCTATACACGTCTCATTTATATCAGTGTAGAACATGCATTAGTTTGATTCTGTGTCATACAAAAAGTAACTTTTTTTTTCTTCTTCTAGACTTTCAGACTGCAGTATCAGTGAAGACGGTTATAAAGCTCTGGCTTCAGCTCTGAGATCAAACCCTTCACACCTGATAGAGCTGGATCTCACAGGAAATGATCCTGGACCATCAGGAGTGAAGGAGCTCAGTGATTTACTACAGGATCCACACTGTCAACTGAAGACACTGAGGTGAGACACGGTGAAATATGATATAAATGATATGCTGCTGAAATACTAAATAGAAATATTATTTCAGTAAAACAATAAGCTGCACATTAAGCTGTTGATGCATTAAAGTTGACAGTGGTTTCAAGACAAAAATCATGTAAAATGATTTCCATCAGCACAAACCGCTGATTGATTCTAGTGATGCACCGATCATGATTTTACATGGCCGATTCCGATACCGATTTTTTTCAAGAAAACTGGCCGATACCGATTTTCGATTTTTTTTTTTTTTACACAATAAAGTAATGAAAGTATACATGAACAAGATGTTTATTTGGTATTTAACAGGCTAAATTGGCTTTTGGCTAATGAAAACAAGTCCGCAATCTGAAATTAACGGGAAATTTAATTGGAAATTAAAAGGCTGAAAGGTGAAATTAAAGGCAACAACTGCATATTCTGCAACCCAAACAACGATGTTACTTAAATCAGCATTGGTTTTTAAATTCAGTGTAAAGAAAAAAAGTCTTTACCAGTGAAATTCAATAAAACCAAAGTATTTAATTGTTCCAAAATGTTAAATCAAATAATGTTTAGTGCAACGAAAAAAACTAAGATGCTACAGCAGGTGCTTTTTAAATCAAATTAAGTCAATGTCATTTTAAGGTCAAATAAAAGGTAACACTTTAGAATAATGGTCATTAGTTAACATTAGTTAATGTATTAACTAACATGAACTAACCATGAGCAGTACATTTGTTACTGTATTTGTTCATCTTTGTTAACGTTAGTTAATATAAATCCAGCTGTTCATGGTTTGTTCATGTTAGTTCACAGAGCATTAACTAATGTTAACAAGATTTTAATAATGCAGTTATCTCTCATTAGTAAATGTTGAAATGAACATTAACAAAGATTAATAAACGCTTTATAAGTGCAGTTCATTATTAGTTAATGTTAAGTAATGTAGTTAACTAATGTTAACTAATGTAGTTAACTAATGTTAACTAATGACCATTATTCTAAAGTTACCAAATATAAAGGATCATCCTATAGGCTACAGAACTGATTTCTAAAGTGCATGCATGTTCTTCTTTAGGCTACAAAAAGAAGTATTTCGGCTTTTTCACAAGTTAGTCTGTTTCGTTCTCATCCGATCCAACACGTGAGAAGCTGAGCTGAACAAACGCTCACTATCTGCACTTGTGCAGGGCGGAGAGGTAAACTCGCGCAACTTCAGCTCGCGCAGGAAAGCGGCTCTTCATTCCCTTCAGCATCTCGTCTCTTCCCTCAGTTATCCAGGTTCCGTTTGTAACACACAAGTGACATGTTCGCGAATGACTGCAATATAGGCGTATGTGCACGCGGGCGCACTTCCGGATAAATCGGCAGAAAAATACAAAGAAACCGGCCGGTTGCCGATCGCGCGCTAGAAGCAAAAACCGTCCGGTTCCGGTTTTTGGCCGGTCAACCGGTGCATCCCTAATTGATTCCTGCTTCATCTTCTCTTCTGCAGGTTTTTGGGTCCTGCTGCAGATGAAGCCTGTCAGTATGTGAGAGGAATTGTGGGTAAAAACCCGTTACTCCTGAGAGAGCTGAATCTGAGTGATCATGATCTAGGAGACAAACGAGTGAATCAGATCGCCGCTCTACTGCAGGATAAACACTGCCAACTCAACACACTCACGTGAGGATTATATCTTTTAAATATAACATTATTTGATAGATTTTCATGAACTGGTTCAGATTACGACTGTTGTTGTCGTCCATTAAAGAAGGTTTAGAGAGAAACTGAAGATTGTTCTCTTCTCTTCAGGCTGAATAATAACAGGATTACAGAAGAAGGTTGTGCTGCTCTGACTTCAGCGTGTAATTCAAACCCTTCACACCTGAGAGAGCTGGATCTGAGTGGAAATAAACTAGGAAACTCAGGAACCGAGAAGATCGGCCGTCTGTTGGAAAATACACAATGCAGATTGGAGAAACTGAAGTGTGTATCTTCATTTCTGTACATTTATACAAATACATTTATTAATATCCATTTGTTTAGATTAATTGTCCTGAAAAATTATGAAGAATATTAAGGCTAAAATTTAGTTGTACTAATCTTAAATATTGTATTACATTGTCCTTAATACTGTGAATGAATATGTCAATGAAAAGATTTATGGGTTTTTATTTTGGTGGAGTTACATAATTGTAATATGAATTTCACCTATACACGTCTCATTTATATCAGTGTAGAACATGCATTAGTTTGATTCTGTGTCATACAAAAAGTAACTTTTTTTCCTCTTCTAGACTTTCAGACTGCAGTATCAGTGAAGACGGTTATAAAGCTCTGGCTTCAGCTCTGAGATCAAACCCTTCACACCTGATAGAGCTGGATCTCACAGGAAATGATCCTGGACCATCAGGAGTGAAGGAGCTCAGTGATTTACTACAGGATCCACACTGTCAGCTGAAGACACTGAGGTGAGACACGGTGAAATGAGTTACGTCCAGGCTAAATGTTCATATATTATTTTAGTAATAATACAATAAGTGTATTTAATTGTTCAAAGAAAAGTGTTTTCCTTAGAACAATAATTAAGTTTATCATATCAGTCTGTTTTGTAATGCAAACAGACATTAAGTAGAGAACTGAATTGATTCCTGCTTCATCTTCTCTTCTGCAGGTTTTTGGGTCCTGCTGCAGATGAAGCCTGTCAGTATGTGAGAGGAATTGTGGGTAAAAACCCGTTACTCCTGAGAGAGCTGAATCTGAGTGGATGTGATCTAGGAGACAAACGAGTGAATCAGATCGCCGCTCTACTGCAGGATAAACACTGCCAACTCAACACACTCACGTGAGGATTGTTAATTCATTTAAAATGTTACATTAACTTTAATTGTAGTAGCTGATATTTCCTCACTTGTTTATTGCTTATTTAATCATAATACAAATCAAACAAGCAATTAAAAACACTCAAATAGTGCTGGGCAGTGTGAGCAGAAATCTGTGACTGTTTTTAAGATTCTGGCAGTTTCACAGTATCAGTATTTGTTCTTTTCATGAAGTGGACCTTCGTATAAGTTCAGTGTTTTATTTCACTGTCAAGAGGGGAAAAAAAAAAAGGTAAACAAATTAATTTATAAAACTAATAGTTAGTTAACCTTTTTAAAATATACTTTTAACATTTAAATTATCCTTCAAAATAATGCCTTAATAAATTGTTTTATTATTATTTTTATTATTATTAGAATATTATTATTATTATTATTATTATATCTTTTGAGATCTTTGAGTTTCTGTGTGTACGTGACAGCAAATACTGTAACTTGTAAAACTCGGTGATCAGAATTTAGTTTGAGAATCACACACAAACTCTACAGTATGTTTGACCTTTGACCTGTGAGACTAAAGTGATTTGTGACAATAGTGATTAGAAAGTTCATTTGTTAACTTTAGCTAACATGAACTAACAATGAGCAGTAGATTTACAGCGTTTATTAATCTTAGATGATGTTAATTTCAGCATTTACTACATTATTAAAATCAAAAGTTAACATTAGTTAAAGCAGCACTAGGTAGTTTTTGCTTTCGGGTCCCCCTACAGTTGTGAAACAGTATTGTCCTCTACTACTGTCGTAAACTTCTACATCAGTGGATGCATCGCACGTGCATTTGTTGACATGACAACTATGATATCCCTGAACACTGCAGGAGTTCACATGCGTGTTCTGCTTGCGTCGCGTGTGAAATGTCTTCATCCAGGTACAGTGGCATATGTTTCAGCATGTCATATGAATATAATGTCATGGGTTTTATTTTTTTCAAACGCCAAATGATCGCGATGCTCACGTTTACAAGCCATCGTCAATATTATAATATCAAGCTACCCTAGATGAATCTGCAAATTTGAAAAATCGATTTGCATTATAGCTTGAGGAAAGAAAAATATACCAATATCACAGACATGTTAGGTATCCTAAAATATGATTTTGTATGTATTACGTATTTACTTGCAAGAATGTAGCCCCTCCTCCTTCAGCTCACGCCAACGAGCAAACGCTGGCCAATGTTGATCCTCCTGCCTTTAATCCCATCACTTTCTCCTTTCCTCTTTTTGCTTTCCTCCGACAAAACCTTTGCTTTCTTATTTTTCTGTGCTGCTTCGGCCATGACTATAACAATCTGCAAACAAATGATAGTTTTTCTCGCACGTCCGAATTTAAGGAAGTGGGTGGTGGTGGAAGTGACGTATATGCCGTAAAGCAGTCGAATTTTGTAGTTCTTTTTTTTCTTGGGTTACTACCCGAAACCCGAAGTTTTAAAATACGATTAAAAACGATACAGACCCCGTCAGGCTATGGCAGACGTGTCATTCAACCTATTGTAAGTCAATGTATCATCACAAGAGTTTTGAAAATATATTATGAAGGTTGAAAAGTTACCTAGTGCTGCTTTAATGCTGTGAACTAACATGAACAAACAATGAACTGTGTTTTTATTAACTAACATTAACAAAGATGAATAAATACTGTAACCAATGTATTGCTCATTGTTAGTTCATGATAGTTAATACTTTAACTAAGGTTAACTAATGAAACCTTATTGTAAAGTGTTACTAGTGTTTTAGTAAATGTTATTATTGTTTAAGTTATTAAACATTGTACTAGTGTTGTTCATGATTAGTTCATGTAAGGGACGTCGTTAGGCCTTTTTTAGGGGGACTGAAGCTACCCCAAAATGTTCTTAAGCCCCCCTAAATGATAATAAGAACAACCATAACAATTTGATTTATCAATAACCGTATCCTCATTCATATTTAGACACAACAAATGATATATATCCAGCTACAAAAAATAGCTGAAAAGTGGGAAGTTGGACAGAAGCACAAAGAGTCGTAGATGATGCACCGTCTCGTCTCATTGGTGTGAACTGTGGGCGCTTTCAGACCGGAGCTACTGCAATAACTGGAGGATTCATCTCGTCTCGTCGTTACCAAGGTTATAATCGTTAACGAAAACGAACGAAAAAACGAAAACTAGGTGGGTTGTCCTTAACTGAAATAAAAATAAAAACGAGGCATTACAAAAAAGCGATAATTAACCAAACCAGTAATGTGTGTTTTAGCAAAACTAACTAAAATAAAATTACAGATTGTCCTTAGTTTTCGTCTTTATCAATGTCTTTCATAGAGCAAATAACGTTCAGCTGCATTTCCTTTCCCTGTGTCTCTCACTCACGCTCTCTCTCTCACACACACACACACACACACACACACACACACACACATACACACACACACACACACACACACAGCCCCTCCCCTCTGTGCCCACGAGCGTTCGACGTTGAAAGCAAGTTTGCGAAAGGTTGGAATCTCGTGAACACCTTTACACAATCACACATTAAAAAGTGGAATAAAAATATTTTTAATTCAGAATATAATTTTGTCAGTGTGTGAATGTCGACCCGAGAAGCGATTGCTACTTTAGAAAGTTAACTAGTCGCAAGTTTGAGGTAAAATGCACTTGGGTTGTGGATGTCAAAACACTATACAAGCTGTGATTCAAATATTAAATAATGTTATGTCAGTAGTTTACTCTTACACTGAATGTTTGCTGCTTCAGTCCAGATGAGTGTGTGTGTGTGTGTGTGTGTGTGTGTGTGTGTGTGTGTGTGTGTGTGTGTGTGTGTGTGTGTGTGTGTCAGATGAGTAAGCTATTGTATAAGGTAAATTTAGTATAGGGTGTGAAAATTGTACAGCTGTGGTATTTGTATAGGTTTAGCTCAATTTAGGTTTAGCTGTATATTTGTATTTTAGCTCAAAAATGGGTTGAATCCATGTGGTTCTGTCTAATTAAATAGCATTCTGTGGACAACTTATCTTATATAGAGAGGAATGATATAGTATGCTATTACTTTATCATACATTTACATGAGCAGACAGATAGTATTTAAGTCATTGCTTATAGTAACGCATCAGGAGTAGGGATGAAACGGTATGGAAATTTAACATCACGATTATAGTGACCCAAATTATCACGGTTATCAATATTATCACGGTTTTGTTCAAACGAGATGCAAGTGTTCAAAAAGAAGAGATGCACACACTTAAAACATTTCAACAAGTTTTATATTTGAAATTCAACAAACAACAAATAACTAAAGCAGCTCTAAGCACTTTAAGCTAGATTCTGTGGGATTTCCTTTCTTAATGGCCGTCGTCAATAGCAACACATAACGCTTAAATAATAATAATTTGTCGTAAATATAATCTGTAATATTATCTCTGTAAATATATTCTCAAGCAATATTCTCATCAGTGTTCAGCAATGCATTTAAATCTAGCATATTTTGTGTTAGAGCCCAAACGGTATCCAAGTGAAATAATGCATATCCATTTTTCCATATGATTTGACAGTTTATTTTATTAAATATCAAAATGTGTGCATCATACCTGACACCTAGATGATCACTTTACAGTCAGTTTTATGACTGTCATTCTCTTCAAATGCTATTGAAGTTTGAAACGTGTACATTACCAATGTTGTGTGTAACTTTAGAGACGGTCCCTAAATTCGCCAGCGTTATGCCAGTCATATCAGATGCACTGTGGCTCTGCTGTGACTCTGCTGTGGTTCTGTTGTGGCTCTGCTGTGACTCTGCTGTGACTCTGCTGTGGTTCTGCTATGGTTCTGCTGTGGTTCTGCTGTGGTTCTGCTGTGGTTCTGCTGTGGCTCTGCTGTGGCTCTGCTGTGGTTCTGCTGTGGCTCTGCTGTGGTTCTGCTGTGGCTCTGCTGTGGTTCTGCTGTGACTCTGCTGTGGTTCTGCTGTGGCTCTGCTGTGGCTCTGCTGTGGTTCTGCTGTGGTTCTGCTGTGGCTCTGCTGTGGCTCTGCTGTGGCTCTGCTGTGGCTCTGCTGTGGCTCTGCTGTGACTCTGCTGTGGTTCTGCTGTGACTCTGCTGTGGTTCTGCTGTGGTTCTGCTGTGGTTCTGCTGTGACTCTGCTGTGGTTCGGCTGTGGTTCTGCTGTGACTCTGCTGTGGTTCTGCTGTGGCTCTGCTGTGGTTCTGCTGTGACTCTGCTGTGGTTCTGCTGTGGCTCTGCTGTGACTCTGCTGTGGCTCTGCTGTGGTTCTGCTGTGGTTCTGCTGTGACTCTGCTGTGACTCTGCTGTGACTCTGCTGTGGTTCTGCTGTGGTTCTGCTGTGACTCTGCTGTGACTCTGCTGTGGTTCTGCTGTGACTCTGCTGTGACTCTGCTGTGACTCTGCTGTGGTTCGGCTGTGGTTCTGCTGTGGTTCTGCTGTGACTCTGCTGTGGTTCTGCTGTGACTCTGCTGTGACTCTGCTGTGGTTCTGCTGTGGTTCTGCTGTGGTTCTGCTGTGACTCTGCTGTGGTTCGGCTGTGGTTCTGCTGTGACTCTGCTGTGGTTCTGCTGTGGTTCTGCTGTGACTCTGCTGTGGTTCTGCTGTGGTTCTGCTGTGACTCTGCTGTGGTTCTGCTGTGACTCTGCTGTGGTTCTGCTGTGGTTCTGCTGTGGTTCTGCTGTGACTCTGCTGTGGTTCTGCTGTGGTTCTGCTGTGACTCTGCTGTGACTCTGCTGTGACTCTGCTGTGACTCTGCTGTGGCTCTGCTGTGACTCTGCTGTGGTTCTGCTGTGACTCTGCTGTGGTTCTGCTGTGGTTCTGCTGTGGCTCTGCTGTGGCTCTGCTGTGGCTCTGCTGTGGTTCTGCTGTGGCTCTGCTGTGACTCTGCTGTGGTTCTGCTGTGACTCTGCTGTGGTTCTGCTGTGGTTCTGCTGTGGTTCTGCTGTGACTCTGCTGTGGTTCTGCTGTGGTTCTGCTGTGGTTTTGCTGTGACTCTGCTGTGGTTCTGCTGTGGTTTTGCTGTGACTCTGCTGTGACTCTGCTGTGGTTCTGCTGTGGTTCTGCTGTGGTTTTGCTGTGACTCTGCTGTGGTTCTGCTGTGACTCTGCTGTGGTTCTGCTGTGACTCTGCTGTGGTTCTGCTGTGACTCTGCTGTGGTTCTGCTGTGACTCTGCTGTGGTTCTGCTGTGGTTCTGCTGTGGTTCTGCTGTGACTCTGCTGTGGTTCTGCTGTGGTTCTGCTGTGGTTTTGCTGTGACTCTGCTGTGGTTCTGCTGTGGTTTTGCTGTGACTCTGCTGTGGTTCTGCTGTGACTCTGCTGTGACTCTGCTGTGGTTCTGCTGTGACTCTGCTGTGGTTCTGCTGTGGTGGTTCTGCTGTGGTTTTGCTGTGACTCTGCTGTGGTTCTGCTGTGACTCTGCTGTGGTTCTGCTGTGACTCTGCTGTGGTTCTGCTGTGGCTCTGCTGTGGCTCTGCTGTGACTCTGCTGTGGTTCTGCTGTGACTCTGCTGTGACTCTGCTGTGGTTCTGCTGTGGTTCTGCTGTGGTTCTGCTGTGACTCTGCTGTGGTTCTGCTGTGGTTCGGCTGTGGTTCTGCTGTGGCTCTGCTGTGGTTCTGCTGTGGTTCTGCTGTGGTTCTGCTGTGGCTCTGCTGTGACCATGCTGTGGTTCTGCTGTGGTTCTGCTGTGACTCTGCTGTGGTTCTGCTGTGGTTCTGCTGTGACTCTGCTGTGACTCTGCTGTGGTTCTGCTGTGGTTCTGCTGTGACTCTGCCGTGGCTCTGCCGTGGTTCTGCCGTGGCTCTGCCGTGGTTCTGCCGTGGTTCTGCCGTGACTCTGCCGTGGCTCTGCCGTGGCTCTGCCGTGGTTCTGCTGTGACTCTGCTGTGGCTCTGCTGTGGTTCTGCTGTGGCTCTGCTGTGGCTCTGCTGTGACTCTGCTGTGGTTCTGCTGTGGTTCTGCTGTGACTCTGCTGTGGTTCTGCTGTGACTCTGCTGTGGTTCTGCTGTGACTCTGCTGTGGTTCTGCTGTGACTCTGCTGTGGCTCTGCTGTGGCTCTGCTGTGGTTCTGCTGTGACTCTGCTGTGGTTCTGCTGTGGTTCTGCTGTGACTCTGCTGTGGTTCTGCTGTGACTCTGCTGTGGTTCTGCTGTGACTCTGCTGTGGTTCTGCTGTGGTTCTGCTGTGGTTCTGCTGTGACTCTGCTGTGGTTCTGCTGTGGTTCTGCTGTGACTCTGCTGTGGTTCTGCTGTGGTTCTGCTGTGGTTCTGCTGTGACTCTGCTGTGACTCTGCTGTGGTTCTGCTGTGGTTCTGCTGTGACTCTGCCGTGGCTCTGCTGTGGTTCTGCCGTGGCTCTGCCGTGGTTCTGCCGTGACTCTGCCGTGGCTCTGCTGTGGCTCTGCCGTGGTTCTGCTGTGACTCTGCCGTGACTCTGCCGTGACTCTGCCGTGGTTCTGCCGTGGCTCTGCTGTGGCTCTGCTGTGGTTCTGCTGTGGTTCTGCTGTGACTCTGCTGTGGTTCTGCTGTGACTCTGCTGTGGTTCTGCTGTGGTTCTGCTGTGACTCTGCTGTGGCTCTGCTGTGACTCTGCTGTGGTTCTGCTGTGACTCTGCTGTGGTTCTGCTGTGGTTCTGCTGTGACTCTGCTGTGGCTCTGCTGTGGCTCTGCTGTGGCTCTGCTGTGGTTCTGCTGTGGCTCTGCTGTGGCTCTGCTGTGGTTCTGCTGTGGCTCTGCTGTGGTTCTGCTGTGGCTCTGCTGTGGCTCTGCTGTGGCTCTGCTGTGGTTCTGCTGTGGTTCTGCTGTGGTTCTGCTGTGACTCTGCTGTGGTTCTGCTGTGGTTCTGCTGTGACTCTGCTGTGGTTCTGCTGTGGTTCTGCTGTGACTCTGCTGTGGCTCTGCTGTGGCTCTGCTGTGGCTCTGCTGTGGCTCTGCTGTGGTTCTGCTGTGGTTCTGCTGTGACTCTGCTGTGGCTCTGCTGTGGTTCTGCTGTGACTCTGCTGTGACTCTGCTGTGGTTCTGCTGTGGTTCTGAACGCCTCTGATTATGAGACATTGCTTTCATAATCTCAATAGAAACACGTGTGAGAGGTTATAATGCGCAACACGATTATAACAGATGGCTTTAGAGAAGACTATAATAAGTTCTACAGCCAGAGTGACTAGTGTGCAGCCGAAATAACGTTACACCCGCAAATGGAGGTTGTTAATGTCAAGCCCTGATTATTATTCCTTAAATGTCACCCTAGTCTTGTCTGAACTTGTTTGTTCGCTTCACGTTATTATTTCCCAGACGTAGTTTTGGTATTGAGGTCAAAGTCCACTTGCGTTCGTAGTTTTGAAGTGTTTTCCCCATAACAGTGACTTTCTTCTGGCATGTTCTGCAGAAGGGATGACCATCTTTGATTAAGTTTCCCTCAGGACTTTTGTAAAAGCCAAAATATGACCACGCCTCAGATTGGGTCCTTTTAGAGTCTGAACAATCCCCCGAGTGCTGTCACTGCCTTCTGCCATTTCTTCTCATTCAGAAAACAGCGGTGCTGCGCCTGACTGACGCTGACTGGACAGAATTTACCGCGAGTTTTCACGATCATGATAATCACACGCGGTTTTAATGATAATAAAATTATACGATATTACTAACCGTCACTACATTGTATCGTGGTTTATCGTGAAACCGGTAATCGTTTCATCCCTAATCAGGAGCAAAGTCTGGCATAAGTACATTCCCCCATTGATGTGTCTAAAAGCTAACATTACAGTAACTTTTCTTTAACAGAGTAGAAATGGAAGAAGAGGATATGTCTGTCATGTTTTACTTGTTAACATCTTGGTTTCTTGACTGGTTGTTGACATTAGTGTAGCTCTAGATGAAGTTACAAATACCCTGTGGGCTAAACCAACCCTGTCTTCCAGTCCTAGTGATGTCCCTGGTTCATGTTAACTAGTGTAGTTAACTAATGTTAGTCTTTAAAAATGTTAACTAATGAAACCTTATTTTAAAGTATTAGCAATGTGTCTGAGAACAGACATCAACACATTTGTCCCAGTGAATGAAACTAGAGTGATATTTACACTGAAGATGTGAAATGAATGTGTAAACTAACGTCAATAGATCAGCGATTTTCAGCCTTTGCATTGTTCAATGTTGGTCATATATTTAAATGAACACTGTGTCTTTCTCCATCTTACCTGCACGCAGATATCAGATTATTTGTCAGCAAACGTCTGCTGGATAATGCAAAACACATTAGTTTGATCATCACAGATCTGAGCTATTGTCTTTTCTCTTTCTGTCTTCAGTCTGAGGAGATGCAGAATTACAGAGGAACAGTTTCTCATCCTGACTTCAGCTCTGAGATCAAACCCATCACACCTGAGAGAGCTGGACCTGAGTGAGAATAAAATGGAAAACACAGGATTGAAGCACTTATGTGCCGTACTGGAGGATTCTCACTGTAAACTGGAGAGATTGAGGTCAGGAATATACACAAACACAATCTAAATGTTTAGCAATGACTTCAACAGTTTAAACCAAAACACTTTATACTCAATCTCTCATGAGTCTGAGTTCACATTGTATTTGTGTGAAATTCTTCAGTGATTTGTTTGTAAGATGATTTCTCTCCGTCTCTTTCTAGACTGCAGTTCTGTGGCATTACAGATGTTTCTCCTTTAACTCAGTGTTTGACAAACTCAGAAGCACTGCAGTTTCTAAAAGAGCTTGATCTGAGTATTAATCTGATCGGAGACTCACAGAAGCAGCTCAGAGATGTGATACGACACTCAAACTGTGACCTGAGGTGAGGAAACATCTCTGATATTAAAAAGCTTCATTTATCTCTGATATGTGAACAAATCTGACTAATATTTATGAAAGGAGATTATCAAACTATCATTATTAAGTTTTATTGTACCAAAGGGTTTGTGTCAGAACTAAATGTGAAGTTGATGTTTAACAGCTTCATTAATTTCATCAGTAGTCGTGAATCATTTCATTCTGAAGTCTTGGTCAGATTGTAGGAAACTCTAGTCAGAGCAGATTTCAGCTTCAGCTTCAGCCTCACATGATCACATGACAAGCAACACGTCACACTTCTTTACACTTCACTTTCAGCTCTTTACTAAGACCAAAACAACTAGAGCACAAACAGATTTAAAGACACAATATGATTAAACTACCCATAATCCACTAGATCAGTGTTATATATTGTGTTGATTTGTGTACTTTATCCCAAAGAATGTTCAAATCCAGAGAAATCAGTGATTTTCCCCAGGACATTGTGTGTGTGTGTGTGTGTGTGTGTGTGTGTGTGTGTGTGTGTGTGTGTGTGTGTGTGTGTGTGTGTGTGTGTGTGTGTGTGTGTGTGTGTGTGTGTGTGTGTGTGTGTGTGTGTGTGTGTGTGTGTGTGTGTGTGTGTGTGTGTGTGTGTGTGTGTGTGTGTGTGTGTGTGTGTGTGTGTGTGTGTGTGTGTGTGTGTTCACTCGTCAGTGTGTGTGTGTGTGTGTGTGTGTTCACTCGTCAGTGTGTGTGTGTGTGTGTGTTCACTCGTCAGTGTGGGTGTGTGTGTGTGTGTGTGTGTGTGTGTTCACTCGTCAGTGTGGGTGTGTGTGTGTGTTCACTCGTCAGTGTGGGTGTGTGTGTGTTCACTCGTCAGTGTGGGGGTGTGTGTGTGTTCACTCGTCAGTGTGGGGGTGTGTGTGTGTGTGTGTTCACTCGTCAGTGTGGGTGTGTGTGTGTGTGTGTTCACTCGTCAGTGTGGGTGTGTGTGTGTGTGTGTTCACTCGTCAGTGTGGGTGTGTGTGTGTGTGTGTGTGTGTGTGTGTGTGTGTGTTCACTCGTCAGTGTGGGTGTGTGTGTGTGTGTGTGTGTGTTCACTCGTCAGTGTGGGTGTGTGTTCACTCGTCAGTGTGGGTGTGTGTGTGTGTGTGTGTGTGTGTGTGTGTTCACTCGTCAGTGTGGGTGTGTGTGTGTGTGTGTGTTCACTCGTCGGTGTGTGTGTGTGTTCACTCGTCAGTGTGGGTGTGTGTGTGTGTGTTCACTCGTCGGTGTGTGTGTGTGTTCACTCGTCAGTGTGGGTGTGTGTGTGTGTGTGTTCACTCGTCGGTGTGTGTGTGTGTGTGTGTGTTCACTCGTCAGTGTGGGTGTGTGTGTGTGTGTGTTCACTCGTCGGTGTGTGTGTGTGTGTGTTCACTCGTGGGTGTGTGTGTGTGTGTGTTCACTCGTGGGTGTGTGTGTGTGTGTGTGTGTGTTCACTCGTCAGCGTGTATGTGTGTTCACTCGTCAGTGTGGGTGTGTGTTCACTCGTCAGTGTGGGTGTGTGTGTGTGTTCACTCGTCAGTGTGGGTGTGTGTGTGTGTGTGGGCATGTTTTTGTGAAATATCAGGACACAAATGTGTATAATGACATGGGTATTACAAAAAGAGGGTGAAATATGAGGACGTTCCCCATGTCCTCACTTTTCAAAATGCTTATAAATCACAGAATGAGGTTTTTTTCACAGAAAGTGAACTGCACAGTGTGTGTGTGTGTGTGTGTGTGTGTGTGTGTGTGTGTGTGTGTGTGTGTGTGTGTGTGTGTGTGTGTGTGTGTGTGTGTGTGTGTGTGTGATGGGTAGGTTTAGGGGTAGGGGCAGTGAAATGGGAAAAAGGCCAAAT
>NC_137120.1:43096086-43203586 GCF_949357685.1 Gobio gobio
AGCGTGTGTGTGTGTGTGTGTGTTCACTCGTCAGCGTGTGTGTGTGTGTGTGTGTGTGTGTGTGTGTGTGTGTTCACTCGTCAGCGTGTGTGTGTGTGTGTGTGTTCACTCGTCAGCGTGTGTGTGTGTGTGTGTTCACTCGTCAGCGTGTGTGTGTGTGTGTGTGTGTGTGTGTGTGTTCACTCGTCAGCGTGTGTGTGTGTTCACTCGTCAGCGTGTGTGTGTGTGTGTTCACTCGTCAGCGTGTGTGTGTGTGTGTGTGTGTGTGTGTGTGTGTGTGTGTGTGTGTGTGTGTGTGTGTGTGTGTGTGTGTGTGTTCACTCGTCAGCGTGTGTGTGTGTGTTCACTCGTCAGCGCGTGTGTGTGTGTGTGTGTGTTCACTCGTCAGCGTGTGTGTGTTCACTCGTCAGCGTGTGTGTGTGTGTGTGTGTGTTCACTCGTCAGCGTGTGTGTGTAACTTACTTCCAAACAAAACTATCAAAATATCTCATCTACACATAAGATTTGATTTTAAAAGCCCAAACTTCCATAAACAAGAGCTCAAGTCTATAACTTAGTGTGTTCACTCTTCAGCGTGTGTGTGTGTGTGTGTGTGTGTGTTTACTCGTCAGGGTTAGGGTTGTGTGTTTCTCCTTTACAGTGACTCAGGAGTCACACAAACACGAACAGACAAACGTAATTCATGTTTTAAATGCACAGATATTTATGTTTGAAATATAATACAAGATCATGTAAAGTCAGTAATTAATCTGAGAACATGTTTTCTTTGTTATTCTAAAACATTGAAATATAGTGTTTAATCTGCACTGTTCCACAGAACACTGATCGTTTTCTCTTGTTCCACCTTACAGACTAGAACACTTCCCTGCTGCTGTTACTGCTGCTGTTACTCGTGCTGCTGGATGCTTAATATCATAGTGCATCATCATCATCATCATCTTCATCAATCACCTTATCCACCTTACAGACTAGAACACACCTGGTGGGCTTTATAATATCAAAATACATCATCATCATCATCATCTTCATCTTCATCTTCATCATCGGGTGAGGATCCACAGAAGAGCGTCACTGCTGTCTATGAGGAGAAATACACTTCACAAGAGTGTGTAGTGTACAGTGTGTAGTGTACAGTGTGTAGTGTACAGTGTGTAGTGTACAGTGTGTAGTGTACAGTGTGTAGTGTACAGTGTGTAGTGTACAGTGTGTAGTGTACAGTGTGTAGTGTACAGTGTGTAGTGCACAGTGTGTAGTGCACAGTGTGTAGTGCACAGTGTGTAGTGCACAGTGTGTAGTGCACAGTGTGTAGTGCACAGTGTGTAGTGTACAGTGTACAGTGTGTAGTGCACAGTGTGTAGTGCACAGTGTGTAGTGCACAGTGTGTAGTGCACAGTGTGTAGTGCACAGTGTGTAGTGCACAGTGTGTAGTGCACAGTGTGTAGTGCACAGTGTGTAGTGTACAGTGCGTAGTGTGTAGTGTACAGTGTGTAGTGCACAGTGTGTAGTGCACAGTGTGTAGTGCACAGTGTGTAGTGCACAGTGTGTAGTGTACAGTGTGTAGTGTGCAGTGTGTAGTGTGTGCAGTGTGCAGTGTACAGTGTGTAGTGTGTAGTGTGCAGTGTGTAGTGTACAGTGTGTAGTGTACAGTGTGTAGTGTACAGTGTGTAGTGTGTAGTGTGCAGTGTGTAGTGTACAGTGTGTAGTGTACAGTGTGTAGTGTACAGTGTGTAGTGTGTAGTGTACAGTGTACAGTGTGTAGTGTACAGTGTGTAGTGTGCAGTGTGCAGTGTGTAGTGTGCAGTGTGTAGTGTACAGTGTACAGTGTGTAGTGTACAGTGTGTAGTGTGCAGTGTGTAGTGTGCAGTGTGTAGTGTGCAGTGTGTAGTGTGCAGTGTGTAGTGTGCAGTGTGTAGTGTGCAGTGTGTAGTGTGCAGTGTGTAGTGTACAGTGTGCAGTGTGTAGTGTACAGTGTACAGTGTGTAGTGTACAGTGTGTAGTGTGCAGTGTGTAGTGTACAGTGTGTAGTGTGCAGTGTGTAGTGTACAGTGTGTAGTGTACAGTGTGCAGTGTGTAGTGTACAGTGTACAGTGTGTAGTGTGCAGTGTGTAGTGTGCAGTGTGTAGTGTACAGTGTACAGTGTGTAGTGTACAGTGTGTAGTGTGTAGTGTGCAGTGTGTAGTGTGCAGTGTGCAGTGTGTAGTGTACAGTGTGTAGTGTGCAGTGTGTAGTGTGCAGTGTGTAGTGTACAGTGTGTAGTGTACAGTGTGCAGTGTGTAGTGTACAGTGTACAGTGTACAGTGTGTAGTGTACAGTGTGTAGTGTGTAGTGTACAGTGTGTAGTGTGCAGTGTGTAGTGTACAGTGTGTAGTGTGCAGTGTGTAGTGTGCAGTGTGTAGTGTGCAGTGTGTAGTGTACAGTGTGTAGTGTACAGTGTGTAGTGTACAGTGTGCAGTGTGTAGTGTACAGTGTGTAGTGTGCAGTGTGTA
This sequence comes from Gobio gobio, assembly GCF_949357685.1. Classification (NCBI taxonomy): domain Eukaryota; kingdom Metazoa; phylum Chordata; class Actinopteri; order Cypriniformes; family Gobionidae; genus Gobio; species Gobio gobio. The sequence goes on from NC_137120.1 coordinate 43,098,573, forward strand.
GTGTGCAGTGTGTAGTGTGTCCTGATGTTAGAGCAGCCTCTACTGTAGGGTTATGTTTGTTGAAGAAATTTCAAATATGCATAATAGTTATGAATAAATATAGCCCAGGTAACAAAATATGTTCTAAGAATGTTTTGCTAACGTTCCCATTAAGTTTTGAATGTTTTTGTTTTTTTTGATTATGCAAAAATTAAGGGAACATTTGATTTTATAATAATGGAAAGGTTACGTTTGAATGTTGGAGATATTCTAACTCAAGTAATAACATTTAAAGTTAGACATGCGTCCAAATAAAACATTTCAGATCAAACGATGTGAACGATGTATAAATAATGTTTTAATAAATTGTGCTAATGTGTCGAGAACATTATTAAAGGCAAGATAACTTTTGAATGAACGTTTGTTTATAACTTTGAGAGAACCTTACCGTGTGTGTGTGTGTGTGTTACTCACTGTGCTCTCTCCATCCATCAGTGTGTGTGTGTGTGTGTGTGTGTGTGTGTGTGTGTGTGTGTTACTCACTGTGCTCTCTCCATCCATCAGAGTGTGTGTGTGTGTGTGTGTGTGTGTGTGTGTGTGTGTGTGTGTTACTCACTGTGCTCTCTCCATCCATCAGAGTGTGTGTGTGTGTGTGTGTGTGTGTGTGTGTGTGTGTGTGTGTTACTCACTGTGCTCTCTCCATCCATCAGCGAGTGTGTGTGTGTGTGTGTGTTACTCACTGTGCTCTCTCCATCCATCAGAGTGTGTGTGTGTGTGTGTGTTACTCACTGTGCTCTCTCCATCCATCAGTGTGTGTGTGTGTGTGTTACTCACTGTGCTCTCTCCATCCATCAGAGTGTGTGTGTGTTACTCACTGTGCTCTCTCCATCCATCAGTGTGTGTGTGTGTGTGTGTGTGTGTTACTCACTGTGCTCTCTCCATCCATCAGAGAGAGTGTGTGTGTGTGTGTGTGTGTGTGTGTGTGTGTGTGTGTGTGTGTGTGTGTGTGTGTGTGTGTGTGTGTGTGTGTGTGTGTGTGTGTGTGTTACTCACTGTGCTCTCTCCATCCATCAGTGTGTGTGTGTGTATTACTCACTGTGCTCTCTCCATCCATCAGTGTGTGTGTGTGTGTGTGTGTGTGTGTGTTACTCACTGTGCTCTCTCCATCCAAGGGATGGACATGGGCAGAAACAATGCTCAGGTAGGCCGTGGCATTTAAACCATGCCCAATTGGCACTAAGGGACCTAAAGTGTGCCAAGAAAACATCCCCCACACCATTACACCACCACCACCAGCCTGCACAGTGGTAACAAGGCATGATGGATCCATGTTCTCATTCTGTTTACGCCAAATTCTGACTCTACCATCTGAATGTCTCAACAGAAATCCAGACTCATCAGACCAGGCAACATTTTTACAGTCTGGAAAATGATTTTCCAGTCATTTTTCCAAATTGTCGCCTCTTTTTCCTCTTTGTAGTGGAGATGAGTGGTACCCGGTGGGGTCTTCTGCTGTTGTAGCCCATCCGCCTCAAGGTTGTGTGTGTTGTGGCTTCACAAATGCTTTGCTGCAGACCTCGGTTGTAACGAGTGGTTATTTCAGTCAAAGTTGCTCTTCTATCAGCTTGAATCAGTCGGCCCATGACCTCTGACCTCTAGCATCAACAAGGCATTTTCTCCCACAGGACTGCCGCACACTGGATGCTTTTCCCTTTTCACACCATTCTTTGTAAACCCTAGAAATGGTTGTGTGTGAAAATCCCAGTAACTGAGCAGATTGTGCAATACTCAGACCGGCCCGTCTGGCACCAACAACCATGCCACGCTCAAAACTGCTTAAATCTCCTTTCTTTCCCATTCCGACATTCAGTGTGGAGTTCAGGAGATTGTCTTGACCAGGACCACACCCCTAAATGCATTGAAGCAACTGCCATGTGATTGGCTGATTAGATAATTGCATTAATGAGAAATTGAACAGGTGTTCCGAATAATCCTTTAGGGGAGTGTACAAAAGCCTTTAATGAAAATCTACAAACCGCTGCAGGATTTATGATGTTAATGACCGTTAAAGTGTTTCAGTCGTGGAATCACCATCATGGATCTTTCTTTTGCTATAGGAGCAAATAGTTGTTCAAACATTATATTTATTGTCATGATGACTTTGACTTATGAGATTCTCAGAAATGTGAAAAGTCATTGACTTTGGAGAAATGTTGACTTATCGTTGAAGGTAAAATGGTAATGGACATGAAGTAACGCCAGCACTTCTTAAGGCTCTCTCCCTCTTCATCCTTTAGGTAACGCAAACCTCCAAACTACTAACAACCCTATTTCTGACTTAACTCGAGCCGATGAGTTTAAAAACGACTGACACATGGTTCACAGAGAAGATCGCTGTATTGTATACAAAGCCATACAATGAAAAACATTAAACCGCTCGAGGATAAATACAGTCTTTCACAATAAGATCAGATTTAATATTCAGTTACAGAGAATCAATAATGAAAAGCAGCAAAAACAAACATCATCATGACCTCTTAGCTCCTCAGTTCCCCTGCTAAGAGTGAAAACTGCAGGTTTACTACAGACGAGCCGTCATCACACACACACACACCCCCCCCCCCCCCACACACACACACACACACACACACACACACACACACACACACACACACACACACACACAGAGGAAATGGCCCTGGTGTTGAGCTCTATGAAGCGTAGTGTTGTTGGAAGGGTTTCCTCTGGTCACTGCAGGAGCTCTTCCCAGGAAATGGGCTTGGAGAAGACCTCACGCTCCAGCCAGAGGTCGTAGTTCATCTGGAAGTCTTCCGGAAGGTCGATCCGCTGGCCCAGAACGCTTTGCAGGCAGTTGTCCACCGGGAGGAATTCTGGGTTGCTCTGGTTCTTGTCGTAGCGGCGGCTGTTGAACCGCTCGATGTTGGCACGCAGAGCACATTCTTCCGCCTGGAAGTCCCACGGGCGGGCGTCCAGATCTGCTGTCAGAGACACAGAGAGCACGTTGACCTCTGACCCCCACGAGCTGCCAACCTTTCAGGGTCAGTAATGACTCCTACTCACCGTTCCCATAGGCCCAGTCGTCGTTGAGGCGATGGCGCACCTTCTGGTATATCGCGGACATGGTTTTCATGTTGCTCTTCCTCCATTGCCGCCCCAGATACTTGGTCTGGACTTTGAGCAGCTTGAGCACATAGAGCTGCATCATGGCCTGCTTGACCTTCAGCGCCCTCTTCAGGATAGGAGCCGATTTGAACACCACTAACATCTAGAAATAAGAACATTTGAGACGACTCTCTCCGGGTGATGAGATGTTCTGGGTGTGTGTGGGTTCTTACCATGGTCCTGGAGTGCTTCCACTTGGTGAGTTTATTGAGGATGCGCAGCAGATTAATGCAGGAGAACACGTTCCTCCAGCAGAACTGGTTATTATCACCGGCTTCCTGTAATCAGAACACATCTAACAGCTCAAAGTCTTGCTCAGAGGAGCGATACACACATTCAGGAGTGGTTCTCTCACCAGACTCTCAGCGGTGAGCTCTGGGAGTTCATGAACGACACAGTGTGGGAAATCCAGAGCTGAGATGCTGCAGAAGAGATGAGAGAGATGATCACATATAACACGGGTTAAAGTTCAATCTTCCCGCTCTGGGTCATGTTGACCCGTGAACGTCCGTCTGAAATGACAGGTTGATGAAGGCTGACCTGTTTTTAGCGCTGATGTAGGACATGATGTTCTGGTTGAAGAACTTCAGGATCAGTGGGATGCAGTTGGCAAACACCAGATGCTGCGCCATGTACTCGAACTGCAGCAGAAAACATGCGTCACGGGTTTACTAACAGCTGTTTACTAGAATTAGGAAGCCCAAAATATGGTCAAAAATATCCTCATTACTATTGTGCAAGCCAGACATCATCATTTAAAAGGCTTACAAACACCTCATCATATTTTGTATAATATAATAATGTCAAATGGTTTGTGAGCGTGAGGTAGGGGTAGGGTTAGGGCAGCTTCAGAAGCGCGCGTGTGTGTGTGTGTGTGTGTGTGTGTGTGTGTGTGTGTGTGTACCTGATAGACGTGGTTGAGTTTGAAGTGTTTGAGCAGCAGCAGCAGAATAGCTGAAATGGCTTTGACGATGATTTCTTTATGGCGATTCACATCTACGCCCAACTTCATGCTCTGAAGAACCGTAGTGCTAGAAAGAGAAACATCACATTAGCTTACACACGTCACTTACAAACGTTTCTGTTGTTTAGCATAAATTATCTTTAATTCTTATGAGACCTTGGAGATAAATTAGCATGAAATGGAGCTTTTCGGATCACATGGGCTCATGATTTGACCCACGAGCAATCACTGAGCAATGGCAGATGTGCCCACACCTTTAGCCAAGAGACGTTTATGAAAAGTGGTAAAAGTACGATTACACAGCTGTGACATCAGTTTCCTCCAGATGCAGTCGTGTATATTAGAGATGCACTGATATATCGGCCGATAAAAGCCATTATTTCTCACTATCGACTCTTCCACAGAGAATATCATGAATATTTATAACCCAGGAGATATTTTTACAGCATGTGACGAGCTCACTGTTGCCATGGCAACCATGTTAGTGAATCGGATGTGATTCACACACACAGACTCATGTTGTTAAGAGAATCACTTTGATTCAGTGAGTCATTTGGACGAGTCGTTCAGATCATGAGCTCCGCTGAAGAATCACTGAGTTTGGTTGACAGGAAGCACATCGGGTCAGTTTAAAGAGGTGATGAATTGAGAAATCAACTTTCCCTTGAGCTTTTGATATATAAGAGCTCATGGCAAATATAAGAATATCCTGTAAGTTTCAGAGCTGAAAACTTTCTTGTTAGTCAAAGAAAAGCTTTTATAGACACCAGAGCCTGAAAACGATCTTGTGCTTCACCCTTCCGTCATCGCGCGACGAAACACCGCCTCTACAGAATAATAAGCAGGTGTAATTCAGTAGCTCCGCCCACCGACTCATGGAGATGCTCGGATTGCCAGCGGTCAGCAATAAACACGCCGAGAATATATGACGAGCTATTGCTTTTCCTGGTTGTGGAAGAACAGTCGCTGCATAAGCTTCCTTCGCAGTGTTTCCCACACATAGACTAATTCGTAGTGGTGCGCCACAGAATCAACACCGGCCGCCACATATTGCATGTCGTTATTCATTAACTGTTTAACGCTATTTAAAACACGCAGCGTGTTTTTTCATTTCCTTCCCCCGTTCTCCCTCCATCTCTCTCTGTCACTCATGTGTCTCTCTCGCTCTCTCTCTCAAACTCTGCTTTTGATATTAAAGTCTAAGCTTTTAAAATGTAATACTAAATGCAAACAATAAATAGCGTTTTGGCGCTAATGTGTAACAGTTAAAGCCAGAGGCGTTGAAAAACAGAGTTGCGACCTGCTCTCATCTCCCGGCGCGCGCGGTCACATGGTTCACGGAGCGATCAATAGTTATAAACAAACCCGCACTGTCAATACATTTGAATGGCTTAAGCCGCGGATACACAACAGTTTCACTGGACGGGTGTTTGCAGCAGGTTTTGGTACAGTACAGCATAGTGTGCATTTCACGAGTTCACACTTACATATAATTTGTGGAGAGTTAATTGAATTGCGTATTTGGCGTGCTGTCCGGGGGGGAGGGCTTCGAGCTCGGACTTCGGCCCGAACCCAGAGTACCCCCCGTATGTAAGTGGTTTAGAACTAAAAGATAGGGCAAGATGTGGAGAAGGGTGGTGGAGGGATGCTGGAAAAACTGTCAACAAAATGGAGGTAGGACGGCTGCGTATATATACCTCTTTGTTGATTAGCTGAGTACTCTCCACCTGTGTCAATTATCTGACATGTTCCTCCCGAACCTCGTTTAGTGAAACAGCATTTATTATTACGTCAACCACATTTACAGGATCATTTTATTATGGAGAGTGATGATAGACCCAACATTGTTACATTAATGTAAATGTTTTTATTTAGCCCTCATACTAATTGTTCACATCATACTCATTGGTGGTCAAATGTGACCATACACCTTAACAATTGTTCAATTAAATAGCCTATGTTATAGATTTTAGTTTAATAATATTTATTGAATATTTTGAGGATATCTTTTTGTACTAAATAGGCCTACTATTTGTGCAATAATTGTGGTCCATTAATGACCACTTAAAATATTTTGTATTATTTATATTACAATTAGTGTAGTAATTAAGGTTAAAATAGAGAATTCCACAGGCAAAGAGGCCTGTATGGCTCTTTAATTAATATACAGTACTAATAAATAATATGTATCTAGTTGCTCAAAGTATTGCAGATCATATCTTCTTACTTATTTTTAGGTTTTGCATTTGAATAAATATTTATACATGATAAACACTAGATTTCTTTAAATGTGAAATTTTTAAAAAGTTAATAACTTACATCCTAATATTTTGAATAATACTTATATAAGTACACAAAAGTGAATATTATTTGAATGTTAGCAAATATAATTTAAGAAAAGTTTAAAATAGTTAAACTTATTTTTCCTTATATGTACAGTAGGCTATATAAATATGAATTGATACTGAATCAAGATCAAAATCGATATTTTCGGCAATCACTGAACCCACCCACTCCACCCGCCCCATGCCCCGCCCACCACCACAAATTGATTTCTAATCTGTGGGAAACACTGCTTCAGATCCTAATATTAGGAATATGTGGTTGAACTTTATTTTTAATGAAGTTCCAGCTCACGTGGGGATTTGTAGACATATTGAGATTGAAACACAATGCTTCCATCTATATTGGACCCGACAGGAATGGTGCAGCACACTTATGTGAGTAAAACATGTTTTTTATAAGTGATAGTATTGCATTGTTACAGATTGTTTCATATGTGTACGATTGTGTATTGATTATTATGTGTAGAGAGACTTGTTGTAACGTTATGTGTGTGTCCGCGTGAGTGTGTCTCTCCGCGCGCGCGTGTGTGTGTGTGTGTGTGTGTGTGTGTGTGTGTGTGTGTGTGTGTCTGTGTCTCTCCGCGCGTGTGTGTGTCTCTCCGCGCGTGTGTGTCTCTCCGCGCGTGTGTGTGTGTGTCTCTCCGCGCGAGTGTGTGTGTGTCTCTCCGCGCAAGTGTGTGTGTGTCTCTCTCGTGTGTGTCACTCCGCACCAGTGTGTGTGTGTGTGTGATATTTTGCGAGTTCTCTGAGCATTTCCCCTAGACGATTCCTGGGACAGACGGTAACTGAAGCTCATTAAATATGCAAATATTATCCAATCCTAGCCGTGGGCGTTTACTTCCAAGTCTTCAGTTCGGCACGCCCATCAAATCCTAGTGTTTCTCAGAGAGCCTCAAAACCAAGGCAGAAAATAGCCTATTACTTATTCATTATGATGTTTTTGAATGTAAAAACCATATAAACGCCATAAGTTGACTTCAGACAACAGTATAAAAAAATTAAAAAAGCCAGTTCATGACCCCTTTAACTCTTACGGCATTTCCTCGGGTAGCACGTCCGCCAGGATGTTGATGGAGTCGGTCTTGGCTTTGGATGTGGGAGCAGCAGCCAACAGGATCTTGAGCAGAGCGATCTGAACACACACACACACACACACACACACACGAGGTTGGTCAGTATGAGGACGGCTCAAATGCAGCGACTGCTGTGTGAACTGACCGGCTCTCACCATATACTGTGGTAAACTGGGTAAAATGCCCTGGTACAAGAGCTCTGTGGCACACAACTCCAGCTCTTCCTCCCCCTGAACACACACACACACACACACAGGGTGTATTAAACTCGTCATCAGATGGCATTGGCATGTCTCAGCGAGCGGTCACTCACGCCGGACAGAGGGGTTTTCTGATACTCCTCCTCTTTAGCGATCTGGACCTCAGCGATGGACACATACTTGTGCTGAAACAAACACAAAGCATCTCAGAGCAACTCAAAGAATAACTTTCAGTAGAAAAAATATTTATTTGATACTTTTTAAATATTTTATGACGGACTAAAAATGCCTCAAAAAGGAAATGAATGAATTTCATGAGGTCAAAGCACGTACTGATGTGTGCCGAAGGGGCGGGGTTATGTAGGGGTGTGGCTAACCTGTTTGAGAGTTCTGATGCTTTCGTGTATCGGCCTGGGCAAACCCACCACCGTATCCGTGTCACTGCAGCACACACACACACACACACATCATCATTGAGGCTCACAGGAAATGAGCAAAACTGTGGGATACAACACTCACTTTCCCAGCGTGTAGCCGATGAATTTACTCCGGCTGGACTCCAGGAAGTTCTCAATATCCCTCTCCCTGTGGAAATGAACAGACACCAACTTATATTTGAGCACAGCATCCGATAAAGCAATCAGACGGATGAAGTGGAGTCTGTACCTGACTTTGGGAGCCCACGGCAGACCCTTGGGAAAACACACTCTCTCAGAGGGGGGATGTGGGATGGGCGGCGGCATGACCTCATCACGCTCCAGCGGAAACGGCTCCGCCTCCAGAGAGTTGTCATTATCGTCGTTTTCCTCTTCATCCTCACGGGAGTCGTCCGCTTTATACGGGTCCTTCTCGTTGAAGGCGTCGAGGTTGTCCTGCTTTATAAGAGCCTGAAGAACAGATTTAAAGGGTTCAGGTGATTTCCCCCCCACAGGTGTCCGTCATATATCTGCCCCACTGACCTTGTGTTCTCTCCGGGCTCGTCTCTGCTGCTGCTCGATGAGGTCTGAGGCGGACGCCGGCGGGGACGCGGCCCTCATGCTCCGCACCACACGGATACTGTCCTCCGGCAGGGGCGGCAGACCCAGAGCCACCCGACCCCTGACCTTACAGCCCTGCAGCTGCTCGAACCCGCCCAGAGTGAACTGGACACCACAGCAAACACACACACCATAAAACACACACACCAGGGCTAACGTTTGGAACATTAACACCCTAACCAACTCAAAAACAGGATCTGTCTCTGCCGTTTTCCACTTCTTTAAAGGGTTAGTTCACCCAAAAATGTAAATTGTGTCATTAATGACTGAGCCTCATGTGGTTGGACACCCGTCAGACCTCCGTTCATCTTCAGACACAGAAGATATTTTAGTGTAAAGCTGATGCTGAGAAAGGCTTCAGATAGGCCGCCATTGGCATTCAGTACATTTACACTCACAAGACCCATAAAAGGCACTAAAAACGTCGTTACAAAGTCCATCTCACCACAGTGACTCTACAATCATTTTACGATGCGACGACAATAGTTTTTGTGCGCAAAAAAAATCAAAATACCACCTTTATCCAGCTTGTTCTTGTCTTCCGTGTGTGTCTCCACGACGCATGCGTGAGAATATGAGCAGATCCGGCGTTCGGACACATGACCCAGAAGAGATTTGTTTACAGCAGAGGAAGACGCGCGTATCTCAGCTGTTGAATTCTACACTGATCGTGCTTTAGGTCTCGTAGTTCTCAAAATGGGGCTAAAGTGGCATTTCATGGATTCCCGAACGCCGGATCTGCTCATATTCTCACGCATGCGTCGTGGAGACACACACGGAAGATAAGAACAAGTTGGATAAAGGGGTTATTTTGATTTTTTTTTTAGCACAAAAACTATTGTCGTCGCATCGTAAAATTATTGTAGAGTCACTGTGGTGAGATGGACTTTGTAACGACGTTTTTAGTGCCTTTTATGGGTCTTGGGAGTGTAAATGTACTGAATGCCAATGGAGGCCAATCTGAAGCCTTTCTCAGCATCAGCTTTACACTAAAATATCTTCATTTGTGTCTGAAGATGAACGGAGGTCTGACGGGTGTCCAACCACATGAGGGTGAGGAATTAATGACACAATTTTCTGGGTGAACTAACCCTTTAAAGATGGTTTTTAATGTTCACCTAACCCTAACCCTTACTGGGACAACATAATATAAGGCTAGCCTCCTTTTACAGTATTCACTGAACATTATCATCATTATCTATCATCTCAACGGCTGCAATTTTTGAACGGATTCAGAAAAAAATGACCCGTCCAAAAGCAGAGGTTCACAGGAATGAATGGGACTCTGCATCACTATCAGCGAGTGACCGAGAGGTGAACCAATCAGGCGAAGAGCTCCTCATTCTCACCAGGACGGTCTTCCAGAGCAGCAGCAGGACTTTCTTCATGGGGAAATGGGGCGCGTGGCCGCTGCAGAATTTGGTCACCATCCCGAACAGCATGACTGAGACGGGCTCATGGTTATAGAGAGGAGAACCTGCCAGGAAACACCAGACTTTCATACCTCACACACACCTCCAGATAAAGCATCTTCAGTGTTAGATCATCGTGCTCTCCAACGGAGACTGACCTAGTTCAGATTTGAAGGTTTCTCTGATGGTTCTCCACTCTGGCCGGTCTGTGGGTTCTTCCCGCTGGATGGTCTCCACCATCAGATACATGATGTTCAGCAACACCCTGAACACACACCAGCATGCACTGGGTTACGGAGGACCAGGTGTGTGTCTCAAAGGTGAGTGTGTAAGATCTACAGCTAGCGCTTCAAACGGAGAATGCAGTCCAAATTGTAAATATTTGCCCCAGACCTGACGCTCATGTGGGACGCCAGATTGAGGACACACAACAGGAGTGTAAAGTGAGCCAAACACTGTGAGTTGATCAGTTAGTGTGTGTGTGTGTGTGTGTGTGTGTGTGTGTGTGTGTGTGTGTGTGTGTGTGTGTGTGTGTGTGTGTGTGTGTGTTTGCGGAGGCTTTTCAGGGCAGGGAGAAAACTGCGATCTCTGACCCAGTCGTTTCTTGGCTTCCATGGCTGTGTTTTCTGATAACTGGCAACCCGGTGTGTTGAAATACTATTGGGTACATTTTAGGGCTGGGTAAAAAATATAGATTTCTCGATTTTAATCGATTCTCACTTTTACAAAGCAATATGGAATCTTAAATCCCAAGAATCGATTAGTCATCCTGTTTTCAGTTAATGAATGAAATAAACATTGTAGCACGCCTCCCATCCAATAAATCGCTATAATCTTTGTGCTTTATTACAATTGATATGAAACAGTCTCAGATTTCAAATTAAGTCTATTTTTTTTACGAAATACCAAAATATATACCGTTTTGGCGCTGTGGTGTGAGATTGCTCTGCCTCAGCTCAGCTCAAGAGAAGCAGCAGCAGCGGAGCAAACATGAACAGATCTTCTCCTCCGCCTTATACCAGTAACAGCGCGAAATAAACACGAATGAGCGTCTGAAAGTGTGTTAAAGATACAGGACAACTTACCGAAATCCGTATCATGTCACATAGAATCGCTCAATCAATGTTTCAACCGCAGAAAGACATCAGTAAAACGGCTTGTAAATGTCATGTAACGTCACATTTTCCTCAGAAAAACCATATCCAGTGTCCATAAACTCGTTAGTCAGCTAGAAAAATTAACTCTAGAGACGAGCATTTTGCTAATTATATGCACCATTACAGAGGATATTCATTGTCAATGTTCTTCAATATTTAATGCATGTATGTATGTATGAATAAATCTGGCAAGTTTTTATGCAGCCACCATTTAAATGTTTATATTTCAAAAATCTAATTGGAGTAGAATTATGATTATGTAATTGTAAAGTTATTATAACTTAATTATGTTTTTTATATATATATATAATAGTGTAATTTAAGTGTTTGTATACAATTCTGTTAATTTGTACCTTCAATATTAGTAGGCTAATGTAGTATCAACTGACTCCCATTGTTTACAACATAAGTTCAGAAATTTGTTTTCCTTGAGAAAATGTTCCATGTATTATACCTGATAACTATCCAAAATAATCGACATTAAATTGAATCGGAATTGAATTGTGAAATGGGTGTCAATACCCAGCCCTAGTGCATTTGCAGTGGGTGGATCAGCTGTTTTAACACACATTGTTACGGATGCGGTGTAAAAGTGCGGGCGGCTGAAGTATCCTGGCATGCTCGTACCTGAGGTCAGTGCTGTCGGCCAATGAGATGGCGGGTTTCCTGACCGCACTGCTGCACGCTGCACTGTTACTGAGAGACACGGAACAGCGTTATTACAGTTCACACGCGTGTCATATGAGTGTTAGCATGTGCAGTGGGTCTCACTCGATCTCCATGTTGAGCAGCTCCACGAGGGCAGTGAATGCTCCCACATCCAGCAGGAGGAAGACGTTATACCTCATCCAGTGCTGCACCTCCAGTTCTGAAGAGCACTCCCCGAATGAGCCTAACACACACACCACCGGCCAGAGCTTATTACAGGATAGTTCACTTTTAATAAACTTTTGCTGATCATTTCCTCACCCTCATTTCAACCAAGATGTCCATGTCTTTCTTTCTGCAGTCGAACAGAAATGAAGGTTTTGGATGAAAACAGTCCAGGGTTTTTCTCCATATAATGGACTTCAATGGGCTCCAAACGGTTCAAGGTCCAAATGACAGTTTCAGTGCAGCTTTAAACGACACCAGATGATGAATAAGGGTCTGATCTAGGCAAACCATCAGTTTCTGAGAGAAACCCAGCAGTATTTATGCTATTATTTTACCTCTTAACAGACGAACGTGATCATCTCTGAGCTCCGCCATAACTTCCGGCAAGTGAAGTCAAATTAGATCATGGTCATAGATATATACGTAGATGCCTCATTAGCGTCTGCACGGATCAGTAGAATGAGGCATCTACTATCGATATATCTATGACCATGATCTAATTTGACCTCAATCTCCGGAAGTTATGGCTGAGGTCAGAGATGATCACGTTCGTCTGATAAGAGGTAAAATAATATCATAAATACTGCTGGGTTTCTCTCAGAAACTGATGGTTTGTCTAGATCAGACCCTTATTCATCATCTGGTGTCGTTTAAAGCTGCACTGAAACTGTCATTTGGACCTTGAACCGTTTGGAGCCCATTGAAGTCCATTATATGGAGAAAAACCCTGGACTGTTTTCATCCAAAACCTTAATTTCTGTTCGACTGCAGAAAGAAAGACATGGACATCTTGGTTGACATGAGGGTGAGTAAATGATCAGCAAAAGTTTATTTAAAAGTGAACTAATCCTTTAACAACACCCAATCATATGAATGCCCTCAGCTGACCTTGAGCCATGTACAGGATGGCTCTGGCAACCCTTAAGCGGCGCTCTCGGCCAATCACGTCCAGTCCGTCCAGCAGACGCATGGCATGAGCTCTGTGCCCAACCGAATCCAGCCCGGTCCATTTCTGATCCGGCACTGCCAACACAGCAACATGAGCTCTTTAGAGACAGGGTCATCTTGAAAAGGCAGGTGTATATATTATGAAGCAATCGAGTGAAGATCAGATCTTACTATGAGTGTGGAAATCCTCTTCAAAGCACTTCCTGTTGAGCAGGAACTCCGGTCCCTCTGTGTAACTGTACAACTCTACAACAGCATTGAATAGAGGAACACGTGTTTAATAGAGGAACACGTGTTTAATAGAGAAACACGTGTTTAATAGAGGAACACGTGTTTAATAGAGGAACACGTGTTCAATAGAGGAACACGTGTTCAATAGAGGAACACGTGTTCAATAGAGGAACACGTGTTCAATAGAGGAACACGTGTTCAATAGAGGAACACGTGTTCAATAGAGGAACACGTGTTCAATAGAGGAACACGTGTTCAATAGAGGAACACGTGTTCAATAGAGGAACACGTGTTCAATAGAGGAACACGTGTTCAATAGAGGAACACGTGTTCAATAGAGGAACACGTGTTCAATAGAGGAACACGTGTTCAATAGAGGAACACGTGTTCAATAGAGGAACACGTGTTCAATAGAGGAACACGTGTTCAATAGAGGAACACGTGTTTAATAGAGGAACACGTGTTTAATAGAGGAACACGTATTTAAAGGGTTAGTTCACCCAAAACTGTAAATTGTGTGATTAATGACTGAGCCTCATGTGGTTGGACACCCGTCAGACCTCCGTTCATCTTCAGACACAAATGAAGATATTTTAGTGTAAATCTGATGCTCTGAAAGGCCTCCATTGGCTCAACTTTACACTCTCAAGACCCTTAAAAGACACTAAAGACTAAAGTTACAAAGTCCATCTCACTACAGCGGCTCTACAATAACTTTATGAAGACGAGAATAGTTTCTGTGCGCAAAAAACCCCTAAATAACGACTTATATAGTGATGACGATTTCAAAACACGGCCTCATGAAGCTTCGAAGCGTTATGAATCAGTGAGTCGATTCAGCGGTTCAGAGCGTTATGAATCAGTGAGTCGATTCAGCGGTTCAGAGCGTTATGAATCAGTGAGTCGATTCAGCGGTTCAGAGCATTATGAATCAGTGAGTCGATTCAGCGTTTCAGAGCGTTATGAATCAGTGAGTCGATTCAGCGGTTTGAATCGCCAAATTTCAGCAGTTTGGCGGTTTGACACGCGATGCAAATCATGATTCGGCTCACTGATTCATAACGCTTCGAAGCTTCATGATGCCGTGTTTTGAAATCGTCATCACTATATAAGTCATTATTTAGGGTTTTTTTGCGCACAGAAACTATTCTCGTCTTCATAAAGTTATTGTAGAGCCGCTGTAGTGAGATGGACTTTGTAACTTTAGTCTTTAGTGTCTTTTAAGGGTCTTGAGAGTGTAAAGTTGAGCCAATGGAGGCCTTTCAGAGCATCAGATTTACACTAAAATATCTTCATTTGTGTCTGAAGATGAACGGAGGTCTGACGGGTGTCCAACCACATGAGGCTCAGTCATTAATCACACAATTTACAGTTTTGGCTGAACTAACCCTTTAATAGAGGAACACGTGTTTAATAGAGGATTGAGGTTAATGTGATGTTAGCGCAGAAGAAATGATCAACCCAAGCGCTCTCACCTGACAGCTCGATCGTCCATTTATCAGCATCTGAATACTCAAACTCCAGATCAGGAGATTCTGACAAACCCTGAGACACAAACACAGAGTGTGTGAGTTCAGTCGCTGATATAACAGCACGTTTAGAGACTTCAGGACGCATTTACATGACATGCTTCAAGTGACCCAATTCTGATCTTATTCTTCCCATGAGGCACAGATTGGATATGACCCATAAATGTGTGCGGAGGAAAAAGCAGGATTGGTTCCAGGCCTACAAATCTGATGTGAATCGAATACGTGCATTTGTGTGCATTAAGCTTTACCCAGTCAGTACATCTACCCTGAGCTGTTTCGCCAACTGTGTAGTGTATAGTGTGTAGTGTATAGTGTGTAGTGTATAGTGTGTAGTGTATAGTGTGTAGTGTATAGTGTGTAGTGTATAGTGTGTAGTGTGTAGTGTACAGTGTATAGTGTGTAGTGTACAGTGTACAGTGTGTAGTGTACAGTGTACAGTGTGTAGTGTATAGTGTGTAGTGTATAGTGTGTAGTGTATAGTGTGTAGTGTACAGTGTACAGTGTGTAGTGTATAGTGTGTAGTGTGTAGTGTATAGTGTGTAGTGTACAGTGTATAGTGTGTAGTGTACAGTGTATAGTGTGTAGTGTACAGTGTATAGTGTGTAGTGTATAGTGTGTAGTGTATAGTGTGTAGTGTATAGTGTACAGTGTACAGTGTGTAGTGTATAGTGTGTAGTGTGTAGTGTATAGTGTGTAGTGTGTAGTGTATAGTGTGTAGTGTATAGTGTGTAGTGTGTAGTGTACAGTGTAGTGTACAGTGTATAGTGTGTAGTGTATAGTGTGTAGTGTATAGTGTGTAGTGTACAGTGTATAGTGTGTAGTGTACAGTGTATAGTGTGTAGTGTACAGTGTGCAGTGTACAGTGTATAGTGTGTAGTGTGTAGTGTACAGTGTATAGTGTGTAGTGTATAGTGTGTAGTGTACAGTGTATAGTGTGTAGTGTACAGTGTACAGTGTGTAGTGTATAGTGTGTAGTGTGTAGTGTGTAGTGTATAGTGTGTAGTGTGTAGTGTATAGTGTGTAGTGTACAGTGTACAGTGTGTAGTGTATAGTGTATAGTGTGTAGTGTGTAGTGTATAGTGTGTAGTGTGTAGTGTGTAGTGTATAGTGTGTAGTGTACAGTGTGCAGTGTACAGTGTGTAGTGTGTAGTGTACAGTATATAGTGTGTAGTGTATAGTGTGTAGTGTACAGTGTATAGTGTGTAGTGTATAGTGTGTAGTGTACAGTGTACAGTGTGTAGTGTATAGTGTATAGTGTGTAGTGTGTAGTGTGTAGTGTATAGTGTATAGTGTGTAGTGTGTAGTGTATAGTGTGTAGTGTATAGTGTGTAGTGTACAGTGTATAGTGTGTAGTGTCCAGTGTATAGTGTGTAGTGTACAGTGTGCAGTGTACAGTGTATAGTGTGTAGTGTACAGTGTATAGTGTGTAGTGTATAGTGTGTAGTGTACAGTGTGTAGTGTACAGTGTGTAGTGTACAGTGTATAGTGTATAGTGCAGATCATGGATATGGGTCACTTTTAAAAGAAGAAGCTGGTCGTCAAAATAAATAAATAACTGGATGTCGTCAACAAATCATAATTGGCATAAAGACCTGCAGGCTTGTTTTAAATGAATCGTCGCTGTGAAAAGAAGTGCACTTAAATGTATTGAATGTTCACTTGTAGTCTACTTCAAATCTTTAAATAATGGTACTTGCAGATAATATAGTATTAATGAAATAAGAGTACACTTACATGACTAGCACACTTAAGTGCACTTCTAAAAATCTTTAAATTTCACATTATTAATACAACATACATTTGAATGTTATAATCTTTTCTTGTGCTTTAAAGTGAATTATTTTGATGAATTGACTAACAGTGTTATTTGATATATTTTAAATGTACTAAATTGCAGCATCTTTAGAAATGTGTAATTTCTAATATATTTAAATACATGGCATACAAGGTTAAATAAAAAGCATATTTATTAGATTAAAGTATAGTTTAGGTTACTATAAATGCTTGTCATCAGTTCACTTTAATCATATTTCAAAGACAACAGAAGTAATTATGAAATTGAATATAAGGGTGTAACTTACTAGAAGCATGATAAAAACACAAACTATGAAAAATGTTCATTTAATCGCAAATAACACGCAATTAAGGGTCCACAAACATTACATTATTTCCCACTCAGGTATTCTTTTAAAGTATATTATACATTAATAACTGCTCTTTTCAAAAGTATGCTAAAGTGTAGCTGCTCTTTCCCAATGGCAGATCGATATTAATGTGTTAAATAACCATCAGATGAACTTCACAAAGATTCATTCATGGGTTAATTACATTAATCTGTCATATAATAATTAATGTGTGTGCATTAATGCATGATAAGAGTGTTTCATGAATATTCAAAATAGCGGTTTAATTAATGAGTTTTCATTACTAAACGTTGTTCATGAATAATTAAGGTGTAATATTTGATTAATGCTGCACGTTTCGTGTTATGAACTTTAGTTGAATTACATTTTAATCGTGGAATGTCTTGTGTTTATGCTAACATTGCTGTCAAAACAAACATTAAACAGCACACACACACACACAATCAGGCGGGTTTAATCCGCTCCGTTTGACTCTTACCTCGGAGTCTTTCCTCTGGTTTCTGCTGAACTCGCCTCGCACTTTATTCGGCAACATTTGGTTTTGTTTCTGTTTGTTGTTAGCACATAATCCGACACCCTCCATCTTCCCTGCACTTCCGGCTCCCGCTCACCTCTCGCGCTACTTGCGCACATCTCGCGATGCTTCCGCCTGTGATGCCGTGATGTTTCAGACGGAACGACTCAGATTTGACTAGTCGCCTCGATTTAATGTAATTATTGCTAGTTAAACATGTTTTATTCACGCAGAGATTTTTCATAATGTTTCAGGGGCAGGATATTCCATCAAGGTAAAACATTTGATGTGTGAAACAATCGGTACTCACAAAACAGTTGATCATTCCAGCCGTATTCAATTATACAGATGAGACCTGAGGAAAACAGGACAACTAACACACTGTAAACACACAATATAGCATTAAACACACACACACACACACACACACACACACACACACACACACACACACACACACACACAGATGAAGTATGAAAGGTCCTTATGATGAGAAATGAGTAACAGTTAAATAACCTATTTAATATAAATTAGTTTTGTAGGCTATACATTTGTTGTACAAATTTAAGCAAATTATATTAGTGATGGTATAAGTCATTACATTTGAATTAATAATTAAGTGATTTTTAGACTTTTACATAGGCCTAACACTTTTAAGGGGTTGAATGATGAGAGATTAGTGTTAATTTAAGGGTAGCTATTTAATTAAATGTCATGTTTAACAGTTAGCATACATTTATATTTTAATATGAAAGTTTGTAGCATATGAATCTGTTGTACAAATGTAAGCATATATCTTAGTGGTAGATTTACATTTTATTTCACTGACATAACTAACATTCGTAAGTGAGAAGTTTCACTATTTGTTCTATTTGTGGATTTTATGGCTGTACATTTAATTGATCTACTGGCAGATCCACATTTCAGATTCTGTCCCCAATGAAAGTATGTTCAGGATTAGGAAACATCATAAAGGATGGACAGAATATGTATTGCTTGAAAAAGAAAACCTACAGCGGATGAATTCACTGTGATTATACAGAAATGTATAAAGAAACGGCTTCAAATCACACTGCTTCGACAAATGTAAAGTTTATTATACTAGCTCTTATGTATTATTATTTAAAATGACTACTGATGCACATGTGCACATCCGTGATATTGAATGATTATTGTTGGATTGGTATTCATACACATGATCCTGTTTTATTTAAAGGTGAACTGGAGGAAGGAGAAGATCCTGGTCCCAGATGAAGCAGAATAAAGTCTTCAATAACCCTTACAATCATAATCATATCAGGATTAAACTCATCCATAATGAAGCAGTTCAAATATTGCTGATCATAACTGTGATTGTCTAACTTAGCACTCAATTTTATCAAGTGATATAAACCGAAAGTGAATGTTGAATTGTCTACATGTACAGATCCAGTCATATCATGTCATTTTACATTATTTACATATTAGATATTTAATACTGAATGTATTTGTTTCCGTTTGTAGTCGATGACATTATGTTGTATCGTAATGTGTGTTACATTTACATTTATGCATTTAGCAGACGCTTTTATCCAAAGCGACTTACAACTTGGGGGTACAATAAGCGATTGGTCGTGAAGGGTCGAGTGAGCGCAACAAGTGCCTGAAATACTTGGTCCGTGTACATTTCTCAGTGTAGCACAGGCTAGAGTAGGGCGGGAAAGAGGAGGAAAAGAGGAAAGGAACGTTTTTTTTTTTTTTTTTTTTAGGAGGTTAAGTGCTCACGGAAGAGATGAGTTTTAAGTTGACTTTTGAATGTTGTCAGTGAATCCGCATTTCGGATGGCGGTGGGCAGTTCGTTCCACCAGCAGGGAACGTTGAATGAAAATGTTCTGGAAAGGGATTTTTTGCCTCTCTGTGAAGGTACCACAAGCCTTCGCTCCTTGGTTGAACGAAGGCTTCTGGTGGGGGTGTGGCGACGTGTTGTGTTGGCATATTGTAAATAAACAAATAAGAGCGTGGTCATTTTATTTAGTTTGAAAGGCAAATTGAGTTTTGAAAAGAAATGTTTGAAGAACCATAGACGGATTAATAATAAATATAAACATTATGACCCATTCTCATCTCACTGATCATCTAAATCATGCTGGAGCCATCCGAACTACAACAACAGGACAGTCCATCTTAAACTATTACTAACAGTACAAATCATTACATCTTTAACTCTATAAAAATCATGAAATATTTCACAGCTAAAAGACTTTATATGAGCATCAGAGGGCAGACGCCTCAGACAGAAACACTGAAGGAGTTTAACCCTGTCTAACTGTCTAACCCTTCCTCCATTACAGCTCTCTGGTGGAACTGTAGGAATGAGATAAGATATGATGCCCATAATAATTCACAATTAATTATTTAAGATCATTTGAAAATAATTGAATATTGTGAACTTGAAGCAAAGATCAAATGACACATGAAAAGAACTATAATTTATTCAGGTAATTAAAGTTTGAGCAAATATGAGTGAATCCTGTAAACTGCCACAGAAAGTAATAACTGGGGTCAGTGATAGTGTTTACTCCCTGCAGTCCATCTAGAGCAGGAGTGGAGGAGATGAACACCTGACGCTGTATACACTCACCTAAAGGATTATTAGGAACACACACTAATACTGTGTTTGACCCCCTTTCGCCTTCAGAACTGCCTTAATTCTACGTGGCATTGATTCAACAAGGTGCTGAAAGCATTCTTTAGAAATGTTGGCCATATTGATAGGAGAGCATCTGCAGTTGATGGAGATTTGTGGGATGCACATCCAGGGCACGAAGCTCCCGTTCCACCACATCCCAAAGATGCTCTATTGGGTTGAGATCTGGGGACTGTGGGGGCCATTTTAGTTCAGTGAACTCATTGTCATGTTCAAGAAACCAATTTGAAATGATTGGAGCTTTGTGACGGTGCATTATCCTGCTGGAAGTAGCCATCAGAGGATGGGGACATGGTGCTCATAAAGGGATGGACATGGGCAGAAACAATGCTCAGGTAGGCCGTGGCATTTAAACCATGCCCAATTGGCACTAAGGGGCCTAAAGTGTGCCAAGAAAACATCCCCCACACCATTACACCACCACCACCAGCCTGCACAGTGGGAACAAGGCATGATGGATCCATGTTCTCATTCTGTTTACGCCAAATTCTGACTCTACCATCTGAATGTCTCAACAGAAATCCAGACTCATCAGACCAGGCAACATTTTTCCAGTCTTCAACTGTCCAATTCTGGTGAGCTGGTGCAAATTGTCGCCTCTTTTTCCTATTTGTAGTGGAGATGAGTGGTACCCGGTGGGGTCTTCTGCTGTTGTAGCCCATCCGCCTCAAGGTTGTGTGTGTTGTGGCTTCACAAATGCTTTGCTGCAGACCCCTGTTATTTCAGTCAAAGTTGCTCTTCTATCAGCTTGAATCAGTCGGCCCATTCTCCTCTGACCTCTAGCATCAACAAGGCATTTTGGCCCACAGGACTGCCGCATACTGGATGCTTTTCCCTTTTCACTCCATTCTTTGTAAACCCTAGAAATGGTCCTTTAGGTGAGTTTTTTCTGCTCACTTTATAACATATCTCAGTTTATCTGTGAGCTCATCTCTTCCAGCATTGCTTCATTGTATGTCAGAGGAATGAGGAAAAGACTTCAGAGAAACTCAGGTAAGACTGCGCTTTAAAATCTGAGTTAATAACTGATGTACTGAGTTTTTTTCTCAGCCTTTCATTCACTGCACACAGTTCAAGTACTCAATATTATAAAATTACTTACGATGTTAGTTTTAGGTCATACTTTCTTTTCTAATACACAACTGGATTCCCTTTTGCAAAGTTATAAAACCTCCGTGAAGGGTTTCAGGCCTGGTCAGTTATTAGGATGAAGTTTCAGACATTAAACTCTATAACCCACTGGCTATTGGAAGTGTGAGACTGAAGGAGGTGATGGGGTTGGCGGGGAAAACCTTGAAACTAGTTCATAGATAAATTCAGTTTAGAAGAGTTTATGGAAACACTCAGGAAAGGGTTAGGCAAGAAACATGTCTAGAGTTAAAAGATGTCACGGAGTGACTAAGACCCGGAACGTTTCTTCGGCTGTGCCCCTTTTCCCCCGGACGTCTTTCCGGAAACCCCGAGTCCGGTTCCGGTGGCTAGTGCGCATGAGCTCGAGACGGCTCATGTTGATGATGAGAGATTGGCCGCACCTGTGTGAGTGAACAAAAGGCGCGGGTGATATGTGGGAGGAGGAATATAAAAGCAGCGTTCTGCAGATGTGGGGGCATGTAAGTGTGACGGTCTTGCCTGGGACGGTCTTTCTGCTGAGTGGGGCTGCACAATGAGGAAACAACATGGAAATGAGGGATCCAATGCATGGAGAATAAATCAGTTCCACAGCATGTCTCGTTAGTTCTGCTGTTTATTTAAAACAATTATCTTTTTTTAATCCATTTTAACTCATGAAATATTTTATCTTTGTGATCGTATAGTGGATCATTTTTGAAGCTGAGAAGTTATAATAAACATTTCCAATGAATTAATCACAAATCAACTCAATGAAAACAGAACAATTCAATTAAATTCAATATAAAGGGAAACATCCCCACCTAGCGGTGAACATGCAAAATACATGAATAAAACAATTAATCCATAAAACAACACATTTTACAAACATACCTGCACAATGAGGAAACAACATGGAAATGAGGGATCCAATGCATGGAGAATAAATCAGTTCTACATAAAACATAAGACAATGCACAAATGAATTACGATTGTGCCACGTAATACAAGGTCAAAATAAATCACTATAAAATAACACATTCGACGCCAAACGCATATAAACAGTTCACTGAGGAGTTCATTGAAGGAAAAATTCACAACAGAGCAAGTATTTATGCGTTTTGCACACTTTTAACTGATAATTCTCTGCCTGCTACAAACGTGCAACTTACCCACAGCATGTCTCGTTAGTTCTGCTGTGGGCGGTCCTCATTCCACACGCTACGTGCCATCACGCATGCCTACAGATGGCGCTGTCCCCATTTATGCATTATTTAACCATTTACACTCCGTTACATGCACCCCCCTTAAATTATGCTAAACTGGGGAAGCGCCTGTACCGAAAACTTAATACAAGAACCAGAAAAGGGAAAGAGAAAAAAAAAAAAAAAATTATGTGTGAAACTCCTTGACACACTGTAATGTAAATATCAATTACAAAATTCCTCCATAGGAAGTATGCAAGTATGGACCGGTACCAAAATCCAGACCTAACATAGACTAAAGAGATGCCCTAAACACCTCTCTTCGCGTACACAATTCAAGGATTGAAATGACTTAAATGACAAAATCTCCACTCAAAACAAAGTCCAACTCATAATTTACCCATGAAAAAGGCTTTTCACCACATCAAAAAGAGAAATCACTGGTGGTGACGAATCATGCACAAACTGACTATTCATCTCACAAATCAATCTTTGTGGAGGTTTAATGGCCCTACCAGCCCTAGACCTAATTGTGCCTGTCTGAAAGTGATCTGGTTGATTGCAAATTACAGGGTCAACTGTATCCGGAACAGGGTTATTGACTACATGTGAAAGTGGAAAAACTGGCGTTGTCAAGGAGTGCTGAGAGGAACTCTGATCTATCTCATCGTCAGGAGGTAGTCCTTTATCTAACAACTGCGGAATGTCACTTCCCAATTCAATGTGTACAGAGCTGTTACAGGTATCAGAGTCTGCCTCCGAATTGGAATTCTGCACATCCAAAGAACACTGAACTCTGGACAAAGCAACTAAGTCACTCTCATTATCAGGGCTGTCGTGCTGATCTGACTGCATAACCCAGTGAGCTGTTCTTACATCACTCTCAGGAAGATCAGGTAAGTCTGCAGTTGAATCACTTGAATGAGACTTAGATGGTAAATCAACTTCATCTTTGTACAAAAAGTTAACAGGGAGTAAGAGATTCCTGTGCACAATCTTTTCTCTGCCTGTTTCAGTGTCTCTTATATGATAGACATTGATGGGCGATCTCACTGACATCACTTCATAGAGGTTGGACTCCCACTTGTCTGCAATTTTCCGTTTGCCACGCTCACCGCGATTCGCCAGAAGGACTCTGTCGCCCATGGTCAAAGGTGATCCCTTTACTTTGCGATTATAGATCCTTGCATGCCGGGCTTGCTCAGTTGAACTGTGCTTCTGTGCAATTTTTGCAGCTTCACCAAGGTCACATTTAAGCTTGGATACGAAATCTGAATACTTCACAACAGCATCATCCCTCAGGACATGTTGGAACATCACATCAATTGGAAGACGCGGAACTCTCCCGAACATCAGATAGAAAGGCGCAAAGCCTGTGGTCTCATGAACGGTGCAGTTATAACAGAATGTCAGCATCTGCAAAGACTGTGGCCACTTGGCTTTGGACTGGGGAGGCAAGGCTCTTATCATGTTCCCTAAGGTTCTGTTGAAGCGTTCAGTGATCCCATTTCCCATTGGGTGGTAAGGAGTGGTGTGTGATTTATTGACACCCGCCATATTAAGCAATTCCTTCATCAGTTTGCTCTCAAAACTTGGACCTTGATCGGAATGCACACGTCTAGGGAATCCATAAATGCAGAAGAGACCATTCCATAAATGATGAGCAACCTGCTTTGCAGACTGGTTCTTACAGGGAAAGGCGTAGGCTAATTTGGTGAAATGGTCTGTTGCTACCAAGACATCCACACTCTTATCACCCTGCTCTGCTGTCCAGAAATCAATGCAGATGAGTTCCATCGGCTCAGAGGTGCGTATGTTCTCAAGGGGAGCACAATCTTTCGGTTCAGGTGTCTTGCCTACAATGCATCGCATGCAGTTCCTCACATAAGTCGCTATGTCGTGTTCCATGCCTGTCCAAAAGAATCGTTGTCTGGCCAATGACAGAGTCCTGGAGCGCCCTTGATGACCAGCTGTATCATGCAAACCATGAAGCACTTGTTGTTTTAAAGCATCCGGGACAATGAATTGATGCAACTTTTTGTTCATTTGATTGTCTCTTTTGACTTTGAAAAGTATGCCGTCTCTGATGGTAAGTTTAGTCCAATGCTTAAGAAGTCTCAGTACAGTACGAGGCTCACTAGCACGTTCACGCTTGTCAGGACGTCGGTGCCTCTGAACATAAAAGAGTGCTCTACTCACAGCTGTATCCTGTTCTTGTGCGGCTGAAAGTGTGCTTGCATTGAGTGCAGCAGTCTGGTCCACATCAAGGAAGGGCGGAATGGATTCAACGCCCATGAATTGTCCTACACCACCAGAACAATGTGCGCCTAATACTGCAGCTACATCCTTTGAACTCAAAGCATCTGTAGACACCTGACATCGACTGCCAACTCCAGCTGCACCAGAAGAATCATCAGCAAGACTCAGTACTTGACAGTTAGTGGTAAGTCGGAAGGAATCTTGGACGACTTGATCTACAACTCCATCAACCTGATTAAGCAAAGACTGGTAAGGTTCTGTGACGAGTCGATGACTTACACTGGACTGGACAAAAGGTTCTCTGCTCAACGCGTCTGCGACTATGTTTTTAGAACCGGGTACATATCTCAGGTCGAAGCTGAAGGAGGCTAGCTTAGCAACCCAGCGTTGCTCGCAAGCGTCAAGTCTCGGCTTGGTGAGTATGTAGGTGAGGGGATTGTTATCCGTCCAAGCTGTAAAATTACGCCCCTTTAACCAATAATGGAACTTGTCGCAAATCGCCCACTTAAGTGCGAGGAATTCCAGCCTGTGAGCTGGGTAATTCATCTGAGAACGCGACAGCGTCTTGCTAGCAAATGCCACCGGCCGGGCCATAGTGCTACCCTCCGGGATCTGGGAAAGAACAGCACCCAATCCATCGAACGAGGCATCTACAGCCAGTATGAAGTCACGTTCAAAGTCCGGGTGTGCTAGCGTTACACTTGTGAGAAGGTCTTCCTTCAAAGTGTCAAATGCTTTCTGGCATTTGTCCGTCCAATCTGCTGGTAAGAGCTTAATGCATACAGCCTTTGACGCGAGTTTCCTCCTTCTGCCTCTGGAGCCCTTTGTGCCTGTCTTTGAGAGAAGATCGAACAAGGGTTTGGCTTTAGCAGAGCATCTCTCTATAAAATGTTGGTAGTATAATACCATACCTAAGAACGATCTGATTTTCTTGTGGCATGGAGTGATTCCATCAGAGTCCATTAAGTCCACTGCTTGAACATCTGTAATGGTCTTTACTTTCTCAGAGTCTGTCTTGACACCATCTTCACAAATGACATGTCCAAGAAACTTTACTGACTTTCTCAAGAAATGGCATTTTTTAGGGGAAAGTTTGAGATTGTGGGCCTTGAGTCTTGAGAACACCATCTCCAGCCTGTCAAGTGCAACCTGCTCATTGGGAGCAAAGACCATGAGATCATCAAGATAGCACAGTAAACTTGTGAAGTTCTTGTCACCAAAGATTGACATCATCATGCGCATGAATGTAGCTGGACTATTGCAGAGGCCCTGCGGCATCCTGTTATATTCATGCAGTCCAAATGGCGACGAGAAAGCAGTATATTTCCTATCGTCCTTGTGTAACGGAACATTGTAGAAACCTGAGGTAAGGTCCATAGTGGAGAAGAAGGAATTCCCCCCAAGAGCAGCTAAGGCGTCTGACTGGTGTGGCAGAGGATGGGCGTCTTTCACAGTTCTGGCGTTCAACCATCGAAAGTCGGTACAGATCCTCAGATCACCGTTCTTTTTCCACACCAGGACAAGAGGAGAAGCATACTCACTATTTGATTTTCTGATAATACCCTTCTCTTCCATTTCATCCAGCGCTACTCTCAGCTTCTCATAATGACTTGGAGGTACACGGCGGTAGGGGAGACGAAAGGGTTTGTCGTCCACTAGGCGGATCCGATGTACAAAATCTTTGGCTTCACCACAGTCCATCTTGTTCCTTGAAAATATGGACTCATATTTCACAATGAGACGAAGTAATTCACTTTTCCATGCTGAAGACACTTCACACGCTGTCAGATCCAGGTCTTTCAAACCTAAGTCGTTCAAGATACGAACCATCTCATCCTCAGATTCCCGAGAAGCTTCCTCATGTTGAAAGTGTTGAACTTGAGACTTAATATGGTTACTCTCTGGAAGATCTTCCACTGCGATGCATGGAGAAACGTCTGCGATCTTTGCATTTCTTCTTAGTGTCAACACATTGTTCGTAGGATTTATAACTTTCACAGGCACCCATCCGTCGCCCCATAAAGGTGTAATGACTCGGCCTACCATGATCTGTTTTGGGCCACATTTGGATTGTGTGGGTTCCACAAGCACAGTACTTCCCACAGACATCACGGCATTGGCAGGGAGCTTGCCCCAAACAAGATGTTCACTCTGAGGTTGAAGTGTCACACAGTGCTTGAGCTTAACAGTACCTACTTTTTCAGGTGCATGATCACCTCTCCATCTCTGTGTGTTGGACAGCAAAGAAATGAACTCTAAACTCTCGCTCTCTCCATTACCACTTGGAAGTAAAATCAATTTCCAGTAGTCATCTGTATTCTTCAGGAGAGTCAGTAGGCTTTTGATGGCATTACTGCCCAAGATCATCTCATCTGTCTGGCCTGGAACGATCAGCACAGGTATTATCATTTTACATCCATAAACACAGACAGGCAGATCATACATTGCAGTTGGTGTGACTCGATGACCACCACATCCAATAATCACAACATCATCAGCAGAACACTTTGTCAGTGTGGAAGCACTTGCCAACAAACTAGCTTCAGCAGCCTCGCTGAGAGTACAAGCCATTGAACCACTGTCGAGTAATGCAGTGAAAGACGGGCCATTTTCCACAGCTACAGTTGTGTAAAACAATGAATCGGCTCTGGGGACTCGTTGTATTCCTTGAAAGACAGCAGTTTTATCAGGAGAGACACTGGGTTTGTGTTGCTCATATACAGACTCATAATCTTGTGTGTCAAAGATGGGAGGGTTATCAATCTGGTCTGTACTAACCTCCCTTACGCACAGACCTGCTAGTTTTCCTGATCAGGCTGAGGCGATTGTCTTCTCCACCTAGGACAGAAACGTCTGGAATGACCTGGTGACTGACAATGGAAACACAATCGGTGCTCACGACAATGCGTTAAGGCAGAATGAGCAGCATCTTTGCAGATAGCACACGGCAAAGCATCAAAACCTTCAATCCTAGGGAGACTCCTATAAGGCTGGCGTTTTGGATGAGACTGAGGTCTGTTAGTGTTGGTCAGCAGGACTTTTTCAAGCATGTCAATGACCTTTTCAAGAGCAGAGAAATCTGTACTTTTCTGTTGTTGTTCGCACACCGTGGGAGCGGGCACTGGAACTGTATTAAAATCAATCTTATTGACTGAAATTCTTTCATTTTGGCTGCGATGCACTGTACTGTTGGCTCTGAAAGATAAATCAGACTGATAATCGTTAAGTACAGCCTGTACTTCATGTGCTGACCACTTGTCAATCGGTTTGGATCTGAAGGTTAGGGCTAAGTCTTTACTCGGGCAGTGTCTGATAAACATGTGGACCACTTCCACACTGGGCTTGTCAAGCGTTTTACCTTGCTCTCGCAGACATTCAGAAGCAACATCCGCTGCCTTGTTGAGTCTCAGCCAGTAGTCGTAGGGATTCTCATCTTCCTCAGGCAAGGTAGTGTAAAAATCAGCAAGCGGGACAGGTGAGTAATGATTACAACTGAAATGTTTGCGCAGTAGGCTATAGACAGAATTTGGGCAGACAGTGGTGGCAGAATCACAGTTCCTGATCCAGAATTTGACTACATCTTTTGCTTTACCACGCAGGTGCACAAGGATTTCCTCCACATGTTCATCAGCATTCATGTTGCTCTTTTTAACAAATGTCCTCATCAGATCTTCCCATTCCTCAATTTCAATTGTGTCAGAACTATCCCCTCTGAATGATGGTGGCTCTTTGACTTTTCTGTGCTGAATTACTTGGTTTTGTGACAGATTCACCATGCCGGAAGGGCTACTAGCCTTAGAATCGTCAGAGCGTTGTCTATTTGGCAGACTAGTGTCCAAGCTATAAGGGCTAAAATGAGACATAATGTTGTCTGCTAACTGTTGACCAATCTGAT
Source organism: Gobio gobio (assembly GCF_949357685.1). Taxonomy (NCBI): domain Eukaryota; kingdom Metazoa; phylum Chordata; class Actinopteri; order Cypriniformes; family Gobionidae; genus Gobio; species Gobio gobio. The sequence continues at coordinate 43,127,320 of NC_137120.1, forward strand.
GGACAATTGAACTCATTTGCCCTAACATATCAGGCACACCTTGTTCAGCATTAGGTGTTGATGTGCAAGCCCCTGAAAACTTATGACTGACATTTGAATGCATGTCTGCTGCATCATATTCTCTTACAGGGCACACCCTTCTCATAATGTCACGTCTACTATCACTATTGCCATTATTGGGGCTGTCCATTGAAAAGGGAATTGGAACACCTAAAACCCCTCTGCCTCTGCCCACTGGACTAGGAGTGAATTGGTTTGGCAAATGTCTATTGCTGTTACTCATTATGGGCAAATAAGATGTGCTGCAAGTTCACACACATACATACAGACATAAACCCAAAATCAATGATCAGTGCAAAAAGTCCTATAAATTGAAAAAGGATAAAGCGAATGAGTCCCTTGATCGCGAAAGGCTGTGGACCAAAGACGAACTGTCCAACTGATGAAAGATGCTTCCAATCCTTATTTAGCAGCACAGCGATTTCTATCAACTTGCTTGAAGACGCGGCCCATAGCAACACAGCGACATCACAACTTCACGGCACCAATGTGACGGTCTTGCCTGGGCGGTCTTTCTGCTGAGTGGGGCTGCACAATGAGGAAACAACATGGAAATGAGGGATCCAATGCATGGAGAATAAATCAGTTCCACAGCATGTCTCGTTAGTTCTGCTGTTTATTTAAAACAATTATCTTTTTTTAATCCATTTTAACTCATGAAATATTTTATCTTTGTGATCGTATAGTGGATCATTTTTGAAGCTGAGAAGTTATAATAAACATTTCCAATGAATTAATCACAAATCAACTCAATGAAAACAGAACAATTCAATTAAATTCAATATAAAGGGAAACATCCCCACCTAGCGGTGAACATGCAAAATACATGAATAAAACAATTAATCCATAAAACAACACATTTTACAAACATACCTGCACAATGAGGAAACAACATGGAAATGAGGGATCCAATGCATGGAGAATAAATCAGTTCTACATAAAACATAAGACAATGCACAAATGAATTACGATTGTGCCACGTAATACAAGGTCAAAATAAATCACTATAAAATAACACATTCGACGCCAAACGCATATAAACAGTTCACTGAGGAGTTCATTGAAGGAAAAATTCACAACAGAGCAAGTATTTATGCGTTTTGCACACTTTTAACTGATAATTCTCTGCCTGCTACAAACGTGCAACTTACCCACAGCATGTCTCGTTAGTTCTGCTGTGGGCGGTCCTCATTCCACACGCTACGTGCCATCACGCATGCCTACAGATGGCGCTGTCCCCATTTATGCATTATTTAACCATTTACACTCCGTTACATAAGCTGTGGCGAGGATAGTTTGTGGCGTGAGCTCTTCTCAGGAAGAATCGGCAAGTGCAGTGTTGAGAGGACGTGCTCCGTTGATCTGGCCAGCATCTTCCAGGGAATTCGTGCATGTGGTGACGAGTTATCAGTCGTGGAGTTAAAGAGGAAAGGATTACACGTCGGAGTTACCACTAGCAAGATAAGTGTTCCACTTGGCGTTGTGAGAAACAAGATGACAGTAGGGGAGCATCTTTGACTGTTATCCGGAATAAAGCTGTGTTGTTTCACTAGATGTCCGCCATCGACCGGCATGGAAATACCTCGTTGGATTTGAGCAGTGTTCTAGTTTTGGGGAAATTGGAGTGATACTGGTGTTTGCTGAACTTCGCACGATTGATGAGAGTGAGATTGCGGTGATTGCACGTGTGGGGTAGAGTACAATGCTTGCAGCGAGGAAAAGAACCGCAACAACAACGTGTCGATGGGCGGAGGATCCAAGCGTCTGAGTTGAACGCAACCACAGTCTAAAGTGTCGTCTTCTATGCTGAACCACCACAGTCTAAAGTGTCGTCTTCTATACTGAGCCACAACAGCCGAACGCCATTGTGAGTACTCTTCTTTGAAGTTATACTGAACATTCTGAATGTCTCCCCTCTTCATGCTGTCGCATTGATATCTATACTGAGCCATCACCATCTAAAGCACGGTCTTCTATGCTGAGCCACCACAGCCGAACGCCCATTGTGAGTACTCTTCTTTGAAGTTACACTGAACATTCTGAATGTCTCTCCTCTTCATGTTGTTGCATTGATATCTATACTGAGTCACCACCATCTAAAGCGCAGTCTTCTATGCTGAGCCACTACAGTCTAAAGTGTTGTCTTCTATACTGAGCCACCACAGCCGAACGCCCATTGTGAGTACTCTTCTTTGAAGTTACATTGAACATCCGGAATGTCCCTCTTCATGCTGTTGCATTGATATCTTCATGCTGTTGCATTGATATCTATACTGAGCCACCACAGCCGAACGCCCATTGTGAGTACTCTTCTTTGAAGTTACATTGAACATTCTGAATGTCCCTCTTCATGCTGTTGCATTGATATCTTCATGCTGTTGCATTGATATCTATACTGAGCCACCACCATCTAAAGCGCAGTCTCCTATGCTGAGCCACTACAGTCTAAAGTGTTGTCTTCTATACTGAGCCACCACAGCCGAACGCCCATTGTGAGTACTCTTCTTTGAAGTTATACTGAACATTCTGAATGTTTCCCCTCTTCATGCTGTCGCATTGATATCTATACTGAGCCATCACCATCTAAAGCACAGTCTTCTATGCTGAGCCACTACAGTCTAAAGTGTTGTCTTCTATACTGAGCCACCACAGCCGAACGCCCATTGTGAGTACTCTTCTTTGAAGTTACATTGAACATCCTGAATGTCTCTCCTCTTCATGCTGTTGCATTGATATCTATACTGAGCCACCACAGCCGAACGCCCATTGTGAGTACTCTTCTTTGAAGTTACATTGAACATTCTGAATGTCTCTCCTCTTCATGCTGTTGCATTGATATCTATACTGAGCCACCACCATCTAAAGCGCAGTCTCCTATGCTGAGCCACTACAGTCTAAAGTGTTGTCTTCTATACTGAGCCACCACAGCTGAACGCCCATTGTGAGTACTCTTCTTTGAAGTTACATTGAACATCCTGAATGTCTCTCCTCTTCATGCTGTCGCATTGATATCTATACTGAGCCACCACCATCTAAAGCACAGTCTTCTATGCTGAGCCACTACAGCTGAACGCCCATTGTGAGTACTCTTCTTTGAAGTTACATTGAACACCCTGAATGTCTCTCCTCTTCATGCTGTTGCATTGATATCTTCATGCTGTTGCATTGATATCTATACTGAGCCACCACCATCTAAAGCACAGTCTTCTATGCTGAGCCACTACAGTCTAAAGTGTTGTCTTCTATACTGAGCCACCACAGCCGAACGCCCATTGTGAGTACTCTTCTTTGAAGTTACACTGAACATTCTGAATGTCTCTCCTCTTCATGCTGTTGCATTGATATCTAGACTGAGCCATCACAGCCGAACGCCCATTGCTGAGTCACCCCAGCTGAACGGCCACCTGGGGTAAGGACCTGTGCCACTGGGTTCGAGAGCCTCTCCCCAACAGTGCCATACTCACCCACCATCGGACCTGACCTGGGCGTCCGGATACTTACCATCTGTCCACATTGGGAGCAGCTCCCAATTATAGAATCTTTTAAATAATAAAGTCTTTTAAATTGTTACTCTATCGTCTGTCGTCTCTGGGCTGTGGGGTAGCTCCTCGGAAGGGCACTGCCAAGGGGTAACGGGGAGGTCGGTCGGCGTGGTGCCACCGTACCCCCGACCTGTGACAAAGATGAACCACCAAACTGTAGTGAGGAAACGCCATCATCTGTGCAGAGGTTAGTCATGCTTCATTATAGCCTGGGTTAGCTCATTTCTCCACTGGGGTGTATGGGACAGAGCTTGACTATGTAAAACAATCTCAGATCAAGATTCCTCCCTAAAGAACTTTAGAGCTTCTTTCCATTAATGTGATTACACAAGTGGGCACTAGAGGGCATACATACACCACGGAAAGACACCAGGCAAGCAAACATAAATCTGTCTATGGCCATGAGAAGGACACATGTATGGCTACACCTCATTCATTACACCAAACTCTTGAAATGAGACTGAAGGACCTCCTGTAGTCTCTGCTCTTGAGTCATTAGTGAGAGATCAAGCTCACGTGTCTACCAAAGGCTACTTCATGTGTTTCTTATTGTTGGTCACACGTGTTAGAAAACCTAAAGGGAGCATCAGCAGAAAAGATCAAAACATTAGAATCATTTGAAGTAAATGATATGTTTTGTAAGACTTTCTAAGATTTAATGCTGGTTTAAACACCTGTGTTCTCTGCTTACAGGTCAAAAAATCTTCACCCAAAATTGTCACCGCTTACTAACCCTCATGTCAATCTAAAACCACAAGACTTTCGTTCATCTTCGGAACACAAATGAAGTTTTTTAATAGTCTCAATTTGTGTCCATCCACTGAAAGTCCAGGCAACCAAAACCTTAAAGCCTGAAACTAAATACATAAAGACATCTCTCAAATCCATATGTATCGAACGTACATTAAATCTGTTCATCATATAAAGCTCAAAATAGAAAAATGTAACTGAAAATTTAAACCAATCAACTCAACAAATATTAGATCATATCCTTTCACTGCGTGGGTTAGGGTTAGAGTCCTTAGATTCAGATTTCCAGACTCACAGGAACCACAAGGGTTTCAAAGGTGATTTCCTGTAGATCTTCCAGACAGGAAAAACACATTTTCCTTTTATATTTATGATATAACAAACATAGGTTATTGAACAAAGTATCCTCTCAAAAATACTCAATACAAATGTATTTTCTAATTCCTTAGGCCAAAAAATAAGGATTTAATTTATATATATATATATATACTTTTTATTTGTTAAAAATGAGTTATGTTTGTCTTTTAGCTGGATTTGTTTATACACATTTTTTGATTTTTGAATGAATAGTTTTGACCAAATATTAGTGTCACGATCACCAGTTTGAGTGCCCCTGTAGTCCACCAGAGGGCACTCCACCTCAGACTATTGCTATATCACCACAGACTACATTACCCACAATACCCACTGCCTGGACTCATCATTCCTGATTACATCCACCGGTGTCTCATTTACCTTGTTAGCTCACCCTATAAAAGCCTAAAAGTCTATTCTGTCACGCATTGCTAAGTCTTGTTAGTAGTATCACTGCATTTCTGAGTGGTTCACCTGGCTTCTTGTCTCTTGGTTTTGGGTTACTTGCTGTTCAGTGGATTACCCTTTTGCCTGTCTCTCTTGTCTCGTTTGCTTGTTTGGACTGCTTGTCTGTGTATGACCTTTTGCCTGTTTTTGACTATGATTGTGGATTCCCCTTCAATAAAGCTGCATTTGGATCCTCTTACTTTGAATCTCAGAGCAGTCCGTTAAAGAAAGATTTGGTTAAATTTTTTTTGTTCTCTCTCTCACATTTTTCTTGCTTTGTTTTTAGGTTCTTGAGTAAAATAATCAAGTTTCTGAAGAATGAGCTGGGAACGTTTAAGAAAATATTAGAAAAAGAGGACACCCAATCCTTAGTGCAGGACAGATGCAGGATCACAGAAGCAGCTCTTGATCTCACACTACACCACCTGAGAGAGATGGAGCAAGAGGAAGCTGCTGATGCTCTAGAAGGTCAGAGATCAACATCTGTCAGATTCACACACATAAATATAGAAGAGGAAATTAGGATGCAAATATCTGTATTTTTGTTCCTGTATTTAGATGAGCTGTTCTTCATTCATCAGCTAAAGTGTGGCCTAAAGAAGAAGTATCAGTGTGTGCTTGAAGGAAACCAAGGCGACTCCACACTTCTGAATAACATCTACACAGATCTCTATATCACTTAGGGCAGCAGTGAACAGGTCAATACTGAACATGAGGTCAGGCAGATTGAGTCCTTTTCTAGCCCTTTTTTTGTTATGAGATTTGCATCTGTGAATGAGACATAAAATAAATAGTTTTAAAATATTTAATGCATCAGGTTCCTGATCCCCCTGTCAGTGTGTATTTTGCAATAACATCAGACTGGATGTGCTTTATCCCTTATGTATATGCCTGAAGCTCATCAATGAGGTGGTCATCATTGATCTGAGACGCTGTCTTTTCTCTTTCTGTCTTCAGGCTGTGTGGATGCAGTATGAAAGAGAAGCATTGTTACCTCTTGAGTTCAGCTCTGCTTTTAAACCCATCACACCTGAGAGCGCTGGACCTCAGTGGGATTGAGCTAAAGAACACAGGAGTGAAGCACTTATGTGACGTACTGGAGGATTCACACTGTAAACTGGAGAGATTGAGGTCAGGAACATTCAAACATATTCCTGGGAAAAAAATTGGCCAAGCCAAAAATGACATATTTAGTGGTCTTTATAATTGTTTTAACCATTTTAATCTCAAATCAGAGGTCAGACAATTGGCAAGAATTGCACAAATACTATAGATAGAGTAACATAGCTTGGAATAGCATTTCCCTTTGTTTTCTTTAAATGTTTAAGCCATGTGCAAACTTTCAGGAGTAGAGCATGAGCGAAGCCTTTTCATTTTGTGATTTCTGTAATCTGTTTCGGAGTCGCATATTTAAATGCTCCTCTAGAACACCACACCCAGCCGGGCAGCATGGAATGTTTGCGTCAGTATACCGCTGCGCCGCTGTTTTGAACTTCTTTTTACACCTGAGCAGAAAAGTACTTTTATGCTCAATGTCTCAGGGTCTTTATACTCAATGTCTTGTAAAGTTCACATTATTTTGAGGCAAATTCTTCCCCTTGGTGATGTGTTTTGTGATCTGGTGAAATAAGATTCTCTCTGCTTGTTTGTCATGAAGATGCTATAAATGTGTCTCTCCATGTAGGTTCAGAGGCTATGATATGACCTGCTGCCACTAGATGGCAGTATTCTGCCAAAACAGACAACAGCACCGTGAGCGTAGTTCTGCCCAGGGCAGTAACCACCATAGACATTGAGGGGGACTAACAATGCAAATATTCATGCAAATATTGTTTGGAAATAGACCCAAAAGGATTATTTCTCAACTAGTATTAGACCTACATTGGGGCAAAAAAAGTTTTTAGTCAGGCACCAATTGTGCAAGTTCTCCCACTTAAAAAGATGAGAGGCCTGTAATTTTCCTCAAAGGTACACTTCAACTATGAGAGAGAAAAGAAAAAAATCCAGAAAATCACATTGTGTGATTTTTAAAGAATTTATTTGCATATTATGGTGGAAAATAAGTATTTGGTCAATAACAAGTTAATCTCAATACTTTGTTTTAAACCCTTTGTTGGCAATGACGGAGGTCAAACATTTTCTCTGTCTCCACATGGTTTTTACACCCATTCCTCCATGCAGATCTCCTCTAGAGCAGTGATGTTTTGATGTCGCTGGCCAACACAGATTTTCAACTCTCTCCAAAGATTTTCTATGGGGTTGAGATCTGGAGACTGGCTAGGCCACTCCAGGACCTTGAAATGCTTCTTATGAAGCCACTCCTTCGTTGCCTGGGCGGTGTGTTAGGGATCATAGTCATGATCAAAGGTCTATCCACGTTTCTTCTTCAATGTACTTGCTGATGGAAGGAGGTTTTTACTCAAAATCTCACGATACATGGCCCCATTCATTCTTTCCTTTACACGGATCATTCGTCCTGGTCCCTTTGCAGAAAAACAGCCCCAAAGCATGATGTTTCCACCCCCATGCTTCACAGTAGGGATGGGGTTCTTTGGATGCAACTCAGCATTCTTTCTCCTCCAAACACGACTGAGGCCCTAGTTGAGTTTTTACCAAAAAGTTCTATTTTGGTTTCATCTGACCATATGACATTCTCTCAATCCTCTTCTGGATCATCCAAATGCTCTCTAGCAAACTTCAGACGGGCCGGACATGTCCTGGCTTAAGCAGGGAGACACGTCTGGCACTGCAGGATTCGAATCCCTGGCGGTGTAGTGTGTTACTGATGGTAACCTTTGTTTCCCATCCCATACTTTTTTACTCAATATACTTTTAATAAGCAAGATGTGCATTTAGTGATGGTAAACTAAACTCAAACTAAATTGTGGTTCATGTACAACATTTTCTTGATTGATTTTCTCACATTTAAGAATGTGAGAAATAACCAGTTTAAAAAAATAACATTTAAGCTGAGTATTTATTGATGCTATATCTTAATCTGCTTTGATAAAATGCAAATTTTATCTTAAATGTAACTAAATATAACCATCTCTGTTTTTAGAGGTTAACACTGCCTGGTTTAAATGATTAACTGTTGAAAACATTTTGTTAGAAATTTAGAAAAGTAATCAAATGTAATCAGTTGCAGTGAGGAAAATAAGTATTTGAACACCCTGCTATTTTGCAAGTTCTCCCACTTAGAAATCATGGAGGGGTCTGAAATTGTCATCGTAGGTGCATGTCCACTGTGAGAGACATAATCTAAAGGAAAAATCCAGAAATCACAATAAATAGTTTAAAAAATAATATATTGTGATTTCTGGAATTTTTTTTTTTAGATTGTCTCTCACAGTGGACATGCACCTACGATGACAATTTCAGACCCCTCCATGATTTCCAAGTGGGAGAATTTGCAAAATAGCAGGGTGTTCAAATACTTATTTTCCTCACTGTACATTATTTTAATAAAGCAATAATTACACTACGTATTACATTTTAAACAGGGTAACTTTTACATTTAAAAAATCTGTAACACTTACATTTCCAAAGTAATATTTCAACAACTACACATTTAGACATCTCCACTTTGACACCTGCATTACGGTGGGCGACATCCCTTATTAACACTATCACTTGGGATTAATGTATCTAGTGTTCCCCTCAGCACTATCACTTGGGAATAAGGTCTCTAGTGTTCCTCCTCAGCATTATCACTTGGGAATAAGGTCTCTAGTGTTCCTCCTCAGCACTATCACTTGGGAATAAGGTCTCTAGTGTTCCTCCTCAGCACTATCACTTGTGAATAAGGTCTCTAGTGTTCCTCCTCAGCACTCTCACTTGGGAATAAGGTCTCTAGTGTTCTTCCTCAGCACTATCACTTGTGAATAAGGTCTCTAGTGTTCTTCCTCAGCACTATCACTTGGGAATAAAGTATCTAGTGTTCCCCTCAGCACTATCACTAGGGAATAATGTATCTAGTGTTCCCCTCAGCACTATCACTTGGGAATAAAGTATCTAGTGTTCCCCTCAGCACTTTCACTAGGGAATAATGTATCTAGTGTTCCCCTCAGCACTATCACTTGGGAATAAAGTATCTAGTGTTCCCCTCAGCACTATCACTAGGGAATAATGTATCTAGTGTTCCTCCTCAGCACTATCACTTGGGAATAAAGTATCTAGTGTTCTTCCTCAGCACTATCACTTGGGAATAAGGTCTCTAGTGTTCCCCTCAGCACTATCACTAGGGAATAATGTATCTAGTGTTCCCCTCAGCACTATCACTTGGGAATAAAGTATCTAGTGTTCCCCTCAGCACTTTCACTAGGGAATAATGTATCTAGTGTTCCCCTCAGCACTATCACTTGGGAATAATGTATCTAGTGTTCCCCTCAGCACTTTCACTAGGGAATAATGTATCTAGTGTTCCCCTCAGCACTATCACTCGGGAATAATGTATCTAGTGTTCCCCTCAGCACTATCACTCGGGAATAATGTATCTAGTGTTCCCCTCAGCACTATCACTTGGGATTAAGGTCTCTAGGGTTCCTCCTCAGCACTATCACTTGGGATTAAGGTCTCTAGCGTTCCCCTCAGCACTATCACTTATTCCCAAGGTCTCTAGTGTTCCTCCTCACCACTTTCACTTGGGATTAAGGTCTCTAGTGATCACCTCAGCACTATCACTTGGGATTAAGGTCTCTAGTGTTCCCCTCGGCACTATCACTTGGGATTAAGGTATCTAGTGTTCCCCTCAGCACTATCACTTGGGAATAAGGTCTCTAGTGTTCCCCTCAGCACTAGTCAAGTCAAGTCAAGTCAAGTCAACTTTATTTATATAGCGCTTTTAACAATGTAGATTGTTTCAAAGCAGCTTTACAGTGTTAAACAGGAAAATAATGCAGCATAATTTTAATCAGCTGTATAGCCATTCTGGAAACATTTCAAGTATCATACAGTGACAGTGTGGGCGTTAGATCAATAATTCGATCAGTAATTTAGTTTAAATGGTTAATTTAGTTTAAATTTTTCAACTAAACATCGAAATTAATCTAAATAATAATGTCCCCAACTGAGCACGCCAAGCCAGAGGCAACAGTGGCAAGGAAACCAAAACCCCATTAGGTGACCTAATGGAGAAAAATAAACCTTGGGAGAAACCAGGCTCAGTCGGGGTGCCAGTTCTCCTCTGGCCAATTAACAAACAGCGTATTATTATTATTATTCTGGCAGCTTTACAGCTCGGAGGTCATAATAGATCAGAATATTCGAGGGACCGGGGGCAACATGCTGGAGACGGGTTTATTGAGGATGATGTTGAATAAATAATTATTAAAGTGCAATATTCGAATGATCGGAGGCAACACGCTGGAGACGGGTTTATTGAGGATGACATATCGATTTAAGTATTATTTAATTGTAATATTCGAACAATCTGAGTCAACACGCCGGAGACGGGTTTATTTGAGATGCCGTGTCGATGTGGCAGTTGCAGGGGGAGTCTAATCACGGTCTCTGCAGACACTTCGGGTCCTGTGTTGGTCTTCTCTGGGCGCAGGTCCACCATCTGAACTGGATACGGCCTGGATCCGGCTGACTGCAGTAAACCTCGGGATAAAACAGAGACTATCATTAGCGTAGATGCCATTCTTCTGATGATGTCACGAGTACATCAGGTGTTATGGGAAGTGTTCCCGGTTCCGGCTGACCTAGTTAATGCAGCCTAACAATCATTTCATTGAAAAAGTGTTTTATGTGTATGCCATAGTAAAGAGATGTGTTTTTAGTCTAGATTTAAACTGACAGAGTGTGTCTGCTTCCCGAACAATGTTAGGAAGACTGTTCCAGAGTTTAGGTGCTAAATAGGAAAAGGATCGACCGCCTGCAGTTGATTTGGATATTCTCGGTATGATCAACTGGCCAGAGTTTAGAGAGCGCAGTAGACGTGATGGAGTATATGTTAAGAGCTCGCTCAAGTATTGGGGAGCTAAACCATTTAGTGCTTTGTAAGTAATAAGTAAGATTTTAAAATGTATGCGATGTTTAATAGGCAGCCAGTGCAGTGTTGACAGAACTGGGCTAATATGGTCATACTTCCTGGTTCTAGTAAGAACTCGAGCTGCTGCGTTTTGGACCAGCTGGAGTTTATTTATTAAGCGAGCAGGGCAACCACCCAGTAGAGCATTACAATAATCTAACCTTGAGGTCATGAACGCATGAACTAACTGTTCAGCATTTTGCATTGAGAGCATGTGCCGTAATTTAGAGATATTTTTAAGATGGTAGAAAGCAGTTTTACAGATGCTAGAAACGTGGCTTTCAAACGAAAGATTGGTATCAAAGAGCACACCCAGGTTCCTCACTGACGACGAGGACTTGACAGAACAGCCATCAAGTGTTAGACAGTATTCTAGGTTACTACTTGTGGAGCTTTTTTGTCCAATAATTAAAAATACAGTTTTTTCTGAATTGAGTTGCAAGAAATTACCGGTCATCCAATGTTTTATATCAGCTATGCATTCCGTTAATCTTGTGAATTGGTAAGTTTCTTCAGGGCGTGAAGAAATATAGAGCTGAGTATCGTCAGCATAACAATGAAAACTAACGCCATGCTTCCTAATGATATCTCCCAGTGGTAGCATGTACAGGGTGAAGAGTAGCGGTCCTAGCACTGAGCCTTGTGGTACTCCATACTGAACTTGCGATCGGTGTGACATATCTTCATTTACTACTACAAACTGATAACGGTCGCATAGGTATGATTTAAACCATGATAATGCAATTCCACTAATACCTACATAATTTTCGAGTCTATTCAAAAGAATGTTGTGGTCGATAGTATCAAATGCAGCGCTAAGATCGAGTAACACTAATAGAGAGATACAGCCACGATCGGATGATAAGAGTAAATCATTTGTAACTCTGATGAGAGCAGTCTCAGTGCTATGATACGGTCTAAATCCTGACTGGAAATCCTCACAGATACCATTTCTTTCTAAAAAGGAACATAATTGTGAAGACACTGCCTTTTCAAGTATTTTTGACAGAAAGGGTAGATTTGAGATTGGTCTATAATTGACTAAATCTGTAGGATCAAGTTGCGGTTTTTTAATAAGTGGTTTAATAATAGCCAACTTAAAAGTTTTCGGTACATATCCTAATGACAAAGATGAATTAATGATATTAAGAAGAGGATCTATGACCTCTGGTAGCATCTCTTTTAATAGCCTAGTTGGTATAGGGTCGAGCATACATGTTGTTGATTTTGATGATTTAACGAGTTTAGCCAATTCTTCTTCTCCTATAGCAGTGAATGAGTGTAATTTTTCCTCAGTGACACTACAATGCTCTGTCTTATGCGATGCTGTAGTATACGGCTGCATGGTTAAAAAATTGTTCCTAATATTATCAATCTTACATGTGAAGAAGTTCATAAAGTCATTACTGCTGTGCTGTTTACAATCATCAGAAGTTGAAGCTTTATTTTTGGTTAATTTAGCCACTGTATCGAATAAATACCTTGGGTTGTGTTTGTTTTCTTCCAAGAGAGTTGAGAAATAAGCAGATCTAGTAGTTTTTACGGCCTTTCTGTATGTGATCATGTGCTCTTTCCACGAATTACGAAATACCTCTAATTTTGTTTTCTTCCTGCTGCGCTCCATTTTTCTGGCTGCTGTTTTAAGGGCCCGGGTGTGCTTGTTGTACCACGGCGTTGGACTATTTTCTTTAATCTTCTTTAAGCGCAGAGGAGCAACTGTGTCTAAAGTACTGGAAAAGAGAGAGTCAATAGTTTCTGTTGCAACATCGAGTTCTTCTATACTATCTGGGATGCTGAGCAGATGATACTGATGAGGAAGATTATTTAAAAAGCAATCTTTAGTAGCGGCAGTGATTGTCCTGCCATTTTTAAAGCGAGGGGGCGGCTATGCAACATTAGCTAAATTAAGTATACATGATACTAAGTAATGATCTGAGATGTCATCGCTCTGCTGCAGAATTTCAACGGTATCAACATTTATTCCATGTGACAATATTAGGTCTAAAGTATGATTATGGCGATGAGCGGCTCCTGACACGTGTTGCCTAACTCCAATAGAGTTTAGTGTGTCTTTAAATGCTAATCCCAATACGTCTTTTCCGTTGTCAACATGGATATTAAAATCACCAACAATTAGTACTTTATCTACGGCCAGTACTAACTCTGATAGAAAATCAGCAAATTCTTTGATAAAGTCTGTATTATGCCCTGGTGGCCTGTATACAGTAGCTAACACAAATGTTGAACGGGTTTTATCATGTACACTACATAGCGTTACATAAAGCACCAAAACTTCGAAGGAATTATATTTGAAACTAGACTTCTGAGTAATACTGAAGATATTATTATAAATTACAGCAGCCCCTCCCCCTTTACCTTTCAGACGCGGCTCATGTTTATAACAATAATCTTGGGGGGTGGACTCATTTAAGGTAATGTAGTCGTCAGGTTTTAGCCAGGTTTCTGTCAAACAGAGCACATCTAGATTATTATCTGTAATAATATCATTAACAATAAGCGCTTTTGGGGAAAGGGATCTAATATTCAGCAACCCAAGCTTTATCAATTGTTCATCTGTATTATATATTTTGTTTATTTGTTGGACGTCAATTAAATTTTTACTGTTGAATGGTTTTGATGTTTTTTTGTATTTACTAATTCGGGGAACAGACACAGTCTCTATATGATAATATCTAGGTGAAAGAGTCTCTATGTGCTGGGATTTATCTGATTCCGGTAACGTGAGACAGCTAGCAGACGGTCGGTTTAGCCAGTTTGTCTGCTTCCTGACCTGGGCCCTAGTGAGTCAAGGTTTAGCTCTAAGACTATGTGCCAAATTACTAGAGAGAAGAGCGGCACCACCCCAAGAGGGATGGATGCCATCCTTCTTCAACAGGTCAGGTCTGCCCCAAAAACTTTTCCAATTGTCTATGAACCCTATGTTATTTTGCAGACACCACTTAGACAACCAGCCATTGAGTGATGATAGTCTGCTAACTATCTCATCACTCCTTTTTACAGGGAGCAGTCCAGAACAAAAAACAGCCTCAGACATCGTACTAGCGAGTTCACACACCTCTTTAATGTTAATTTTGGTGATCTCCGACTGGCGAAGTCGAACATCATTAGTGCCGACGTGAATAATAATCTTAGAGAATTTACGATTAGCTTTAGCCAGCACTTTTAAATTTGCTTTGATGTCAGGTGCTCTGGCTCCCGGTAAACAAGTGACTATGGTGGCTGGTGTCTCTATCTTCACGTTCCGTGTAATAGAATCGCCAATGACTAGGGCACTTTCAACAGGATACTCAGTGGGTGCTTCACTGAGAGGGGAGAACCTGTTTGATGTTCTAACCGGAACGGAAAAGCGGTTCTTTGGTCTGCGACTATGCTGCCTCACTGTTACCCAGTTTCCCTGCTGCGAGGGCCCTGCAGCCGGAACCGAAGAATGTACAGAGTTCACTAAGCTATTCGCATCCAAATCAGTGTCTAAAGCTGTTACATCCTCACTACTCTCAGATAAAGTATGGATGCATGTTTCTAATTCTGAAATCTTCTCCGTCAGCCTAACTATCTCCTTACATTTATCACATGTGAAGCCCTGTTCGCCAGCGGAGAAGCCTACACTAAACATGCAGCATGCAGTGCAGGTGATAATGACAGGAGAAGACATGACTTACCGTGTTTGTTGATTAATCATATTTACCACTTACCACAATCCTTTGCTGGACACAATTTACTAATCCAAGTTATGAACTAAGAAAAAGGGAAACCCGGGTGCAGAGATAACAAGCTAACAGGCTAGCAAAATGCTAACGTGTGATGGTGATTTAGATTAAAAGCTAGCGATGTCAAATTTAACGTGATAGGCAATTTTTAAACAATGTATGGTGATGAGTAAGTTATATTTAGCAGTAGAAGAAAGAGGAAATATCAAAATAAAGATTCAAACGTAAGCAAGGCTATACAGAGCTACAGACTTGAGCTACAGAGCAACAGACACAGCAGGCAGACAGGAGCAATCGATCAGGAGCAATCGATCAGGCAGGAGCAATCATGTGTTTGCAGATCCTCCCTATCACTTGGGATTAAGGTCTCTAGCGTTCCCCTCAGCACTATCACTTGGGAATAATGTATCTAGTGTTCCCCTCAGCACTATCACTTGGGAATAAGGTCTCTAGTGTTCCTCCTCAGCACTATCACTTGGGAATAATGTATCTAGTGTTCCCCTCAGCACTATCACTTGGGTATAAGGTCTCTAGTGTTCCTCCTCAGCACTATCACTTGGGAATAAGGTCTCTAGCGTTCCCCTCAGCACTATCACTTGGGAATAATGTATCTAGTGTTCCTCCTCAGCACTATCACTTGGGAATAAGGTATCTAGTGTTCCTCCTCAGCAGTCTCACTTGGGAATAAGGTCTCTAGTGTTCCTCCTCAGCACTCTCACTTGGGAATAAGGTATCTAGTGTTCCTCCTCAGCACTCTCACTTGGGAATAAGGTCTCTAGTGTTCCTCCTCAGCACTCTCACTTGGGAATAATGTATCTAGTGTTCCTCCTCAGCACTATCACTTGGGAATAAGGTCTCTAGTGTTCCTCCTCAGCACTCTCACTTGGGAATAAGGTATCTAGTGTTCCTCCTCAGCACTCTCACTTGGGAATAAGGTCTCTAGTGTTCCTCCTCAGCACTCTCACTTGGGAATAATGTATCTAGTGTTCCTCCTCAGCAGTCTCACTTGGGAATAAGGTCTCTAGTGTTCCTCCTCAGCACTCTCACTTGGGAATAAGGTATCTAGTGTTCCTCCTCAGCAGTCTCACTTGGGAATAAGGTCTCTAGTGTTCCTCCTCAGCACTCTCACTTGGGAATAAGGTATCTAGTGTTCCTCCTCAGCACTCTCACTTGGGAATAAGGTCTCTAGTGTTCCTCCTCAGCACTCTCACTTGGGAATAATGTATCTAGTGTTCCCCTCAGCACTATCACTTGGGAATAAGGTCTCTAGTGTTCCTCCTCAGCACTATCACTTGGGAATAAGGTCTCTAGTGTTCCTCCTCAGCACTCTCACTTGGGAATAAGGTATCTAGTGTTCCTCCTCAGCAGTCTCACTTGGGAATAAGGTCTCTAGTGTTCCTCCTCAGCACTCTCACTTGGGAATAAGGTATCTAGTGTTCCTCCTCAGCACTCTCACTTGGGAATAAGGTCTCTAGTGTTCCTCCTCAGCACTCTCACTTGGGAATAATGTATCTAGTGTTCCCCTCAGCACTATCACTTGGGAATAAGGTCTCTAGTGTTCCTCCTCAGCACTATCACTTGGGAATAAGGTCTCTAGTGTTCCTCCTCAGCACTCTCACTTGGGAATAATGTATCTAGTGTTCCCCTCAGCACTATCACTTGGGAATAATGTATCTAGTGTTCCCCTCAGCACTATCACTTGGGAATAATGTATCTAGTGTTCCCCTCAGCACTATCACTTGGGAATAATGTATCTAGTGTTCCCCTCAGCACTATCACTTGGGAATAATGTATCTAGTGTTCCCCTCAGCACTATCACTTGGGAATAATGTATCTAGTGTTCCCCTCAGCACTATCACTTGGGATTAAGGTCTCTAGTGTTCCCCCTCAGCACTATCACTTGGGAATCAAGATCTGTAATGTCTAGCCTGTGCTGCAGTAATCAGACTCCAGACAATGCCTTTAATCTCGGCCAGAAGGATCTCGGACCAATTTCAGAGAATTCCCCCGACAAAAAGAGCTCAACAGTTTCTATAGAATCGGAGCATGGCAAAGGTGACATGATTCAATACATTATTTTTCTACAATATGATTGGTTCTTCATATGTATAATGCTCTGTTACTTGATAAAAGCACATTTGTATTCCCTGATACTTCAGTTTGTTGCTCAAGTCATGAGGTTGGAGAATCTGGACAGCTTTTGCTATAGTCAGACACACTCACTTTGGCCCAAGTCTTGGGGACATTTAGATATCAAAGGCATTTAAATGTTAATCCTGCAAGAAAAAGAAATGTTAGTTAGGAATAATTTAGAAAAATCCTTTACAATACTGAATATATATATATATAAATAATATATTAATTTGTATTAAGCTATGTCTATATTACTAATGTGCACACACATTGTCTTAGTTCTGCATCCAAACAAGAGTTCGTTGTGTTCGGTACATTATCCTCCGTACACGAGGCAATAGTCCAGTCCAGACCAGACTAAGTGATTGGAGCTTCTCCTGAGAGCTTCTCCTTAAAGCTGCGCTCTTGATCTTCACACAGCATTAAATCAGCGCCCTATGATTTCTGTGTGGGAGAAAACGAGGATCAAATTGCAGAATCCATTCATAAAAATGTAATTTACTGTGTAATACCGAATGACAAATAATTTGTCAAAGTTTGTATGAATAAATCAACAGTCGGTCTGTCTCTTAAAGGGCCAGTTCACACATTAAAGAGAATACTGTGGTCATTTCCTCGCCCTAATGTCGCTCAAACCCGTCAGACTTTACTTCATCATATAAAGCCATGGAGTCTCTTCAGAACATCTGGAATAATCCGCTCAATCCGTAAGGATCAGTTTCTCTTTCTGAACTTTCTGAAGCGTCAGTGGAAGTTGCTTAGACTATCAATGGAGGACAGAAATCTTTCATTTCATTACAAATCTCTTCATTTGTGTTCAGAAGATGAATGAGAGTCAGGCACATTTCATCTGACCATTAAAGCAGAGGCCAGAAAAAATTAACAGAATAAACTTTAAAAATAAATAAATAAAACCGATTTCTTAGGGCCGATTTCTTATATTTATGAAATCGCATGCGCTGCAGAAATGATCTTCCTCAGAATTTCTGTTTTCCAGCTCAAACTCAAAACATCCTCAAATCAAGACACATTTAATGACACGCTAATGAAGAAATGAAGTCTTGTGTTCTGAGAAACTGAACAAATGGAAGAGTTTGAGCTGAAAACAAGAACAAATATCTGTCATTGGGTATGAAGATTACTCACATTTGGATGAAGTTGATTTTTATAAACACATTGGCAGAGATTTGATCTTGTTTTAATCATAAAATCCCTTTCACAAGATCAAAAGACTTCTCATCTCAAACTTTAAGCTGTTCTGTTGAAATTAATTAAAAATGTCAAAATCTGTTGGAAATGTTATTTCTGAAGTGTCATTAATGCAACTCCTTGTGTGCTTAGACAATTACATTTAGAGAACATATTGACATGTTATATTCCTTTAATATTCTTTAATTGGTCTTAAAAGGTCTTGCATGATTTACCTTCATAAAACCTGCAGAGCTTCTAGTTATACAAATCATTCTCATCTCACGAAGTTATCTGTGTTAACTGACACACTTTTTAGCAGAACTAGTGTTGGACAACAGCTCTGTGTGCGATTGCTTTTCCTTCTGTGATCCATTATTTCACTCTGTGCTCCATTATCTTCCCTGATCCTCACCACCATAGGAGGAGTAACCATATGGGCCATTGGGCAAGTGTCCAGGGTGTCACCATGCAAATCATTTGTCCTCCGCTAAGATATGGGATGCGTTCTCTCACGTGTCTCTGGACATGGCCTTTGCCCTTTCATCAGAACTAAACTCCCTGAATGTTTTGATGAAAGGGTTGTATTGAGCACGTGCGTTTTCATATTAACATATTCTGAGTTTGCTGTGTCCATCCGAAATAAAACTGCCTCACAAAACTCTGTATCTATAGAGATGTTATTGCAAAATAACCCTTCTGGCCATAGTCTGAAGTGATTTTCAGATGTCAATAATCAGTTTGCATTGCAATATTGAAATCTAAGAAATATATAGGCTACTGCTGTGTGATTGGGTTAGACCTTTGGCATGGGTTAGTAAACCTGACCCTAACCATAACCATAACCCTAACCCTGACCCTAACCCTAACCATAACCATAACCCTAGCCCTTCGGCATGTTTTCAGCCATTCTTCAACTCTTCAGATTTTTTTTATTTTTTTTTTTATGATATTTTGCAGCATCTTGAAGTGAAACCGATGGTTATTATATTGTACCAGTTGGGTTCTAGTTCTGAAATGTTTTGCTGCACACTTGCACCAGATTATATTCAACAGTTGGGTTCACAGTAATTGATCAGAGATTGTGCTAACCTGATTCTTTAAGAATATTTTCTACAAGTGTTCAGTATGAAATTAATGAATTATCTTTATTAGAGTATGCAGATGAATTAGACCATCTTTTCAACCTGAATTCATACACATATATTTAATCTACTAATTCACTTATTCGATTCGTTCGTAAGAGCTAGCTAAAATATAATAATAATAGATAATAACTATAGACACAAAGAGTTGATGTAAGATAATTGGTCATTTACACTTTCCATTGATATGATTTTCGACGTGAGGTTTGTGTTGTAGTGTGTTCTCTCTGCTCATTATATGAATATGTTTGCTCTGATAAAGAGGTTTATGTGCTTGGGAAATGAATGTGATCGCGCGCAGATCTGTGGGGTGTCACGGGCGCGCGTGCACGGGAGCATCATCACGCGCAGCATCTTTCGCCCACCGACATCTCTTCATTCCACTTCATTATTACTCCTCAGACAAAAGAAGCGTCTACCACTGCGACGCATCTGGATATCTGCTCTCCGGGATAACCTTGAGGAAATCTGCGCGGCTGGGTTGGAGTGTATTCATGGAAAATGGCGAGATGGGCTCACGCGTGTCTGCCGCTGATGATGGTGATTTTCAGCGGATCGTGGACCGCAGTGGACGCGCTCACATTCCCACAGCATTACACGTAAGAAACACTGAGCATTTCACAGCATTACAAACACTGAGCATTTCACAGCATTACAAACACTGAGCATTTCACAGCATTACAAACACTGAGCATTTCACAGCATTACAAACACTGAGCATTTCACAGCATTACACGTAAGAAACACTGAGCATTTCACAGCATTACACGACATGATCACTCGTTCCCATTGTGTTAGATAAGACACGGTCATTCCCACAGCATTACACGTAAGAAATACTATCCACAACATTACATGTAGGCCTAACGCATATTTTCTCAACGTTACACTTTTATTATTAATTTTCTCGACAAGGATAAACTCATGACCACACACTAAGGGATGTATGGCGAAATCAACTTCTTGTTCATGTTTAGGGGAAATGCGTGTTTACTGACACAGAGTTTGGGGACTGATGATGTGTCCCCCAGAATTGAGCTAAATATGGCAACACCTGCCTTTGGTGAAAAGAGTATTCTAAAAGGAGAATATTTTCTCTTCTGTTAGTTTGAATGATTATAATGAATCTACAGTGTGTCTTCTTTCTCTGTGAATATGGGTCACATCAGGCCCTCGTATCCCTGCATCTCTGTCTGTCTCCAGGGAGTGTGTGTCAGTCAGGTAATAGGCAGCGTGGAAGATCTCTGGTGTGTGTGTGTGTGTGTGTGTGTGTGTGTGTGTGTGTTTCTGGGCATGCTCAGATCAGATGCTGAGAGTGCATCAGATCGTCTGAATCACTGACACACACCCTGATACACTCTCACCTTTAGCTACATATTGTGTAACACATGCTGCTAAACGTGAACCAAAGCGTGTGTGTGTGTGTGTGTTTACAGCAGCTGTGATGGAAAGTGCAGACTGAAATCTTACTGAGTTTGTCTAGTGATCTAGAGTAATGGATCTGTACTTTACCAGAAGAATGGATCCGCATTCACACTTCAGCTATAATCAGTAATAATGCATCAATATGACAATAATAATAACACGAATCGTTCTGTAATCATTGGGGCTGTTTAATAAGTCTCATACCTCAACAAAGATATGCAGCTCAGACATGACATGAAAAACTCTCTGACTAGTAAAACGTTTTAAGGGTTTTACCAAAAACAAACCTTGCCATAATGCCTCTGATATCAATAATAAACCATTTTTAATATTCACTGATGTATTCCTCTCAGTTAGGCGGATTATGAAATGCTGGACCTGTGGAGATTTCTCTTGGCTCGTGTTAAATGACAGTTATGATTTAATTAGTTTTGAGCTATGGATGCTAAACAACCTGAACTTATGTAATATATCATAACTGCAGTCGGGCTGTAATCGCTGGCAGATCTGTCCTGTTGTCGTGGAAACAGGTGATATTTATGCCTGCAGGGTTATGATTTAGCCGTACATGCTGTTCTTGAACAGGACGGGTTAATGAAGCAGAACGGACCTCACAGATGTTCAATAATTCATATCTGCATCTGTAGATCAGGGCTGCTTCAGTATAAACACATCACATTCTGCACATTGATTATATTGATCTGAGGATATTCTATCATATTCTGGCACTGATACTGTGTGTAGTACGCATGAGGACGGTTCAGTCCAGGTCACTGAACATTTATTAACCAAAGATGTGAAATCACATCTACAAACCGGCCATTCCAGTGTTGCAGAGAAAGACATTGTGCTAATATTCATATAACATAAGTTCAGCAGGTCTGAGTTCAGCTTTGAGTGAGAATTATGGGCAGAGGAGATTTGATTCATATCTTAATATCAGGTACAGTAGAGCTACATGAACTGATGCTGTAAACACTAATGCTGTCCGCTGGGGTTATTATTAAAGGCTCAACGCATTCTTATGCAATTAAAATGATTTTTTTAATAATAATGTTACACTATTTTTAATGATATAAGAGTAAAAATATAATAAATATGAATATGGTGTCTAGAGTTCTTCTAATTCAGATGCTAATGGTCAGGGTCAGGGTTAGGCTTGACGTATCGATTCATATCTTTCTGTGGTTTAATGATTACATGAGACGTGATTGATTTCAGCTGTGCTGTATCTCTCTACACTTTCTCATTAGTGCTGGGCGGTATACCGGTTCATACCGAATACCGGTATTTATTTTTTTTATGATATGAATTTTGATGATACCGCAATACCGGTATATGTCGCTTAAACAACGTTCGGAACGCGGCGCAGTGCGTCATTGTTTGAGAGGGGACGCATTTCATTGATGCACTGTAGTAAGAGCAGTCAGAGCACAGTTGAGATCGCATTACAGCATAGTCTATGGCTGAATCCTATACTCTCATTCACTATTCCCTACGTTATCACTTTATTTGAAGGAGTGAATGAAAACGTGCGTAAAGTCGGACAGCGTTGTGTATACATCGGCTGTACACTCGTTATTGCGGTGCAATGGGATAGAATGAGTGCACTCAATAACGTCCACTAGGGTTTCAGACACCACTAAAGCGCTGTCCCCTCCAAATAATGTTCTATTTGAGGTTATAGGGGGCGATTTCGGATTCAGCCCTTGATTAGACTACAGTGGAGAATTCAAACTACACGCGGCGCGCGAGAGAGAGCGGTTTCTGCGCGGAGCGCCACAATGGGTTTAACAACGCTCACCACATGGATCGTATAGCACTGATATAGACCGGAGCAAGCGTGTTTAATAATCTAGTGCTCTAGACATGAACCAGATGTGTATGCGCGCATATTTCATCACGTCTTATTAAAATGCAATGTATGCACTGATTACACTGATACAACCGTAGCCTATGTCTTATCACGAACGCGCTGACACAATGGATTATTCTGCTACACAAAAGACAATGAATGATGTAAGTTAATAAATAAACTGACAATTCAAAGAAGAATGGGCAAAAAAGTAACTGCTTTATTCTTTCTGTGTTTAACTGATGTGTGTCATTCGTTCAGAGAGTGCTCTTAATGTATTGCAAATATCAGCGTTTCTCCCTCGTTTTGTCAGTTTGTTGTTATATAGGGTTAGATTTTTAAAATGCTTAAGGTGCCCTCAACTCAACTTTTAATATTCAGGTGTCTGTAAATATGACTCTGAGTGTGTTGCAGGTCTGTGTTTTATTGGTTGTTGTCTCTCCACAGCATCATTTTGTGGGGCTTTGTATTAACTCTAGTGTGGAATTCTTCTACAATATTCACTCATCATGACAGTAAAATAGGGCATTCTAGTCAATCTCCTGCAGTATTTACTCTCTCAATCAGTAGAAAATGTGGTTAACACACTGTCATGCATAGGGGAAAAAAATACCGCCATATATCGCGAAACCGTTATAATTTAGAAAAATACTGTGATATACATTTTTGGTCATACCGCCCAGCACTACTTCTCATGTTCATTCGTTCATTCTTTAACTAATAAAGAGGAACACCGATCGGTTCCTGTGCCGCTACAGCGATTACAGATCGCCAAACTTATCATTTATTGCTTGATATTTTCTAATAAAATGTGTAGAATGTGAAAGCTGTACAGTCAGCCAGGCATCGTGTCATCCTGGGGAGATTTATGATCATATCCGGCTGACTGTACAACTGCGACCCAAATATTGACTGGGGAAAGTTTATAATCTTAGCTGGACATTAGCGTTCGTCAGATTATTATAATGAAGAAAGTCCCCTGAGCCGGTGATGTTCACTACACTCAATAATCTGAGACCAGATGACAGCAATAGTGCGAAAGGCTCCCGTCAGTCTGCACGCCGATTATAAATCATTATTATGGGCTGTCACGATTCCTCAAATAAATGTGATTTTAAATTTACCAGAAGTGGCCCATTCCACAAATGAGGATCCATGAAACGCATTATTAGACCGTTTTCTAATGCTGCACAATGTATTGAAAAATGATGTATTCTTCAGTTTTTTGAGGATCATTCCAGGATTTTTCTGCTCATAATGGACTTCAATGGGAACCAACGGCTGAAGGTCCAAATCACTGCAGTTTCAGAGGAAGGGCTTCAGAGACTCTGACCAATCCCAGACGAGGAATAGAGTCTGATCTAGACAAACCATCGCCACATTTACAACACACACACACATTTATACACTTTAACCACTAATGCTCGACTTCGGTGTTGCTCTTCTTCACAGCGTATGACATCATCACCTCAGAAAGGTCACATGACGTAGGTGGAAGTGCCGACCCAGTGCAGAAAAACTCCATCTCATTTTCTCCTCCAACTTTAAAATCGTCCGTCATCGTTGTTTGACCTTTATTTGTGTAAAGGGCGTTTGATTTAGTCTTTGCACGTTTGTTTTAACACTGGGTCGGCATTTCCTCCGGCGTCATGTGACCTTTCTGACGTGATGACATCATACGCCGTGAAGAAGAACAACACTGAAGTCGAGCGTCTGGGGTTAAACGTTTTAAGTGTTGTTCTATAAAACCATTTGATTACTTACTGTTGATACTTTATTTGAACCAAATATTATTGCCTCATTGTTATTATATATGTACTTTACTAAATTATACTATTTTATACTAAAATAATCATTAGTGACAGCCCTACCATTCTTATTTATGTTTTATTTTCTCCTTAATTAATAATTGACTTAATTCATTATTTCACAACTTTTCGACACTTTTTTCTCCCACAATGATTCATTTCCAATACCGTTCCAGTAAACAAAACACAAATCCAAAATCGCCCCCTAAACCCTGAATCACTATTCCCTACGTTAGTCCACTAATACACCTGAAGGAGTGAATGAAAACCAGTGTAAAGTCGGACAGCCGTTGAGCACACATCAGGTGTACATTCTCGTTATTGCAGTGCATTATGGGATAGAATGAGTGCACTCAATAACGTCCACTATGATTTTGGACACCACTATAAATGGCTGTCCCCTCAAATAATGCCCTATTAAGGGTATAGGGGGTGATTTCGGATTCAACCCATGATATATATATATATACATACTAGGGCTGTCAATGTTGAGAAAAATCTAATTTGAACGGATATCAAATTCTAATATATACTTGATATATCTACGAGCACCCTAACCCCAAAACCCCCAAAACAAAAAAACTAAATCACCCGCAATAAAATCAATTTAAATGTTTATTGCCGGCATACAGAAGTTATTACACGACCATTAACACAAGGACAACATCAGCCGGGACATCCTAAACATTTAACGTGAAAAACGCTTAACGTGCCTTAATATACTAACCCAGCAAACAGGGGACGTCTTTGGTCCGCTTTATAACGTTCGCTGGCGGACTTTCGGAGGACATTTGTCCAGGCCAGTTTACGAACGTCTATTTCATCGCTCACCTGCCATTTCCATATGGGATAGCAACACTTGCAAAATCCAGTCGCCCAAATGCATTGCCTTTTATCATCAGACCTGACACAACTCAGACAAACAAAAAATGTAACTAAAATAAACCCGTATTGGATTTAAAAGGGGATTTGTTTATGTCTTAAAATCCCTTAAATTAACTGTGATAATGGAAAGTATATGCAAATACTCGTTAATTAACTCTGATAATGGACAGTATATGCAAATACTCGTTATTGCAGTGCATTGTGGGATAGAATGAGTGCACTCAATAATGTCCACTATGGTTTCGGACACCACTACAAATGGCTGTCCCCTCAAATAGTGCCCTATTAAGGGTATAAGGGGTGATTTCAGATTCAGCCCATGATATAAATCACTGGCGTCGGTTGTGTAACAGTTGTGTTGTGTAACGGTTGTGTTGTGTAACGGTTGTGTTGTGTTGTGTAATGGTTGTGTTGTGTAACGGTTGTGTTACGGTTGTGTTGTGTAACGGTTGTGTTGTGTGTTGTGTGTGTTGTACAGGATCATGCACTGGGCTCGTCGCATTGAACAGGAGATTGACCGAGTCTTGCAGCACATCAGCGGCGCTCAGCAACTGAAGGGGGTAAGACTGCGTGTGTGTGTGTGTGTGTGTGTGTGTGTATCTCAGTATCTCTGTCAAGCGTGTGCTCATTACTGTGGCTCTGGCTCGCATGACAAACACCCACAAACAATCCCAGACACTCCTGCAAAATCCTGGAGAATATAATGATCCTGTCATTCCACCACAGAGAGAGAGAGAGTGTGTGTGTGTGTGTGTGTGTGTGTGTGTGTGTGTGTGTGTGTGTGTGTGTGTGTGTGTGTGTGTGTGTGTGTGTGTGTGTGTGTGTGTGTGTGTGTGTGTGTGTGTGTGTGTGTGTGTGTGTGTGTGTGTGTGTGTGTGTGTGTGTGTGTGCTCACTTCACTGAGAGAGAACAGATGGTTCACCCCTCTGATGCTAAAGTCATTCATTTACCCAGAATGCCACAGCGCTGTAGACAGAACGCTTCACGACTGATGATCAATACAGGCGACAGCACCTTTATAGTTGGGTTATTTCTCCTGTCATCATCTTATTATTATTATTATTATTATTATTATTATTTGAGATAAACATGTTTCTAATAATGGCTAATGATCTTCTGATGAGAACCTCTAGAGCTGAGATTATGAAATAAAGCCATCATACACTTTTCTGACCCCGAGCTAATGCTCTTGACCCTAACACTTGACCTCTGACCCCTTTCATTAGTCAGTGTGAGACGAGTTTCTCTTGATCCGCACACTGATTATTTTTCTGTCAGAGTTTGTTTTTAGCACTTTAAACGTTAACTCATGAATCATGTCATTATAATGTGATGCATTTCACGTTTCAGTCGACAGGACTAGCATCATAATTAGAAAAACTGAAAGAATATGAAAGTAAACAAAGAACAAAT
Source organism: Gobio gobio (assembly GCF_949357685.1). Lineage (NCBI taxonomy): Eukaryota > Metazoa > Chordata > Actinopteri > Cypriniformes > Gobionidae > Gobio > Gobio gobio. The sequence goes on from NC_137120.1 coordinate 43,154,087, forward strand.
TACAGATGAGTTGAAACACAGCATATTAAAGATTCAGCGGTGAAAGAATGAAACTGAAGGTGCAATAGGTTTTTCTTCTTTATTGTGATGTATCTGAGAGAGAGCGGGAACACATTGGCTTGTGTAATGTTCGGCCACATTATTATGGATTTCTTATTGTTTGTTTTTTATGATTTGGTGTGGACTCATTGGCTTGTTTACTGCAGCGTCTGAGAGCTGGAGATGTCGGTGTGTAAGTGAGCGTGTGTGTGATGTGCTTGTATTGATCTGAGCTCTAAACAGCTCTTGTTCTGGACTCAGATGTTATTCCGGGTTAATGAGGCTGGTCTTCTTCTGGATTACAGCAGCTGTTGTCTCACACCTCACGCTGAAGCACAAACACTCATTCACACGAGCACAAATCACTGCAAAATCAGCTTATTTTTAGTGCGTCACATCTGACAGGAAGTTACACGGGTTTCCCAGCGATGGGCATTAATAATGTAAAACACAAACACGCAGCTCGCTCGCTGTTTCCTCCCGCTGATGAGTATCCTCTTGATGGTGGATATATAAATATACACCGATCAGGCATAACATTATGACCTTATATTGTGTTGGTCGCTCTTTTGCTGCTAAAACAGCCCTGACCCGTCGAAGCTTTACTCGACCCCTGAAGGTGTGCTGTGGTATCTGGCACCAAGATGTTAGCAGCAGATCCTTTAAGTCCTGTAAGTTGTGAGGCGGGGACTCCATGGATCAGACTTTGTTCAGCACATCCCACAGATGCTTGACTGGATTGAGATATGGGGAACTTGGAGGCCGAGTCAATGTGCATCACTGGTCATATTGTTATGCCTGATCAGTGAGTGTTTAAATATATTAGTGCTGGGCAAATTAATGCGTTAACGCAGGCGATACATGTTTTTTCAGTTTAACGCATTAAAATTTTTTAATGCAATTAACGCAGCGTTTGATTTTATATCAATGTTTGCCTGGCATTACATTATGATCACGCTCTTATTCATGTAAATGCTTTTAAACCATAACCACAAGACAGAAGAGAACGCGTCATGTTCAGCAGCAGCCCATCTTAAAGTCTCAGCAGTCAATAATGATGTCTGACATTAATGTTCATCACAGAACAACGGGAACAGAGACAAGTGTAGCTTTAATGATGATTCAAATATATTTCATTTATTATTTATGCAGTTAAGAAAGGTGTTTGAACTATTACATTTCTGTATATGTCTAACAGGGAAGGCCACGGGTAAATATAACATTTATTATAATGGGTTTATGTAAAGATTGTGTTAAATTCACTTAAATTAAAAGTTTTTTTAAAGCCTAATAAATGTTGAAATTGGGAGCTTTCAGTTTTAATGTAATGTAATGTCATTAATGAGACATTAGTATCAGTGATACTGGACAAGATGATGACCCCAAGGAAGTTCGATAATAAGGTTTCTGACGTTTAACGTTTCTGAACGGTTGGTTAACGTAATGTCACTTTGATCTATCTTTGTACTGGCAGGGTAACGTTAGGGTTAGCGTAGTGAGATAGGAATGCTATGTGTTTACTGATGTATACGTTAGTTCATTGTTACCACGTTAACTCTATAACCAGCGTACACAGTTTGTAATAACCATAACGCGTTGTTCAATATAAACGTGGGATTATGAATTATATTGAGAACGTCATACACAGAAAGCATGCCGTAATGTAACTTACCCTGTAAACTTTAGCCTCATTCATCGTGAAGCGTGCAAGCGATTTGCAAAGATTTATATAAAGGTTAATAAAACGTTACACTCACTTCTTCCTGAGGTGCAGCAGGAACACAAATAGTTGGTAGCGATCCTTTTTCAGGAGCTGCTTCTTAGCTAAACCTGCTTTATACTGACCCTCGTTTAGAAAGCAGTCTGCTGAGAAATGATTCGCAAACATGAAAGCATTGACGTTGATCGGGGGGAATATTCCCTTCGAAAACAAAACTCAGCCACTGCGTCTTCAGTGGTTCGGATTTAGGAACATCAAAATGACTGCTGTGTTCGTTATTACACCCAAGAACAGAACACCACAATCGCTTGGACGGCATTCTGCTCCAGCGTATCAACAATGGCGGACTGATGATCGCTCGCTCAGGGCGGGTCTGTGTTGAAACACTGCTGTCAATCAACAATCGTGGGAGGGGCGTCCAACCGTGTAACGTCACACGATCAGACGGCTCGATTTGAGACAGGGGAAAACATATAAGGAGATTTAAAAAAATACTAGATGGATTTTTATCATTATAGGATGGTTGTGTACAGGCACTGCCAACACACATTCCCATACAATCAACTTGTAAAAGAGCATGTACCATTATATGACCCCTTTAAAGACTCCAAAAATATTAAAAACTAATATACAGAAAACGATGTGATTAATTAGTTTTTTTTAATCGATTCCCAGCACTAATATATAGCACTATATATATATATATATATATATATATTAGTCCAAATCCTTTTAAAGGAATGTCTGTTCACCCGGTGGCCATGTTTGAAATGCCTCCGGGCAGCTGCGTCAGGCATCCAGGACAGAGTCCTGTCTATTTAAATGGGGGAATCCGGAAATCTGCTTGCTGAACTCACAATTAAATTACATATTAAGCGTGAGTCTCAGGTTTCTATGGGAACCGGAGCTTCTAACAGCAGCTGCAGTGATGCAATGACTTTACCATTCAGTGATTGGCTTTTTTACTTTAAAGCTGCACTATGTAAGTTCTCCATCTGCTAGAGGTCGCCTGTTCTAAACACAGGCGTAGTTTGATGATGTCACGTCTGAGCGCTGACTCTTGGGTCATGTGGTCTTCAGCTCAGACTCTTGGGTCATGTGGTCTTCACCTCAGACTCTTGGGTCATGTGGTCTTCAGCGCTGACTCTTGGGTCATGTGGTCTTCAGCTCAGACTCTTGGGTCATGTGGTCTTCAGCTCAGACTCTTGGGTCATGTGGTCTTCAGCTCAGACTCTTGGGTCATGTGGTCTTCACCTCAGACTCTTGGGTCATGTGGTCTTCACCTCAGACTCTTGGGTCATGTGGTCTTCAGCGCTGACTCTTGGGACATGTGGTCTTCACCTCAGACTCTTGGGTCATGTGGTCTTCACCTCAGACTCTTGGGTCATGTGGTCTTCACCTCAGACTCTTGGGTCATGTGGTCTTCAGCGCTGACTCTTGGGTCATGTGGTCTTCACCTCAGACTCTTGGGTCATGTGGTCTTCAGCGCTGACTCTTGGGTCATGTGGTCTTCACCTCAGACTCTTGGGTCATGTGGTCTTCAGCGCTGACTCTTGGGTCATGTGGTCTTCAGCTCAGACTCTTGGGTCATGTGGTCTTCAGCTCAGACTCTTGGGTCATGTGGTCTTCAGCTCAGACTCTTGGGCCATGTGGTCTTCACCTCAGACTCTTGGGTCATGTGGTCTTCACCTCAGACTCTTGGGTCATGTGGTCTTCACCTCAGACTCTTGGGTCATGTGGTCTTCACCTCAGACTCTTGGGTCATGTGGTCTACAGCTCAGACTCTTGGGTCATGTGGTCTTCAGCTCAGACTCTTGGGTCATGTGGTCTTCAGCTCAGACTCTTGGGTCATGTGGTCTTCAGCTCAGACTCTTGGGTCATGTGGTCTTCAGCTCAGACTCTTGGGTCATGTGGTCTTCAGCTCAGACTCTTGGGTCATGTGGTCTTCAGCTCAGACTCTTGGGTCATGTGGTCTTCAGCTCAGACTCTTGGGTCATGTGGTCTTCAGCTCAGACTCTTGGGTCATGTGGTCTTCACCTCAAGGTGTGTTCGACATCGGCTGCGGCTGGATGCAACTGATCGGCGAGAGTAGCCGCGTGAAGGCGGGGAGGAGCTGCAAACACAGACGTGAAGTCGGACACTTTCTGCTTCCCGCGGTGACGCTCGCGCTGTGTTTGCACACTTTATCAGCTGAAGTGAAATAAATGCAATATTTGGCAATACACAGATGTTTCAGAGACATTATTGTCATGTAATACTTTATGCACTGCTTAATACAGCGTGTGTTTGTACAAGAATAAAGTTCAACATATAAGCCTACACTATCAATGAAGTGGGGTCTATGTTTTTAATCAGTTATATTTTGATAAACATGACAATATAACATCGCGACTACATGAAAGGAGGTTTTACTGTTATAAAAAACAGATTTGTGCGCATTAGTGGAGCTGAAGGTTTTAGAATAAACACGAAACACACGTGATCGCTGTCATGCGGAGAATCTGGCCAATCGTGGAACGGCTGTGTCGTCATCAGAGCCCGTGCAGCCTCATGCAGTCGCTCTCGAGAAACTGCACCGGCTGTAATCGCCGGCTGCTCTCGAATCGCTCTCGCGGCACTTTGTTGACATACGTCACGGTCACGTGGCGTCGGCGCTGCCTCAAGTCGGACAAAATTTCTAACCGGCATGCACTGCTTCAAGTCAGCCGCCGATCGGTCTGCGCATCGCTGGGTGAAGTCGAACAAGCCTTCAGACTCTTGGGTCATGTGGTCTTCAGCTCAGACTCTTGGGTCATGTGGTCTACAGCTCAGACTCTTGGGTCATGTGGTCTTCAGCTCAGACTCTTGGGTCATGTGGTCTTCAGCTCAGACTCTTGGGTCATGTGGTCTTCAGCGCAGACTCTTGGGTCATGTGGTCTTCAGCGCAGACTCTTGGGTCATGTGGTCTTCAGCTCAGACTCTTGGGTCATGTGGTCTTCACCTCAGACTCTTGGGTCATGTGGTCTTCAGCGCTGACTCTTGGGTCATGTGTTCTTCACCTCAGACTCTTGGGTCATGTGGTCTTCAGCGCTGACTCTTGGGTCATGTGGTCTTCACCTCAGACTCTTGGGTCATGTGGTCTTCAGCGCTGACTCTTGGGTCATGTGGTCTTCAGCTCAGACTCTTGGGTCATGTGGTCTTCAGCTCAGACTCTTGGGTCATGTGGTCTTCAGCTCAGACTCTTGGGCCATGTGGTCTTCACCTCAGACTCTTGGGTCATGTGGTCTTCACCTCAGACTCTTGGGTCATGTGGTCTTCACCTCAGACTCTTGGGTCATGTGGTCTTCAGCTCAGACTCTTGGGTCATGTGGTCTTCACCTCAGACTCTTGGGTCATGTGGTCTTCACCTCAGACTCTTGGGTCATGTGGTCTACAGCTCAGACTCTTGGGTCATGTGGTCTTCAGCTCAGACTCTTGGGTCATGTGGTCTTCAGCTCAGACTCTTGGGTCATGTGGTCTTCAGCTCAGACTCTTGGGTCATGTGGTCTTCAGCTCAGACTCTTGGGTCATGTGGTCTTCAGCTCAGACTCTTGGGTCATGTGGTCTTCACCTCAGACTCTTGGGTCATGTGGTCTTCAGCTCAGACTCTTGGGTCATGTGGTCTTCAGCTCAGACTCTTGGGTCATGTGGTCTTCAGCTCAGACTCTTGGGTCATGTGGTCTTCACCTCAGACTCTTGGGTCATGTGGTCTTCAGCTCAGACTCTTGGGTCATGTGGTCTTCAGCTCAGACTCTTGGGTCATGTGGTCTTCAGCTCAGACTCTTGGGTCATGTGGTCTACAGCTCAGACTCTTGGGTCATGTGGTCTTCAGCTCAGACTCTTGGGTCATGTGGTCTTCAGCGCAGACTCTTGGGTCATGTGGTCTACAGCTCAGACTCTGGGGTCATGTGGTCTTCAGCTCAGACTCTTGGGTCATGTGGTCTTCAGCTCAGACTCTTGGGTCATGTGGTCTTCAGCGCAGACTCTTGGGTCATGTGGTCTTCAGCGCAGACTCTTGGGTCATGTGGTCTTCAGCGCAGACTCTTGGGTCATGTGGTCTTCAGCTCAGACTCTTGGGTCATGTGGTCTTCAGCTCAGACTCTTGGGTCATGTGGTCTTCAGCTCAGACTCTTGGGTCATGTGAGGTGTGTTCGACATCGGCTGCAGCTGGATGCAACTGATCGGCGAGAGTAGCCGCGTGCAGGCGGGGAGGAGCTGCAAACACAGACGTGAAGTCGGACACTTTCTGCTTCCCGCGGTGACGCTCGCGCTGTGTTTGCATACTTTATCAGCTGAAGTGAAATAAATGCAATATTTGGCAATACACAGATGTTTCAGAGACATTATTGTCATGTAATACTTTATGCACTGCTTAATACAGCGTGTGTTTTTACAAGAATAAAGCTCAACATATCAGCCTACACTATCAATGAAGTGGGGTCTGTTTTGAATCAGTTATATTTTGATAAACATGACAATATAACATCGCGACTACATGAAAGGAGGTTTTACTGTTATAAAAAACAGATTTGTGCGCATTAGTGGAGCTGAAGGTTTTAGAATAAACACGAAACACACGTGATCGCTGTCATGCGGTGAATCTGGCCAATCGTGGAACGGCTGTGTCGTCATCAGAGCCCGTGCAGCCTCATGCAGTCGCTCTCGAGAAACTGCACCGGCTGTAATCGCCGGCTGCTCTCGAATCGCTCTCGTGGCACTTTGTTGACATACGTCACTGTCACGTGGCGTCGGCGCTGCCTCAAGTCGGACAAAATTTCTAACCGGCATGCACTTCTTCAAGTCAGCCGCCGATCGGTCTGCGCATCGCTGGGTGAAGTCGAACAAGCCTGTGGTCTACAGCTCAGACTCTTGGGTCATGTGGTCTTCAGCGCAGACTCTTGGGTCATGTGGTCTTCAGCTCAGACTCTTGGGTCATGTGGTCTACAGCTCAGACTCTTGGGTCATGTGGTCTTCAGCTCAGACTCTTGGGTCATGTGGTCTTCAGCTCAGACTCTTGGGTCATGTGGTCTTCAGCTCAGACTCTTGGGTCATGTGGTCTTCACCTCAGACTCTTGGGTCATGTGGTCTTCACCTCAGACTCTTGGGTCATGTGGTCTTCAGCTCAGACTCTTGGGTCATGTGGTCTTCAGCTCAGACTCTTGGGTCATGTGGTCTTCACCTCAGACTCTTGGGACATGTGGTCTTCACCTCAGACTCTTGGGTCAGGTGGTCTTCAGCTCAGACTCTTGGGTCATGTGGTCTTCACCTCAGACTCTTGGGACATGTGGTCTTCACCTCAGACTCTTGGGTCATGTGGTCTTCAGCTCAGACTCTTGGGTCATGTGGTCTTCAGCTCAGACTCTTGGGTCATGTGGTCTTCAGCTCAGACTCTTGGGTCATGTGGTCTTCAGCTCAGACTCTTGGGTCATGTGGTCTTCAGCTCAGACTCTTGGGTCATGTGGTCTTCAGCTCAGACTCTTGGGTCATGTGGTCTTCAGCTCAGACTCTTGGGTCATGTGGTCTTCAGCTCAGACTCTTGGGTCATGTGGTCTTCACCTCAGACTCTTGGGTCATGTGGTCTTCACCTCAGACTCTTGGGTCATGTGGTCTTCAGCTCAGACTCTTGGGTCATGTGGTCTTCAGCTCAGACTCTTGGGTCATGTGGTCTTCAGCTCAGACTCTTGGGTCATGTGGTCTTCAGCGCAGACTCTTGGGTCATGTGGTCTTCACCTCAGACTCTTGGGTCATGTGGTCTTCAGCGCAGACTCTTGGGTCATGTGGTCTTCAGCGCAGACTCTTGGGTCATGTGGTCTTCACCTCAGACTCTTGGGTCATGTGGTCTTCACCTCAGACTCTTGGGTCATGTGGTCTTCAGCGCTGACTCTTGGGTCATGTGGTCTTCAGCTCAGACTCTTGGGTCATGTGGTCTTCAGCTCAGACTCTTGGGTCATGTGGTCTTCAGCTTAGACTCTTGGGCCATGTGGTCTTCACCTCAGACTCTTGGGCCATGTGGTCTTCACCTCAGACTCTTGGGTCATGTGGTCTTCACCTCAGACTCTTGGGTCATGTGGTCTTCACCTCAGACTCTTGGGTCATGTGGTCTTCACCTCAGACTCTTGGGTCATGTGGTCTTCACCTCAGACTCTTGGGTCATGTGGTCTACAGCTCAGACTCTTGGGTCATGTGGTCTTCAGCTCAGACTCTTGGGTCATGTGGTCTTCAGCTCAGACTCTTGGGTCATGTGGTCTTCAGCTCAGACTCTTGGGTCATGTGGTCTTCAGCTCAGACTCTTGGGTCATGTGGTCTTCACCTCAGACTCTTGGGTCATGTGGTCTTCAGCTCAGACTCTTGGGTCATGTGGTCTTCAGCTCAGACTCTTGGGTCATGTGGTCTACAGCTCAGACTCTTGGGTCATGTGGTCTTCAGCTCAGACTCTTGGGTCATGTGGTCTTCAGCGCAGACTCTTGGGTCATGTGGTCTACAGCTCAGACTCTGGGGTCATGTGGTCTTCAGCTCAGACTCTTGGGTCATGTGGTCTTCAGCTCAGACTCTTGGGTCATGTGGTCTTCAGCGCAGACTCTTGGGTCATGTGGTCTTCAGCGCAGACTCTTGGGTCATGTGGTCTTCAGCGCAGACTCTTGGGTCATGTGGTCTTCAGCTCAGACTCTTGGGTCATGTGGTCTTCAGCTCAGACTCTTGGGTCATGTGGTCTTCAGCTCAGAGTCTTGGGTCATGTGGTCTTCAGCTCAGACTCTTGGGTCATGTGAGGTGTGTTCGACATCGGCTGCAGCTGGATGCAACTGATCGGCGAGAGTCGCCGCGTGCAGGCGGGGAGGAGCTGCAAACACAGACGTGAAGTCGGACACTTTCTGCTTCCCGCGGTGACGCTCGCGCTGTGTTTGCATACTTTATCAGCTGAAGTGAAATAAATGCAATATTTGGCAATACACAGATGTTTCAGAGACATTATTGTCATGTAATACTTTATGCACTGCTTAATACAGCGTGTGTTTTTACAAGAATAAAGCTCAACATATCAGCCTACACTATCAATGAAGTGGGGTCTGTTTTGAATCAGTTATATTTTGATAAACATGACAATATAACATCGCGACTACATGAAAGGAGGTTTTACTGTTATAAAAAACAGATTTGTGCGCATTAGTGGAGCTGAAGGTTTTAGAATAAACACGAAACACACGTGATCGCTGTCATGCGGTGAATCTGGCCAATCGTGGAACGGCTGTGTCGTCATCAGAGCCCGTGCAGCCTCATGCAGTCGCTCTCGAGAAACTGCACCGGCTGTAATCGCCGGCTGCTCTCGAATCGCTCTCGCGGCACTTTGTTGACATACGTCACTGTCACGTGGCGTCGGCGCTGCCTCAAGTCGGACAAAATTTCTAACCGGCATGCACTGCTTCAAGTCAGCCGCCGATCGGTCTGCGCATCGCTGGGTGAAGTCGAACAAGCCTGTGGTCTACAGCTCAGACTCTTGGGTCATGTGGTCTTCAGCGCAGACTCTTGGGTCATGTGGTCTTCAGCTCAGACTCTTGGGTCATGTGGTCTACAGCTCAGACTCTTGGGTCATGTGGTCTTCAGCTCAGACTCTTGGGTCATGTGGTCTTCAGCTCAGACTCTTGGGTCATGTGGTCTTCAGCTCAGACTCTTGGGTCATGTGGTCTTCACCTCAGACTCTTGGGTCATGTGGTCTTCACCTCAGACTCTTGGGTCAGGTGGTCTTCAGCTCAGACTCTTGGGTCATGTGTTCTTCACCTCAGACTCTTGGGTCATGTGGTCTTCACCTCAGACTCTTGGGTCAGGTGGTCTTCACCTCAGACTCTTGGGTCATGTGGTCTTCACCTCAGACTCTTGGGTCAGGTGGTCTTCACCTCAGACTCTTGGGACATGTGGTCTTCACCTCAGACTCTTGGGTCATGTGGTCTTCAGCTCAGACTCTTGGGTCATGTGGTCTTCAGCTCAGACTCTTGGGTCATGTGGTCTTCAGCTCAGACTCTTGGGTCATGTGGTCTTCAGCTCAGACTCTTGGGTCATGTGGTCTTCAGCTCAGACTCTTGGGTCATGTGGTCTTCAGCTCAGACTCTTGGGTCATGTGGTCTTCACCTCAGACTCTTGGGTCATGTGGTCTTCAGCTCAGACTCTTGGGTCATGTGGTCTTCACCTCAGACTCTTGAGTCATGTGGTCTTCAGCTCAGACTCTTGGGTCATGTGGTCTTCAGCTCAGACTCTTGGGTCATGTGGTCTTCAGCGCAGACTCTTGGGTCATGTGGTCTTCAGCGCAGACTCTTGGGTCATGTGGTCTTCACCTCAGACTCTTGGGTCATGTGGTCTTCAGCGCAGACTCTTGGGTCATGTGGTCTTCAGCGCAGACTCTTGGGTCATGTGGTCTTCACCTCAGACTCTTGGGTCATGTGGTCTTCACCTCAGACTCTTGGGTCATGTGGTCTTCAGCTCAGACTCTTGGGTCATGTGGTCTTCAGCTCAGACTCTTGGGTCATGTGGTCTTCAGCTCAGACTCTTGGGTCATGTGGTCTACAGCTCAGACTCTTGGGTCATGTGGTCTTCAGCTCAGACTCTCAATGGTATTCTGTATACAAAGTGCAAGAAATTACACTTTAGGGAAAATAAGTATATAAATATGTAAAGGAAAACCCTTTAAAACACATTAAACTGCAGTAAGATCAAGTCAAATTAACCTGTCAACCAAATGTCCATTGACAGCATAAATCAATACTTTATGAAAGTAATGCTGTGGCACAATATAGCTGTCAGAAAAACATAACACAGAGCTGATATGATTTTCCCAATGCGTGATTTACTAACGAAACTAAAGCATGATAAATATAGTTTACCCAAAAATGGGATTACAAAACCGAGCCAAAGTAAAGCGAGCCGAGTCGTGCCGAGCCAAGTCATACCACGCAGTGGAAAAGCTCCAATCAGTGATACGCTACTCACTTAGACAATCTCTGAGAGCCAGGGCTGGTTCAGGGGCCACACACACCTGTAGGGTATGAGGAGGATCGCTGATAGGTCCTTTACATGCAATCACAAGCTGATCGGCCTCTGCTGGTCCTGCAGCCAGTGAGATATGCAAGCAATCACAAGCTGATTTGGCAACCAATGAGATTGTTCATTGGCACAGGAGCAGGGAGCAATTTAAATTAGGGCTGCACGATATATAATTTTAGCACATCCGCGATAGTCACATTGCAGGGTGTGTGATGTCAAGTATAGAGATGGTAGTTGATCCGTGATCCATACGGGCAGCTGCATTCCGCTTTACAACGCATGTGATTCACAGATTAATCGCAAAGTTTAACCATCATAGAGTGACAGTTTATCATTTGCAAGTCGCAGGAGGACTGTAACTCGCGGGCTGTTTTCTGCACGCTGACAGCCTGTGAACGCCAAATTCAGTTCTTTCTCTTTCTTTTGAGCTTAAATGGACACATGCACACTAAATGAAGTCAAAATGCCCGTCTCGACGAGTGTCCTCGTAAACGCAGTCGGTTATGTGTTGTTAGCGATTGAGAAAGAAACCGGATGCGTGTTTAAATTAGGTCTGTGCATTCGTCTTAAAGGGACAGCAGCCTTATATACCCGCACCAGATCAAACAACAAAAGAGAAAGAGAAAGAGAAAATGACTTCTGTAGCTTCAACAAAGACACAAATGTATGAATGAATTAATAATATCAGTGATATTGCATTATACAGTAAAGACTGTTATTTTACATTTGATGACCTGAATCTGTTCCGGATGCCTCCTGAGCGCCTTCTCGGGAAGGTGTTTCGGGCATGTCCAACCGGGAGGAGGCCCCGGGGAAGACCTAGGACACGCTGGAGGGACTATGTCTTCCGGCTGGCCTGGGAACGCCTCGGTGTCCCCCCGGAAGAGCTGGAGGAAGTGTCTAGGGAGAGGGAAGTCTGGGCATCTCTGCTTAGACTGCTGCCCCCACGACCCGGCCCTGGATAAAGCGGAAGAAGATGGATGGATGGATGGATTACCTGAATACTGTTAGATTTACCTGAAAAACATAAAGCACTGTTTATTTCAATTGTTTGTGTCTTCTATTGTATTTATCTATGCTTGTAACTTGTTTATTATTTTCTATGCAGATTCACTCCCCTAATAAAATCATCTGGCAAAATTTTTATACCGCAACATATATTGCAGAAATACAAAATATCGCACTGTAAGCTTTTTCCAATATCATGCAGCCCTAATTTAAATAGTTTGGTTCATTGTTTGTTGTAAGCTAGTCCTGTAGCACGATATCACCGTTCCTCTGAAACCCTCCACCTCCCCCAGCTCCACCTGGCCAGATCTTCTACTGGATTTATCGACACTATATTGTATATGCAGCAGCAGCCTATCTTACATCCTTACAGCAGCATGTCCGTGAATATATTAGCAGTAACAAGTCCACATTTGATAAGAATCAGCAATAATCAGCAGCAGCGTAGCAGATCTAATTTGCCAAGACCCAATATATTAACATTGCCATATTCAATAACATGCTAAAACTATTCAGAGAGTTTTCAGGATTGAAATATATGTGGATGTTAATGTTGTTTCAGATCTACAGTGAGAAGAGAAGACAGTTCAGTCTGGTCAGAATTAACCCTCGAGTCCTTGTAGAAAAAGTGGCGACTGATATTGAGAGACTGCTGTCCAAGAAACGCAAAGCGCTTGAGGTAAGAACACACACAATCTCACACACACTCTTCCTCAGGGTTTCCCGTGACGGTTGTCGTCTGTGTTTTCCATCAGAAACTGGCGAGTGAAGCGGAGCGTCTTCAGAAAGATCATCGCTGGCAGGACGGGATCAAGGTCAGATGGTTTTAACGGCACCAGTAGTTTTTACGCTCCCTTATGTGCATTTCACAATCATTTTGTACTTTTTCCAGACTTTTCACGCAGTTTTACATTTCACTTTTAACATTGCTTTTGCATGTGTGATTCGATGTTGTTTCAACTGATTCATTAAAACGAATCACACAAATAGAACGATTCATTCTCTCTTTTTTCCATCTGTGTGAGTCGATGCGCCTCTTCCTCTCATATTCACATCTGTGTATCTCTGATCCAGATACAGCTTTACACACACTCGCTGTGAGTCATGATTTGTGTGAGTCTGTAGCTGGAGGGTCTGTTTAAGCCCAATAGGTTGTGACGTCTCGTTTTTCTGACTGATTTGATTCATTAGAGATGTTTAGCTCGACTGACAACACATGCTCATATGAGTGAATTGTGCTTAAATGAGTGTTTGTCATGTGGAGGACATCTATATTTGATTTTTCCAATACTCAAACCGATTTTAAACAGCAGGTTTTTTTGTATTTTTGTTCTGTGTGTTTATTTCAGGAGGAAAATATTGAATATTATAACTCTAAAGCAGAGATGGACTATGTGAGTACTGAGTACATCTCTATCTATCGCCGATGTGAAAAACTTGTCAGAGATTTTAATATGTAGATTTACATGCTTTAGAAAGTGGGCCTGTATGAAACACTTTGAACTATTGTAGAAAAAGCGTATGTGAAATATTCATGCATTCATACACAATTTCCTTTTAGAAGCTAGTTGCTCAAACTTCTAACTTCGAAACTACTATTTTGCATATTCATTTATCACCATATGACTATGATTTTGACGATCAAACTCGAGCTGAAACGACGGCCTCATTTGTAACGTGTGTGTGTGTGTGTTTGACGATATGGTTTATTCTCATCAGGATGGTGAGGACATCGATTCTCAGATGTCACTGAAACTGGAGTTCGTGTACGACCCGATCTTTAAGAACCATGTGAATTTCTCACACACTGCCGTCCAGATCCCCACAGACATCTACAAAGGCGGTGAGGAACTGATGCTATGAGATCTCGAAGAGCCAATAGCCAGTGTTGGGACAAACGCATTACAACTAACGGGAGTTACGTCATCAGATTACTTTTTTCAAGTAACTAGAAAAGTTATGCATTCCACAGATTAGCACATTATGCTATTGTGAAATCACAAAGGCTGCAATTCCATTGAGTAAATGAATGCGCTGCGGGTTTCAGAGTGAAGCGTGGCACTTTAATGATGTACATGCGTGCAGGTTATATGTTTCTTCTAGCGTCTCAGAGCGGCTCTGTTCACAGTAAACGCTGCTCCACACAAACTCTGTGTTGTGTCTTTGAAAAACTGACACACTTTGTGTTTCATAGTGAAGTGTTGCATCATCTACATGAGTGGAGCATCTCTAACTGCCTTTCCTGTGAGTCTGGGCTGCTAATAAAGTTCATCTGGGAATGCAACGGGATCTATAACATAAATCATTTAAAAGCCTACGCAAAAACAGGAGAATACATCCGTATGTATATACTAAATATGCAAGTTGCTCATTGCGATTTCAAAATAAAAGTTTAAACCCTCTCTCTGAGTTTTGTCCACATGTTCTTGCTCAAGAAATTAGTGGCATTTCTCTCTGGCCAAATATTAAAGATTAAGTGGACATTTGAAATGTTTGGCCAATATTAAAGAAGGGTTAGATCATGCTGTAAAGTGAAACCACATCAGTCTCCAGGACGCTGGCACCCTCTGCAGGCCGGGTTTATATATCACATGATGTGTTTTAAAGGGTTAGTTCACCCAAAAATGAAAATTCTGTCATTAATTACTTACCCTCATGTGGTTGGACACCCGTCAGACCTCCGTTCATCTTCGGAACACAAATGAAGATATTTTAGTGTAAATCTGTTTTGAAATCGTCATCTCTATATAAGTCGTTATTTAGGGGTTTTTTTGCGCACAAAAACTATTATCGCCGATTCATAAAGTTATTGTAGAACCACTGTAGTGAGATGGACTTTGTAACGACGTCTTTAGTGTCTTTTAAGGGTCTTGAGAGTGAACCGTGCATTGAGCCAATGGAGGCCTTTCAGAGCATCAGATTTACACTAAAATATCTTCATTTGTGTCTGAAGATGAACGGAGGTCTGACGGGTGTCCAACCACATGAGGCTCAGTCATTAATGACACAATTTTCATTTTTGGGTGAACTAACCCTTTAACAGTGCTGTGATTGTATGCTTGTACAATTTATACTTTATTTTAACCAATTATTATTGCTTTATTGTTATTATACATGTGTTTAAGTAATTTTAAAGGCTTTATTACCTTTATTAAAAAAAAAAAGATCAAATTAATCGTCAAAATAATCTCGATTACCAAAATAATGGCTAGTGACAGGCGTAGTTGTGATGTGTGTGTGTGTGTGTGTGTGTGTGTGTGTGTGTGTCCGTAGCTCCAGTGATTCTGAACGAGCTGAACTGGACTCAGGCGTTAGAGCGAGTCTTCATGGAGAACAGCAGAGACGACCCGTCCTTACTCTGGCAAGCGTTTGGGAGTGCCACGGGGGTCACCAGATATTACCCAGGTCACTTTTCTGATCTCAGGATGTTTTGCATAAATGTATTATTACCCAAATAAGCTCTTTTTCTAACATTTCACATTTTAGCTGCTCCCTGGAGAGCGCCGGATAAGATTGACCTTTACGACGTGCGACGGAGACCCTGGTAAACCCTTTCTGTGTCTTCAGAGTGTTTGAACGCAGGAATCAGACGATAGGTTGCCTTGTGCTTAATTGTATTGAATGTGCACTTGTAGTGTACTTCAAATCTTAAAAGTAGCCTATATTTGAAAATCTACTTGCAAATCATGTAATATTGATGAAATAAAGATAGTACTCTCTCAAAGAGAGTACACTTTTATGACACAAGTACACTTTTACAAAGTATATATAATGAATAATATACAGTTTGCAATTAAAGTATAAGCTATTAATTATGTAACAAGCACTCAATCACTGACCCTTTGCTAAGCTCCTCCCCCAAAACTTTGCCATATTGTGATGTTTTGAATGAAAAGCTTGATTTTCATGTCAAATGTGCTCCTAAAATAGTAAATGTTGTAGATTTTATTCATATCTGCTGCTGTTTTCACAGAAATAATTCAATTATGCTTTTAACATGATGATAATATTCATTTGGAGACATCAAATCATGTCAAACTCACCTAAATGTTTTATTATACATAATCATCTATAGAAATCTACAGAAACCTTTAGTTTGGCTGGCTTTGACTGGTCAGTTTGTGAACGTGGCCTAGGGAATTTTGATTTTGAAACTTGTCCCTGTTTTGCTCAGGTACATTCAGGGAGCGTCCTCACCGAAAGACATGGTCATCCTCGTAGACGTGTGAGTGTGTGTGTGTGTGTGTGTGTTCTCCGCTGTGCGTCTGCGCTGTTTGGTGAACATTGACGTGTTTTCCGTCACAGGAGCGGCAGCGTCAGCGGACTCACTCTCAAACTGATCAAAGCTTCGGTCACAGAGATGCTCGACACACTCTCCGACGACGATTACGTCAATGTGGCTCGGGTCAGTGCCATATTTAACATGCCAGGATGTGTTTTGGATTGTGAAAGAAGCGTTTTGATTTGATTTGAGCCTAATTTGATTTTCATAGACTATATCTGGCTGAGTGGCCCATAGAAATATCCCTGCTGATATAACAGCTGAACCAGCTAAAAGACCATCTTAAACCAGCTAAAACCAGCTAAAAGACCATCTTAAACCAGCTAAAACCAGCTAAAAGGCCTAGCCTAGGCTGGTTTTTCGGACACATACACATCAAAATTAAACACTGTATACACAACTTATACCCTAACTTCACAAAAAATATATTGTTTAACAGAAAAGTTGCATTATCCATTGAGAAACCTGACACTTGTTAATCGACTGATAAATGCTGTTATGCAAGGCTATACATTAGTTATGTGTGTGTTTTTAAACCTGTGCATTGAGCTGTATTTCCTCTCTCTCTCTCTCTCCTCTCTCTCCTCTCTCTCCTCTCTCTCTCTCTCTCTCTCTCTCTCTCTCTCTCTCTCTCTCTCTCTCTCTCTCTCTCCTCTCTCTCTCTCCTCTCTCTCCTCTCTCTCCTCTCTCTCTCTCTCTCTCTCTCTCTCTCTTCCTCTCTCTCCTCTCTCTCTCTCTCTCTCTCTCTCTCTCTCTCTCCTCTCTCTCTCTCTCTCTCCTCTCTCCTCTCTCTCTCCTCTCTCTCCTCTCTCTCCTCTCTCTCCTCTCTCTCTCTCTCTCTCTCTCTCTCTCTCTCTCTCTCTCTCTCTCTCTCTCTCTCTCTCTCTCAGTTCAACGAGAAGGCCGAGGCAGTGGTGCCCTGCTTTAGGCACCTGGTTCAGGCCAATGTACGCAATAAAAAGATCTTTAAAGAAGCCGTGCAGCAGATGCAGGCCAAAGGAACCACAGATTACAAATCCGGCTTTCACTTCGCCTTCAACCAGCTGCTCAACGTGAGTCTGAACACAATTAAAGTTCATTTGTGGCGTAAGATAAACTTTAAAGTACTCACTGTTTCAGTGGCACGGCCAAAACACGTGAACAATATGAGCGTTATCACTTACTCAGGTTTGTTACATTTATTTCACAATGTCATTGATATAACTCAACACCATAAATCCTAAAACGACTGTAAAAAAGAATGAATTACACCTTTTGACGTCCTGGGTCAGTTCTGACCCGGTGGAATTTAATTTAGTAATGAATAACTCCACAAATGCTAAATTTAAAGGGATAGTTCACCCAAAACTGAAAATTAGCCCATGATTTACTCTCCCTCGAGTCATCCCAGGTGTGTGTGACACTCTTCTGTCAGATGAAGAGTTCTCATTCTTCTCCGGAACATTCTCATTCACCGTTCCCGGCTGGTGGAACGATCTTCCCATCGCCATCCGAAACGCAGAATCACTGACAACATTCAAAAGACAACTAAAAACTAAAAAAAAATCTTTCTTTTCCTCTTTCTTCCTCTTTCCCTCCCTACTCTAGCCTGTGCTACACTGAGTAATGTACACAAACTTACTATTTCAGGCACTTTTTGCATTTCTTCGACTCTTCATGACGGGTCACTTCCTGTACTCCTCAGTTGTAAGTCGCTTTGGATAAAAGCGTCTGCTAAATGCATAAATGTATGTATGTAAATGTAGATGAACACAATCAGAGTTATATTAATCAATGTCCTGGCTCTTCCAAGCTTTATAATGGCAGTAAATGGCAGCACAAAATCTGAAGCCCACAAGTGTTTTGAACTGCGAGAGGCGTTACACTTTCTGAGTAAGTTGAATATGGAAGGTGGTCTGGCGGAAGCTAGATATTTTACTGTTACGGTTTGTGTCTCGTGTTTTCTTCTCCTTGTAATGACGTCATGACTCTGTTTTTTTTCTCTGTGTCTGAGCTCCTTATTAGCTCCGCACCTGTGTGTCATTATACACCTGCACCTCGTTGGAGTCGTTTTGGATCCACTATAATAAAGGCACTGAAGCGGAGCATGGCAGGAGAGAAGAGAACCAGCAAACAAGCTTTTCATTTTCTTTTGATTTAGTTAAATTACTTTGCTGTTCGTCTTGTTAATATTTGTTACCTTCATATTATCTGAAGTGAAGTATATTTCTGTGTCTGTGATACGTGTTTCTTGAGTTTCTATATGTTCGTGAGTATAATAAATGTTATTTTGTAATGTAAATGTTTTGTTATTTATATAGTTTTTAGTATGGATGTTTTTCTTACACAAATGCATCGCTTCACTTCAGAAGGCCTTTATTAACCCCTGGAGCCGTGTGGAGGAGTTATATGATGGATAGATGCACTTTTATGATGATAGATGCACTTTTATGATGGATAGATGCACTTTTATGATGGATAGATGCACTTTTATGATGGATAAATGCACTTTTATGATGGATAGATGCACTTTTATGATGGATAGATGCACTTTTATGATGGATAGATGCACTTTTATGATGGACAGATGCACTATTATGATGGATAGATGCACTTTTATGATAGATAGATGCACTTTTATGATGGACAGATGCACTATTATGATAGATAGATGCACTTTTATGATAGATAGATGCACTTTTATGATGGATAGATGCACTTTTATGATGGATAAATGCACTTTTATGATGGATAAATGCACTTTTATGATGGATGGATGCACTTTTATGATGGATAAATGCACTTTTATGATGGATGGATGCACTTTTATGATGGATGGATGCACTAATATGATGGATAAATGCACTTTTATGATGGATAAATGCACTTTTATGATGGATAAATGCACTTTTATGATGATAGATGCACTTTTATGATGGATGGATGCACTTTTATGATGGATAAATGCACTTTTATGATGGATAGATGCACTTTTATGATGGATGGATGCACTTTTATGATGGATAGATGCACTTTTATGATGGATAAATGCACTTTTATGATGGATAAATGCACTTTTATGATGGATAAATGCACTTTTATGATGGATGGATGCACTTTTATGATGGATGGATGCACTTTTATGATGGATAGATGCACTATTATGATGGATAAATGCACTTTTATGATGGATAAATGCACTTTTATGATGGATAAATGCACTTTTATGATGATAAATGCACTTTTATGATGGATGGATGCACTTTTATGATGGATAAATGCACTTTTATGATGGATAGATGCACTTTTATGATGGATAGATGCACTTTTATGATGGATAGATGCACTTTTATGATGGACAGATGCAGTTTTATGATGGACAGATGCACTTTTATGATGGATGGATGCACTTTTATGATGGACAGATGCAGTTTTATGATGGATAAATGCACTTTTATGATGGATGGATGCACTTTTATGATGGATAGATGCAGTTTTATGATGGATAGATGCACTTTTATGATGGATAGATGCACTTTTATGATGGATAGATGCACTTTTATGATGGACAGATGCACTATTATGATGGATAGATGCACTTTTATGATGGATAGATGCACTTTTATGATGGACAGATGCAGTTTTATGATGGACAGATGCACTTTTATGATGTATGGATGCACTTTTATGATGGATGGATGCACTTTTATGATGGATAGATGCACTTTTATGATGGATAGATGCACTTTTATGATGGACAGATGCACTTTTATGATGGATAAATGCACTTTTATGATGGATGGATGCACTTTTATGATGGATGGATGCACTTTTATGATGGATAGATGCACTATTATGATGGATAAATGCACTTTTATGATGGATAAATGCACTTTTATGATGGCTAAATGCACTTTTATGATGATAGATGCACTTTTATGATGGATAGATGCACTTTTATGATGGATAGATGCACTTTTATGATGGATAGATGCACTTTTATGATGGATAGATGCACTTTTATGATAGATAGATGCACTTTTATGATGGACAGATGCACTATTATGATAGATAGATGCACTTTTATGATAGATAGATGCACTTTTATGATGGATAGATGCACTTTTATGATGGATAAATGCACTTTTATGATGGATAAATGCACTTTTATGATGGATGGATGCACTTTTATGATGGATAAATGCACTTTTATGATGGATGGATGCACTTTTATGATGGATGGATGCACTAATATGATGGATAAATGCACTTTTATGATGGATAAATGCACTTTTATGATGGATAAATGCACTTTTATGATGATAGATGCACTTTTATGATGGATGGATGCACTTTTATGATGGATAAATGCACTTTTATGATGGATAGAGGCACTTTTATGATGGATGGATGCACTTTTATGATGGATAGATGCACTTTTATGATGGATAAATGCACTTTTATGATGGATAAATGCACTTTTATGATGGATAAATGCACTTTTATGATGGATAAATGCACTTTTATGATGGATGGATGCACTTTTATGATGGATGGATGCACTTTTATGATGGATAGATGCACTATTATGATGGATAAATGCACTTTTATGATGGATAAATGCACTTTTATGATGGATAAATGCACTTTTATTATGATAGATGCACTTTTATGATGGATGGATGCACTTTTATGATGGATAAATGCACTTTTATGATGGATAGATGCACTTTTATGATGGATAGATGCACTTTTATGATGGATAGATGCACTTTTATGATGGATAGATGCACTTTTATGATGGACAGATGCAGTTTTATGATGGACAGATGCACTTTTATGATGGATGGATGCACTTTTATGATGGACAGATGCAGTTTTATGATGGATAAATGCACTTTTATGATGGATGGATGCACTTTTATGATGGATAGATGCAGTTTTATGATGGATAGATGCACTTTTATGATGGATAGATGCACTTTTATGATGGATAGATGCACTTTTATGATGGACAGATGCACTATTATGATGGATAGATGCACTTTTATGATGGATAGATGCACTTTTATGATGGACAGATGCAGTTTTATGATGGACAGATGCACTTTTATGATGTATGGATGCACTTTTATGATGGATAGATGCACTTTTATGATGGATAGATGCACTTTTATGATGGATAGATGCACTTTTATGATGGACAGATGCACTTTTATGATGGATAAATGCACTTTTATGATGGATGGATGCACTTTTATGATGGATGGATGCACTTTTATGATGGATAGATGCACTATTATGATGGATAAATGCACTTTTATGATGGATAAATGCACTTTTATGATGGATAAATGCACTTTTATGATGATAGATGCACTTTTATGATGGATAGATGCACTTTTATGATGGATAGATGCACTTTTATGATGGACAGATGCAGTTTTATGATGGACAGATGCACTTTTATGATGTATGGATGCACTTTTATGATGGATAGATGCACTTTTATGATGGATAGATGCACTTTTGATGGATAAATGCACTTTTATGATGGATGGATGCACTTTTATGATGGATGGATGCACTTTTATGATGGATAGATGCACTATTATGATGGATAAATGCACTTTTATGATGGATAAATGCACTTTTATGATGGATAAATGCACTTTTATGATGATAGATGCACTTTTATGATGGATAGATGCACTTTTATGATGGATAGATGCACTTTTATGATGGACAGATGCACTTTTATGATGGATAGATGCACTTTTATGATAGATAGATGCACTTTTATGATGGACAGATGCACTTTTATGATAGATAGATGCACTTTTATGATGGATAGATGCACTTTTATGATGGATAAATGCACTTTTATGATGGATGGATGCACTTTTATGATGGATAAATGCACTTTTATGATGGATGGATGCACTTTTATGATGGATGGATGCACTTTTATGATGGATGGATGCACTTTTATGATGGATAGATGCAGTTTTATGATGATAGATGCACTTTTATGATGGATAGATGCACTTTTATGATGGACAGATGCACTATTATGATGGATAGATGCACTTTTATGATGGATAGATGCACTTTTATGATGGATAGATGCACTTTTATGATGGACAGATGCAGTTTTATGATGGATAGATGCACTTTTATGATGTATGGATGCACTTTTATGATGGATAGATGCACTTTTATGATGGATAGATGCACTTTTATGATGGATAGATGCACTTATGATGGACAGATGCAGTTTTATGATGGACAGATGCACTTTTATGATGGACAGATGCACTTTTATGATGGATGGATGCACTTTTATGATGGATAAATGCACTTTTATGATGGATGGATGCACTTTTATGATGGATGGATGCACTTTTATGATGGATAGATGCACTATTATGATGGATAAATGCACTTTTATGATGGATAAATGCACTTTTATGATGGATAAATGCACTTTTATGATGATAGATGCACTTTTATGATGGATGGATGCACTTTTATGATGGATAAATGCACTTTTATGATGGATAAATGCACTTTTATGATGGATAGATGCACTTTTATGATGGATAGATGCACTTTTATGATGGATAGATGCACTTTTATGATGGACAGATGCACTTTTATGATGGATAGATGCACTTTTATGATGGATAGATGCACTTTTATGATAGATAGATGCACTTTTATGATGGACAGATGCACTTTTATGATAGATAGATGCACTTTTATGATAGATAGATGCACTTTTATGATGGATAGATGCACTTTTATGATGGATAAATGCACTTTTATGATGGATAAATGCACTTTTATGATGGATGGATGCACTTTTATGATGGATAAATGCACTTTTATGATGGATGGATGCACTTTTATGATGGATGGATGCACTTTTATGATGGATGGATGCACTATTATGATGGATAAATGCACTTTTATGATGGATAAATGCACTTTTATGATGGATAAATGCACTTTTATGATGATAGATGCACTTTTATGATGGATGGATGCACTTTTATGATGGATAAATGCACTTTTATGATGCACTTTTATGATGGATGGATGCACTTTTATGATGGATGGATGCACTTTTATGATGGATAAATGCACTTTTATGATGGATGGATGCACTTTTATGATGGATAAATGCACTTTTATGATGGATGGATGCACTTTTATGATGGATAAATGCACTTTTATGATGGATAGATGCACTTTTATGATGGATGGATGCACTTTTATGATGGATAGATGCAGTTTTATGATGGATAGATGCACTTTTATGATGGATAGATGCACTTTTATGATGGACAGATGCACTATTATGATGGATAGATGCACTTTTATGATGGATAGATGCACTTTTATGATGGATAGATGCACTTTTATGATGGACAGATGCACTTTTATGATGTATGGATGCACTTTTATGAGGTATGGATGCACTTTTATGATGGATAGATGCACTTTTATGATGGATAAATGCACTTTTATGATGATAGATGCACTTTTATGATGGATAAATGCACTTTTATGATGGATAAATGCACTTTTATGATGATAGATGCACTTTTATGATGGATAGATGCACTTTTATGATGGATAGATGCACTTTTATGATGGACAGATGCAGTTTTATGATGGACAGATGCACTTTTATGATGTATGGATGCACTTTTATGATGGATAGATGCACTTTTATGATGGATAGATGCACTTTTATGATGGACAGATGCACTTTTATGATGGATAAATGCACTTTTATGATGGATGGATGCACTTTTATGATGGATGGATGCACTTTTATGATGGATAGATGCACTATTATGATGGATAAATGCACTTTTATGATGGATAAATGCACTTTTATGATGGATAAATGCACTTTTATGATGATAGATGCACTTTTATGATGGATAGATGCACTTTTATGATGGATAGATGCACTTTTATGATGGACAGATGCACTTTTATGATGGATAGATGCACTTTTATGATAGATAGATGCACTTTTATGATGGACAGATGCACTTTTATGATAGATAGATGCACTTTTATGATGGATAGATGCACTTTTATGATGGATAAATGCACTTTTATGATGGATGGATGCACTTTTATGATGGATAAATGCACTTTTATGATGGATGGATGCACTTTTATGATGGATGGATGCACTTTTATGATGGATGGATGCACTTTTATGATGGATAGATGCAGTTTTATGATGATAGATGCACTTTTATGATGGATAGATGCACTTTTATGATGGACAGATGCACTATTATGATGGATAGATGCACTTTTATGATGGATAGATGCACTTTTATGATGGATAGATGCACTTTTATTATGGACAGATGCAGTTTTATGATGGATAGATGCACTTTTATGATGTATGGATGCACTTTTATGATGGATAGATGCACTATTATGATGGATAAATGCACTTTTATGATGGATAAATGCACTTTTATGATGGATAAATGCACTTTTATGATGATAGATGCACTTTTATGATGGATAGATGCACTTTTATGATGGATAGATGCACTTTTATGATGGACAGATGCACTTTTATGATGGATAGATGCACTTTTATGATAGATAGATGCACTTTTATGATGGACAGATGCACTTTTATGATAGATAGATGCACTTTTATGATGGATAGATGCACTTTTATGATGGATAAATGCACTTTTATGATGGATGGATGCACTTTTATGATGGATAAATGCACTTTTATGATGGATGGATGCACTTTTATGATGGATGGATGCACTTTTATGATGGATGGATGCACTTTTATGATGGATAGATGCAGTTTTATGATGATAGATGCACTTTTATGATGGATAGATGCACTTTTATGATGGACAGATGCACTATTATGATGGATAGATGCACTTTTATGATGGATAGATGCACTTTTATGATGGATAGATGCACTTTTATGATGGACAGATGCAGTTTTATGATGGATAGATGCACTTTTATGATGTATGGATGCACTTTTATGATGGATAGATGCACTTTTATGATGGATAGATGCACTTTTATGATGGATAGATGCACTTATGATGGACAGATGCAGTTTTATGATGGACAGATGCACTTTTATGATGGATGGATGCACTTTTATGATGGATAGATGCACTATTATGATGGATAAATGCACTTTTATGATGGATAAATGCACTTTTATGATGGATAAATGCACTTTTATGATGATAGATGCACTTTTATGATGGATGGATGCACTTTTATGATGGATAAATGCACTTTTATGATGGATAAATGCACTTTTATGATGGATAGATGCACTTTTATGATGGATAGATGCACTTTTATGATGGATAGATGCACTTTTATGATGGACAGATGCAGTTTTTTGATGGACAGATGCAGTTTTATGATGGATAAATGCACTTTTATGATGGATGGATGCACTTTTATGATGGATAGATGCAGTTTTATGATGGATAGATGCACTTTTATGATGGATAGATGCACTTTTATGATGGATAGATGCACTTTTATGATGGACAGATGCACTATTATGATGGATAGATGCACTTTTATGATGGATAGATGCACTTTTATGATGGACAGATGCAGTTTTATGATGGACAGATGCACTTTTATGATGTATGGATGCACTTTTATGATGGATAGATGCACTTTTATGATGGATAGATGCACTTTTATGATGGATAGATGCACTTTTATGATGGACAGATGCACTTTTATGATGGATAAATGCACTTTTATGATGGATGGATGCACTTTTATGATGGATGGATGCACTTTTATGATGGATAGATGCACTATTATGATGGATAAATGCACTTTTATGATGGATAAATGCACTTTTATGATGGATAAATGCACTTTTATGATGATAGATGCACTTTTATGATGGATAGATGCACTTTTATGATGGATAGATGCACTTTTATGATGGACAGATGCAGTTTTATGATGGACAGATGCACTTTTATGATGGATAGATGCACTTTTATGATGGATAGATGCACTTTTATGATGGACAGATGCACTTTTGATGGATAAATGCACTTTTATGATGGATGGATGCACTTTTATGATGGATGGATGCACTTTTATGATGGATAGATGCACTATTATGATGGATAAATGCACTTTTATGATGGATAAATGCACTTTTATGATGGATAAATGCACTTTTATGATGATAGATGCACTTTTATGATGGATAGATGCACTTTTATGATGGATAGATGCACTTTTATGATGGACAGATGCACTTTTATGATGGATAGATGCACTTTTATGATAGATAGATGCACTTTTATGATGGACAGATGCACTTTTATGATAGATAGATGCACTTTTATGATGGATAGATGCACTTTTATGATGGATAAATGCACTTTTATGATGGATGGATGCACTTTTATGATGGATAAATGCACTTTTATGATGGATGGATGCACTTTTATGATGGATGGATGCACTTTTATGATGGATGGATGCACTTTTATGATGGATAGATGCAGTTTTATGATGATAGATGCACTTTTATGATGGATAGATGCACTTTTATGATGGACAGATGCACTATTATGATGGATAGATGCATTTTTATGATGGATAGATGCACTTTTATGATGGATAGATGCACTTTTATGATGGACAGATGCAGTTTTATGATGGATAGATGCACTTTTATGATGTATGGATGCACTTTTATGATGGATAGATGCACTTTTATGATGGATAGATGCACTTTTATGATGGATAGATGCACTTATGATGGACAGATGCAGTTTTATGATGGACAGATGCACTTTTATGATGGACAGATGCACTTTTATGATGGATGGATGCACTTTTATGATGGATAAATGCACTTTTATGATGGATGGATGCACTTTTATGATGGATGGATGCACTTTTATGATGGATAGATGCACTATTATGATGGATAAATGCACTTTTATGATGGATAAATGCACTTTTATGATGGATAAATGCACTTTTATGATGATAGATGCACTTTTATGATGGATGGATGCACTTTTATGATGGATAAATGCACTTTTATGATGGATAAATGCACTTTTATGATGGATAGATGCACTTTTATGATGGATAGATGCACTTTTATGATGGATAGATGCACTTTTATGATGGACAGATGCACTTTTATGATGGATAGATGCACTTTTATGATGGATAGATGCACTTTTATGATAGATAGATGCACTTTTATGATGGACAGATGCACTTTTATGATAGATAGATGCACTTTTATGATAGATAGATGCACTTTTATGATGGATAGATGCACTTTTATGATGGATAAATGCACTTTTATGATGGATAAATGCACTTTTATGATGGATGGATGCACTTTTATGATGGATAAATGCACTTTTATGATGGATGGATGCACTTTTATGATGGATGGATGCACTTTTATGATGGATGGATGCACTATTATGATGGATAAATGCACTTTTATGATGGATAAATGCACTTTTATGATGGATAAATGCACTTTTATGATGATAGATGCACTTTTATGATGGATGGATGCACTTTTATGATGGATAAATGCACTTTTATGATGCACTTTTATGATGGATGGATGCACTTTTATGATGGATGGATGCACTTTTATGATGGATAAATGCACTTTTATGATGGATGGATGCACTTTTATGATGGATAAATGCACTTTTATGATGGATGGATGCACTTTTATGATGGATAAATGCACTTTTATGATGGATAGATGCACTTTTATGATGGATGGATGCACTTTTATGATGGATAGATGCAGTTTTATGATGGATAGATGCACTTTTATGATGGATAGATGCACTTTTATGATGGACAGATGCACTATTATGATGGATAGATGCACTTTTATGATGGATAGATGCACTTTTATGATGGATAGATGCACTTTTATGATGGACAGATGCACTTTTATGATGTATGGATGCACTTTTATGATGTATGGATGCACTTTTATGATGGATAGATGCACTTTTATGATGGATAAATGCACTTTTATGATGATAGATGCACTTTTATGATGGATAAATGCACTTTTATGATGGATAAATGCACTTTTATGATGATAGATGCACTTTTATGATGGATAGATGCACTTTTATGATGGATAGATGCACTTTTATGATGGACAGATGCAGTTTTATGATGGACAGATGCACTTTTATGATGTATGGATGCACTTTTATGATGGATAGATGCACTTTTATGATGGATAGATGCACTTTTATGATGGACAGATGCACTTTTATGATGGATAAATGCACTTTTATGATGGATGGATGCACTTTTATGATGGATGGATGCACTTTTATGATGGATAGATGCACTATTATGATGGATAAATGCACTTTTATGATGGATAAATGCACTTTTATGATGGATAAATGCACTTTTATGATGATAGATGCACTTTTATGATGGATAGATGCACTTTTATGATGGATAGATGCACTTTTATGATGGACAGATGCACTTTTATGATGGATAGATGCACTTTTATGATAGATAGATGCACTTTTATGATGGACAGATGCACTTTTATGATAGATAGATGCACTTTTATGATGGATAGATGCACTTTTATGATGGATAAATGCACTTTTATGATGGATGGATGCACTTTTATGATGGATAAATGCACTTTTATGATGGATGGATGCACTTTTATGATGGATGGATGCACTTTTATGATGGATGGATGCACTTTTATGATGGATAGATGCAGTTTTATGATGATAGATGCACTTTTATGATGGATAGATGCACTTTTATGATGGACAGATGCACTATTATGATGGATAGATGCACTTTTATGATGGATAGATGCACTTTTATGATGGATAGATGCACTTTTATTATGGACAGATGCAGTTTTATGATGGATAGATGCACTTTTATGATGTATGGATGCACTTTTATGATGGATAGATGCACTATTATGATGGATAAATGCACTTTTATGATGGATAAATGCACTTTTATGATGGATAAATGCACTTTTATGATGATAGATGCACTTTTATGATGGATAGATGCACTTTTATGATGGATAGATGCACTTTTATGATGGACAGATGCACTTTTATGATGGATAGATGCACTTTTATGATAGATAGATGCACTTTTATGATGGACAGATGCACTTTTATGATAGATAGATGCACTTTTATGATGGATAGATGCACTTTTATGATGGATAAATGCACTTTTATGATGGATGGATGCACTTTTATGATGGATAAATGCACTTTTATGATGGATGGATGCACTTTTATGATGGATGGATGCACTTTTATGATGGATGGATGCACTTTTATGATGGATAGATGCAGTTTTATGATGATAGATGCACTTTTATGATGGATAGATGCACTTTTATGATGGACAGATGCACTATTATGATGGATAGATGCACTTTTATGATGGATAGATGCACTTTTATGATGGATAGATGCACTTTTATGATGGACAGATGCAGTTTTATGATGGATAGATGCACTTTTATGATGTATGGATGCACTTTTATGATGGATAGATGCACTTTTATGATGGATAGATGCACTTTTATGATGGATAGATGCACTTATGATGGACAGATGCAGTTTTATGATGGACAGATGCACTTTTATGATGGACAGATGCACTTTTATGATGGATGGATGCACTTTTATGATGGATAAATGCACTTTTATGATGGATGGATGCACTTTTATGATGGATGGATGCACTTTTATGATGGATAGATGCACTATTATGATGGATAAATGCACTTTTATGATGGATAAATGCACTTTTATGATGGATAAATGCACTTTTATGATGATAGATGCACTTTTATGATGGATGGATGCACTTTTATGATGGATAAATGCACTTTTATGATGGATAAATGCACTTTTATGATGGATAGATGCACTTTTATGATGGATAGATGCACTTTTATGATGGATAGATGCACTTTTATGATGGACAGATGCACTTTTATGATGGATAGATGCACTTTTATGATGGATAGATGCACTTTTATGATAGATAGATGCACTTTTATGATGGACAGATGCACTTTTATGATAGATAGATGCACTTTTATGATAGATAGATGCACTTTTATGATGGATAGATGCACTTTTATGATGGATAAATGCACTTTTATGATGGATAAATGCACTTTTATGATGGATGGATGCACTTTTATGATGGATAAATGCACTTTTATGATGGATGGATGCACTTTTATGATGGATGGATGCACTTTTATGATGGATGGATGCACTATTATGATGGATAAATGCACTTTTATGATGGATAAATGCACTTTTATGATGGATAAATGCACTTTTATGATGATAGATGCACTTTTATGATGGATGGATGCACTTTTATGATGGATAAATGCACTTTTATGATGCACTTTTATGATGGATGGATGCACTTTTATGATGGATGGATGCACTTTTATGATGGATAAATGCACTTTTATGATGGATGGATGCACTTTTATGATGGATAAATGCACTTTTATGATGGATGGATGCACTTTTATGATGTATAAATGCACTTTTATGATGGATAGATGCACTTTTATGATGGATGGATGCACTTTTATGATGGATAGATGCAGTTTTATGATGGATAGATGCACTTTTATGATGGATAGATGCACTTTTATGATGGACAGATGCACTATTATGATGGATAGATGCACTTTTATGATGGATAGATGCACTTTTATGATGGATAGATGCACTTTTATGATGGACAGATGCACTTTTATGATGTATGGATGCACTTTTATGATGTATGGATGCACTTTTATGATGGATAGATGCACTTTTATGATGGATAAATGCACTTTTATGATGATAGATGCACTTTTATGATGGATAAATGCACTTTTATGATGGATAAATGCACTTTTATGATGATAGATGCACTTTTATGATGGATAGATGCACTTTTATGATGGATAGATGCACTTTTATGATGGACAGATGCAGTTTTATGATGGACAGATGCACTTTTATGATGTATGGATGCACTTTTATGATGGATAGATGCACTTTTATGATGGATAGATGCACTTTTATGATGGACAGATGCACTTTTATGATGGATAAATGCACTTTTATGATGGATGGATGCACTTTTATGATGGATGGATGCACTTTTATGATGGATAGATGCACTATTATGATGGATAAATGCACTTTTATGATGGATAAATGCACTTTTATGATGGATAAATGCACTTTTATGATGATAGATGCACTTTTATGATGGATAGATGCACTTTTATGATGGATAGATGCACTTTTATGATGGATAGATGCACTTTTATGATGGATAGATGCACTTTTATGATGGACAGATGCACTTTTATGATGGATAGATGCACTTTTATGATGGATAGATGCACTTTTATGATGGACAGATGCACTTTTATGATAGATAGATGCACTTTTATGATGGATAGATGCACTTTTATGATGGATAGATGCACTTTTATGATGGATAGATGCACTTTTATGATGGACAGATGCACTTTTATGATAGATAGATGCACTTTTATGATGGATAGATGCACTTTTATGATGGATAAATGCACTTTTATGATGGATGGATGCACTTTTATGATGGATAAATGCACTTTTATGATGGATGGATGCACTTTTATGATGGATGGATGCACTTTTATGATGGATGGATGCACTTTTATGATGGATAGATGCAGTTTTATGATGATAGATGCACTTTTATGATGGATAGATGCACTTTTATGATGGACAGATGCACTATTATGATGGATAGATGCACTTTTATGATGGATAGATGCACTTTTATGATGGATAGATGCACTTTTATTATGGACAGATGCAGTTTTATGATGGATAGATGCACTTTTATGATGTATGGATGCACTTTTATGATGGATAGATGCACTTTTATGATGGATAGATGCACTTTTATGATGGATAGATGCACTTTTATGATGGATAGATGCACTTATGATGGACAGATGCACTTTTATGATGGACAGATGCACTTTTATGATGGACAGATGCACTTTTATGATGGATGGATGCACTTTTATGATGGATAAATGCACTTTTATGATGGATGGATGCACTTTTATGATGGATGGATGCACTTTTATGATGGATAGATGCACTATTATGATGGATAAATGCACTTTTATGATGGATAAATGCACTTTTATGATGGATAGATGCACTTTTATGATGGATAAATGCACTTTTATGATGGATAAATGCACTTTTATGATGGATGGATGCACTTTTATGATGGATAAATGCACTTTTATGATGGATAAATGCACTTTTATGATGGATAGATGCACTTTTATGATGGATAGATGCACTTTTATGATGGATAGATGCACTTTTATGATAGATAGATGCACTTTTATGATGGACAGATGCACTTTTATGATAGATAGATGCACTTTTATGATAGATAGATGCACTTTTATGATGGATAGATGCACTTTTATGATGGATAAATGCACTTTTATGATGGATAAATGCACTTTTATGATGGATGGATGCACTTTTATGATGGATAAATGCACTTTTATGATGGATGGATGCACTTTTATGATGGATGGATGCACTTTTATGATGGATAAATGCACTTTTATGATGGATGGATGCACTTTTATGATGGATAAATGCACTTTTATGATGGATGGATGCACTTTTATGATGGATAAATGCACTTTTATGATGGATAGATGCACTTTTATGATGGATGGATGCACTTTTATGATGGATAGATGCAGTTTTATGATGGATAGATGCACTTTTATGATGGATAGATGCACTTTTATGATGGACAGATGCACTATTATGATGGATAGATGCACTTTTATGATGGATAGATGCACTTTTATGATGGATAGATGCACTTTTATGATGGACAGATGCACTTTTATGATGTATGGATGCACTTTTATGATGTATGGATGCACTTTTATGATGGATAGATGCACTTTTATGATGGATAGATGCACTTTTATGATGGACAGATGCAGTTTTATGATGGACGGATGCACCTTTATGATGGATGGATGCACTTTTATGATGGATAAATGCACTTTTATGATGGATGGATGCACTTTTATGATGGATAGATGCACTATTATGATGGATAAATGCACTTTTATGATGGATAAATGCACTTTTATGATGGATAAATGCACTTTTATGATGGATAGATGCACTATTATGATGGATAAATGCACTTTTATGATGATAGATGCACTTTTATGATGGATAGATGCACTATTATGATGGATAAATGCACTTTTATGATGGATAAATGCACTTTTATGATGGATAAATGCACTTTTATGATGATAGATGCACTTTTATGATGGATGGATGCACTTTTATGATGGATAAATGCACTTTTATGATGGATAAATGCACTTTTATGATGGATAGATGCACTTTTATGATGGATGGATGCACTTTTATGATGGATAGATGCACTTTTATGATGGATAGATGCACTTTTATGATGGACAGATGCAGTTTTATGATGGACAGATGCACTTTTATGATGGATGGATGCACTTTTATGATGGATAGATGCACTTTTATGATGGATAGATGCACTTTTATGATGGATAGATGCACTTTTATGATGGACAGATGCAGTTTTATGATGGACAGATGCACTTTTATGATGGATAGATGCACTATTATGATGGATAGATGCACTTTTATGATGGACAGATGCACTTTTATGATGGACAGATGCACTTTTATGATGTATGGATGCACTATTATGATGGACAGATGCACTTTTATGATGTATGGATGCACTATTATGATGGACAGATGCACTTTTATGATGTATGGATGCACTTTTATGGGCTTCAGATTTTGTGCTGCCATTATAAAGCTTGGATTATTAGGACATTATTAATATAACTCTGATTGTGTTCGTCTGACAGAAGAGTGTCACACACACCTGACCTGAGATGACTTGAGGGAGAGTAAATTATGGGATAATTTTCATTTTTGGGTGAACTAATCCTTTAAGTACTGGATCCAGAATATTTCTTTAACATACACACATTTTGCGGGAATTTAGACCAATGAGATTTCACTGTGGGCGGAGCTACCCAGCTTGATGCAACAGAAATACCAACCAGACGACGGCTCATTTGATTAAAGAGATGTGATGATTTATCGCTTGCTCTTTTAGTTCAGACACGTTATTCTAATCTTCTCTCTTCCTCGTTTTCACACAGAAGACGAATGTTCCTCGAGCCAACTGCAATAAAATCATCATGTTATTCACTGACGGAGGGGAGGACCGAGCTCAGGACATCTTTGAGCAGTACAACTGGCCCAATAAGACGGTCTGATCATCATATGATTTATGTCCTCATTCTGTGTTTCTGCTCTGCTGTTGTCTTCTGAACGTGCGTGTTCCTCATAATTAGCCCTTTCCTCCAGGGAAACGGCTTGTTTCCTGTCTAATTTGCCGGGGTAATTATGGGATATGTGATGGTCTCTGCAGGTCCGTGTGTTCACGTTCTCGGTGGGGCAGCACAATTATGATGTCACTCCGCTGCAGTGGATCGCATGTGCTAACAAGGGTGAGACATGAGCTCATTTGGAGGAGATTTTCCCTGTAAAATGCGCCTTTTTCCTGAAAAAACAAATATCTTCCCCCACTATGATGACATAAGTACAGTTATACAGCGATGCATGTTGAAATATACATTACATGTGACATCTCACGAAGTGTCTCTCTGTCTCGGCAGGATACTATTTTGAGATCCGCTCCATCTGTGCTATAAGGATTAACACCCAGGTGAGTTAACACACACACACACACACACACACACACACACACACACACACACACGTTTGTTTTTGTGAAATGTGAGGACATTCCATAGGCGTAATGGTTTTTATACCGTACAAACCGTATTTTCTATCCCCTTACACTGCCCCTAAACCTACCCATCACACACACACACACACACACACACACACACACACACACACACACACACACACACACTGCCCCGTCCCTAAACCTAGCCCTCACAGGAGACTGTGCAGTTCACTTTCTGTGAAAAAAAACTCATTCTGTGTGATTTATAAGCATTTTGAAAAGTGAGGACATGGGGAACGTCCTCATATTTCACCCTCTTTTTGTAATACCTATGTCATACCCATGTCATTATACACATTTGTGTCCTGATATTTCACGAAAACATGCCCACACACACACACACACACACACACACACACACACACACACACACACACACACACACTAATGTGTGCAGGTTCTCCTATTATGACTGGCAATATAAAATTAAACAATATTGTGAATGGTTTTATGATTTTAGTTAATGTCTCTAAAGACCAGAGGATATTTTTTCATGATTATTTAGTGTCTTTCAAATATGAGACACTTTAATAGTGTAATTAAAAATTTAGTAGCAAAAGCTAGTAAGTCTGATTCGTTTCTGTGAATTAGTTCAAAGTGTAGATTTAAAAATGAACTGATTTGTTTTGTGATGTGCTTCTCTCGCAGCTCACAAGTATATGAGAAACAAAACGCACATGATTCAAACTGATTCACATTTCAGCTGGTACATTTGATTAGTTTCAGTGAAAAAGTGATTCATAAGTGAGTTGTTTTGTACATACTTGCTTTACTCAAAAACTCACGTCAGAGACTCTTTAATAGTGCAATTCAAAATGATTCAGTTACGAACACATTTGAGTTGTAAAGTTGATTTAGTAAATCAGATTTGTAACGGATTTTATGCAATATATGTGCTTTACGCAAACATGTTCTTTGTTTCACAATTTGCAAATATGAGCGCAACAAGTTGTTTTAATTGTTTTATTAGTTTTATGCAATATGTGTGCGTCAAGTAAACTAATGTGTAACAAGTATGTGTATGTTTTGTTATAGTGGTGCGTCTGTAAAGTATTCACTTCGCTTCACTTTTCCCACATTCTGTTATCAAACTTCTTTCATGTGGTCATTATGGGGTATTGTTTGTAGAATTGAGGAACACAATGTGGAAAAAGTGAAGCGCTGTGAATACTTTCAGATGCACTGTAATAATTAAGGTTCCTCTGAATGGAAAAAATACATAATCGTAAAATCTTTATCATTTTCATTTTATTTGGCCAAATCACTCTTAATTCAAACACAAATGGTGGTATTTTCAGGAAGGTAAAATGCTTAAATGTGTGTCACAGGAATATCTGGACGTACTGGGCCGCCCCATGGTTCTGGCAGGCAGAATCGCCAAGCAGGTGCAATGGACCAACGTCTACCAGGATGCTCTGGTGAGAGCGGCTTCGACCCGCCTGCTGTCTGTGAAACATATGGGCCATATGATTGTGTATTATTGTCTGTTTGGCTAACAGGGTCTGGGGCTGGTGGTGACGGGGACGATGCCGGTGTTCAACCTCACCGTAGACGGAAACTCTCAGGTGACGCTCATTACTGAAGGACCATCACTCATGCGGAACATGCTGTCTGTGTGCGGACCGCTGACCTCAGTGTTTGTGTGTTCAGAATCAGCTGATTTTAGGGGTCATGGGGGTCGACGTTCATCTGGATGAGCTGAAGAGACTCACGCCACAGTACAAGGTGAAGGCTTTCACACTCCAAACCGCCCACTGTTGACTTCAGCTCTTCCCTGTTAGGGCCATTTCAGGATGTGTTTGTCTTAATAATAATAAAAACAAGGGTTAGATATTACCACATTCAATAGTTATTATATTTATTATATTATATTATATTATATTATATTATATTATATTATATTATATTATATTAATGATACATTCTGCTTGTCCATTCGATAAAAGTGTGTTGGCCTATGAGTAAATATTGTATAAAATAATTATTTAAAGCATTTAAAGGATTAGTTCACTTTTAAATAAACTTTTGCTGATCATTTACTCACCCTCATTTCATCCAAGATGTCCATGTCTTTCTTTCTGCAGTCGAAAAGAAATAAAGGTTTTGGATGAAAACAGTCCAGGGTTTTTCTCCATATAATGGACTTCAATGGGCTCCAAACGGTTCAAGGTCCAAATGACAGTTTCAGTGCAGCTTTAAACGACACCAGATGATGAATAAGGGTCTGATCTAGACAAACCATCAGTTTCTGAGAGAAACCCAGCAGTATTTATGATATTATTTTACCTCTTATCAGACGAACATGATCATCTCTGAGCTCCGCCATAACTTCCGGCAAGTGAGGTCAAATTAGATCATGGTCATAGATGTATCGATAGTAGATGCATCTACGTATACATCTATGACCA
This sequence comes from Gobio gobio, assembly GCF_949357685.1. Taxonomy (NCBI): domain Eukaryota; kingdom Metazoa; phylum Chordata; class Actinopteri; order Cypriniformes; family Gobionidae; genus Gobio; species Gobio gobio. The sequence continues at coordinate 43,191,612 of NC_137120.1, forward strand.
TGATCTAATTTGACTTCACTTGCCGGAAGTTATGTCTGAGATCAGAGATGATCACGTTCGTCTGTTAAGAGGTAAAATAATAGCATAAATACTGCTGGGTTTCTCTCAGAAACTGATGGTTTGGCTAGATCAGACCCTTATTCATCATCTGGTGTCGTTTAAAGCTGCACTGAAACTGTCATTTGGACCTTGAGCCGTTTGGAGCCCATTGAAGTCCATTATATGGAGAAAAACCCTGGACTGTTTTCATCCAAAACCTTCATTTCTTTTCGACTGCAAAAAGAAAGACATGGACATCTTGAATGACATGAGGGTGAGTAAATGATCAGCAAAAGTTTATTTAAAAGTGAACTAATCCTTTAATATTGGCAATTTTGTGTATGTCTCATTTGCTATTGTTGATTTATATCCTACACCGATGAGCCAAAACATTATGATCTGCTGTTGGTCCTCCGTGTGCAGCTAAAGCCGAGGCATGGACTCTATGAGGATCGGGATCGAGGCTGTTGGTCCAGCACATCCCACTGATGCTCAACTCTTCATTGTGTTCCTCAATCCATTCCTGAGCGGTGTGTGCCATGTGGCAGGGTGTATTATCCTGCTCAAAGAGCCACTTCCACCAGGGACACCCTGTCATGAAGGGGTGCATCTAGTCTGCAACAATATTTAGGGAGTTGCACATGTAAAATTTATGTCCACATGAATAGTTGGACCTTTCCCAGCAGAACATTTCCCAGAGCATCGCACCAGGTGACCTTCTTCCACTGCCTCCCAGTTTGTGGTTTGTCCCTCCTTGGTCCTGTCGGTATATTCTGACCACTGCTGACCAGGAGTAACACACAAGCCTCGCCGTTTCAGAGATGCTCTGACCGTAACAATCTGGCCCTTGTCAAAGTCGCTCAGATCTTTATTCTCAACACACTGATGACAAGAAATGATGGTTTACTTACCATCGAATCTACCAGACCCTAATGTGGCCTTCTTAGATGATCAACAGTGTTCACTTCACCTGTGACTGCTCATAATGTTTTGGCTCATCTGTGTATCCGGTTTCGTGCTAGTCGTTTATCCCTCCACTATGAGAAACAGGAAACATCCTCACAGACTGTTTTTCTCCTTCTCTGTGTGTAGCTGGGAGCAAACGGATACATCTTCGCCATTGACCCGAACGGATACGTGCTCATGCACCCGAACCTGCAGCCTCGAGTGAGACTCTGACCGTCTGATGCACACACACACGACCAAACAATCACACTCATCTGTGTTTTAGCATTTCATTTTCATGAGCAAAATGTCCCAACAGCCCATTTGTGTATTATTTTTGGGGATGTAATATGACCTCTGTCTCTTTTTGTGAGATTTGTCATGTTTGTGAGTTTTTATTTTAATTTTTTCCATTTTAGTTTGAGTTAAAGTTTGAGTTATTTTGTTGTCCGTTCTTGTCATTTTTATTATTTATTTTGAATATGCCTGTATAGTTTTGTTAACCCTAACTAAGTAAAAATAGAAATGTTGCTGAACTGAAAAACTAGATGAAATCAGTTACCGTTAATTTGACGTGTTTGAATGGTTTTAGTTGTAGTTAACGATAATAACCCTGTTTTCCTGATGTTTGTCTCCCTGCAGGAAGAGGATTTGCCGGAGCCGGTGACGCTGGACTTCCTGGATGCAGAAGTAGAAGACAGCAGCAAACAGGAGGTGCATCTGCACTCACTGTCCTCGAATCAACTCTCTCTCTGCTGGTCATAATACATCAATCATTGTTTTTGATGTGGGCGGCACGGGCACACTCACTTCATGTGTTAAATATGCGTTTGGCTGATCATTTATGTTAAATCAGCAGTCATGGATAATGTTCTGCTTTTCTTCCTTTTACAGATTCGTCGGCAAATGATTGATGGGCGATCGGGAGAGATGACGATCAAAACTTTAATTAAATCATTGGACGAGGCAAGTGTGTGTGTGATTAATGTGTCAGATGAAACTAGGACATGTGTGATATCTGGGACATGACTTTCTATAAATGGCTCAACATTACAGATTCAGATTTCAGATGTACATTTCTATGATGCCCTAAACGATGTCATTAATTAGCTGCATCCCAATTTGCATAATTGCCTTATGGCCCAAATATGCAATTTAAGTATATACTTCACTACTAATGTTAAAGTGCATGCTTTTGAGCCTGTAGTAAAAGGACGTCTTAAAACCACAAATCGCTTTATTTGAAACTTTTAGAATCTAGAAGTTTTTTCATTGTTAAAATCAATTTGAAATATTTCAATTTTATACGGAGCCTCCAAAAGAAAAGGGTAAAAAATTCAATGCTTTTGCCTTCTCTTGCAAAGTTTTTGCGTTCCCCCGATACATTTTGCGATTGCTTGCCAAAAATGAGCATTCTCCTGAGAAAATGTGTTCACTCACTAACGCTTCTCATTCGCTCTCAAAAACTGCGTTCCCCCAAGAAACTTGTGAACGCTCGCAAAAATTGTGCATTTCCCTGAGAAGTGTTGCGATTGATGGCAGAAATGTAGCATTCCCGAGAAACTTTGTTTGCACGCAAAACCTTTGAATTTTCATTTGCAAAACCTGTGTTCGCCTGAGAAACTTTGCATTCGCTCACAAAACAACGTGAAAGTTTTGCAACAGAACATAAAGTTTCTCAGTGAAATGCAAACATTTTTAGAGTGAATGACACATTTCTTGGGAATGCAAAACATTTACTAATAACTCATTTACTAATAAAAACGTGGATGTATACTTCAGAAATCCATTAGAAGTAGTGTGCAGTACACACTATTTAAGTGCACTACTATTTGAGACGTATGGAATGGCTAGAAATGACCAAGAGCTTTGTTTTGAAATCTAGCAAGAATGCCGCAGATTGGAAGAGATGTGTGCAACTCTCTGCTACTTCTTAGTAAACGCCATCAGTACACCGTTAAAAACCTCACATTAAAGGGGTCATGAACTGGCTTTTTTAATTTTTTTATACTGTTGTCTGAAGTCAACTTATGGCGTTTATGTGGTTTTTACATTCAAAAACATCATAATGAATAAGTAATAGGCTATTTTCTGCCTTGGTTTTGAGGCTCTCTGAGAAACACTAGGATTTGATGGGCGTGCCGAACTGAAGACTTGGAAGTAAACGCCCACGGCTAGGATTGGATAACATTTGCATATTTAATGAGCTTCAGCTACCGTCTGTCCCAGGAATCGTCTAGGCTAGGGGAAATGCTCAGAGAACTAGCAAAATATCAAACAAACACTAAATCACACACACACACACACACACACACACTCACGCGGGGACACACACACTCGCGGACATACACACACGCGCTTACACACACTCTCGCTCGCGCGAACACACACATTACGTTACAACAAGTCTCTCCTGTGACTGGATAGACACGTAGGCCTACACATTATCAATACACAATCACATATCAAACGATCTGTAATGCAATACTATCACGTATAAAAAAAACATGTTTTACTCACATAAGTGTGCTGCACCATTCCTGTCGGGTCCAATATAGATGGAACAGCATTGTGTTTCAATCTCAATATGTTTGCAAATCCAGTGTCAACCTGTGCCTTGTTTTCAAATGATTCCGCGGTGAAATGAAGCGAACACACGTACACAGTCTTCCCCACGTGAGCTGGAACTTCATTAAAAATAAAGTTCAACCACATATTCCTAATATTAGGATCCAAAGGAAGCTTGTGCAGCGACTGTGTTCTTCCACAACCAGGAATAGCAAGAGCTCGTCATATATTCTCGGCGTGTTTATTGCTGACCGCTGGCAATCCGAGCATCTCCATGAGTCGGTGGGCGGAGCTACTGAATTACACCTGCTTATTCTTCTGTAGAGGCGGTGTTTCGTCGCACGATGACGGAAGGGTGAAGCACAAGATTGTTTTCAGGCTCTGGTGTCTATAAAAGCTTTTCTTTGACTAACAAGAAAGTTTTCAGCTCTGAAACTTACAGGATATTCTTATATTTGCCCTGACCTCTTATATATCAAAAGCTCAAGGGAAAGTTGATTTCTCAATTCATCACCTCTTTAAAATGTCTGATAATTGTTTTTCTTGCAGCGCTACATTGATGAGGTCATACGGATGTACTCCTGGACACCGATTAATGACACCGATTACAGGTATGAGGCGATTCAGCTGCTCTGACTGAACAGTTCAACATTCTGAACTCTTGTTTTCATGTGTCGCCCCCTGCAGTCTGGGTCTGGTACTTCCTCCCTACAGTGAATATTACATCCAGGCGGATCTCAGCGATGTCATGCTACAGCTGCAGTGTGAGTGCTTCAGTTAACACGGATGATGTCTCGTGTGAGATTACTGATCCTGATGTTTCATCCTCTATCCTCTCTCCTGCCCTTCTCTCAGATTTACAGTCTCTGCTGCCCAACTCTTTTGAGTCTGCTGGTCATGTGTTTCTGGCCCCCAGGTTTGTGCACATAGATCCATTATGTTAGATATTATAGTGTAGACGTATGGGTTCACGACTCTCTCTCTGTATCTGTAGAGAATACTGTAAGCGTCTGCAGTTGGCTGAGAATAACACACAGTTCCTGGCGAACTTCCTGTCTCTGATGGTGGAGATTTCCCCTGAATCTGAAGACTGTGAGTAACCTCCAGACCAGAGGATTATTACATATTACAGCACTTATTATTCAACATTACAGATCTATAATCAAATAGGATGGCAACAGTTATATTTGTTTGTTCTCTGATAATTAAATATTACAAAATTGATTAATAAATATTACAGCATTGTTTACTAAATATACAGCTCTTATAAATATTACAGTAATTATCAAAGGTGGGGTAAGTGGTATTTCAAAACTGCTTTAGAAAAGTGTCTCAGGCCGAGTACCAAAACAAACTTGTAGCCAATCAGCAGTTAGGGGCGTGTCTACTAATGACGGGGAGAAGAGAGCGCTCAGTGCACGACATTATTCAAAACACACGACACAGGACGGACATTAGCCAAGCTCGAGAAGAACTCGGGGAGAACTCGGGGAGAACTCGGGGAGAACTCGAGGAGAACTCGGGGAGAACTCGAGGAGAACTCGAGGAGAACTCGAGGAGAACTCGGGGAGAACTCGGGGAGAACTCGAGGAGAACTCGGGGAGAACTCGGGGAGAACTCGGGGAGAACTCGGGGAGAACTCGAGGAGAACTCGGGGAGAACTCGAGGAGAACTCGGGGAGAACTCGAGGAGAACTCGAGGAGAACTCGGGGAGAACTCGGGGAGAACTCGAGGAGAACTCGAGGAGAACTCGGGGAGAACTCTGGGAGAACTCTGGGAGAACTCGGAGAGAACTCGGGGGGGGGGGGGGACTCGGGGAGAACTCGGGGGGGGGGGGGGGGGGGACTCGAGGAGAACTCGGGGAGAACTCGAGGAGAATTCGGGGAGAACTCGAGGAGAACTCGAGGAGGACTCGGGGAGAATTCGGGGAGAACTCTGGGAGAACTCTGGGAGAACTCGAGGAGAACCCGGGGAGAACCCGGGGAGAACTCGAGGAGAACTCGAGGAGAACCCAGGGAGAACTCGAGGAGAACTCTGGGAGAACTCTGGGAGAACTCGAGGAGAACTCTGGGAGAACTCGAGGAGAACCCGGGGAGAACTCGAGGAGAACTCTGGGAGAACTCGAGGAGAACCCGGGGAGAACTCGAGGAGAACTCTGGGAGAACTCGAGGAGAACTCGAGGAGAACTCGGGGAGAACTCGAGGAGAACTCGAGGAAAACTGGGGAGAACTCGAGGAGAACTCGAGGAAAACTGGGGAGAACTCGAGGAGAACTCTGGGAGAACTCTGGGAGAACTCGAGGAGAACTTGGAGAGAACTCGGGGAGAACTCGAGGAGAACTCGTGGAGAACTCGGGGAGAACTCGGGGAGAACTCGAGGAGAACTCGTGGAGAACTCGGGGAGAACTCGAGGAGAACTCGGGAGAACTCGAGGAGAACTCGAGGAGAACTTGGAGAGAACTCGGGGAGAACTCGGGGGGGGGGGGGGGACTCGGGGAGAACTCGAGGAGAACTCGAGGAGAACTCGGGGAGAACTCTGGGAGAACTCGGGGAGAACTCGAGGAGAACTTGGAGAGAACTCGGGGAGAACTCGAGGAGAACTCGAGGAGAACTTGGAGAGAACTCGGGGAGAACTCGAGGAGAACTCGAGGAGAACTTGGAGAGAACTCGGGGAGAACTCGGAGAGAAATCGGAGCGAACTCGGGGAGAACTCGAGGAGAATTCGGGGAGAACTCAAGGAGAACTCGGGGAGAACTCGGTGAGAAATCGGAGAGAACTCGAGGAGAACTCGGGGAGAACTCGGGGAGAACTCGAGGAGAACTCGGGTAGAACTCGAGGAGAATTCGGGGAGAACTCGAGGAGAATTCGGGGAGAACTCGAGGAGAATTCGAGGAGAACTCGGAGAGAACTCGGAGAGAACTCGGGGAGAACTCGAGGAGAACTCGAGGAGAACTCGGGTAGAACTCGAGGAGAATTCGGGGAGAACTCGAGGAGAATTCGGGGAGAACTCGAGGAGAATTCGGGGAGAACTTGAGGAGAACTCGGGGAGAACTCGGGGAGAATTCGGGGAGAACCCGGGGAGAACTCGAGGAGAACTTGGAGAGAACTCGGGGAGAACTCGGGGAGAACTCGGGGAGAACTCGAGGAGAACTCGGAGAGAACTCGGGAAGAACTCGAGGAGAACTCGAGGAGAACTTGGAGAGAACTCTGGGAGAACTCGGAGAGAAATCGGAGCGAACTCGGGGAGAACTCGAGGAGAATTCGTGGAGAACTCGAGGAGAACTCGGGGAGAACTCGGGGAGAACTCGGGGAGAACTCAGAACTCGGAGAGAACTCGGGAGAACTCGGGGAGAACTCGGGAGAACTCGGGGAGAACTCGGGAGAACTCGGGGAGAACTCGGGGAGAACTCGGGGAGAACTCGAGGAGAACTCGAGGAGAACTCGAGGAGAACTCGGGGAGAATTTGGGGAGAACTCGGGGAGAACTCGGGGAAGACTCGGGGAGAACTCGAGGAGAGAACTCGGAGAGAACTCGGGGAGAACTCGAGGAGAACTCGAGGAGAACTCGGGGAGAACTCGGGAGAACTCGAGGAGAACTCGGGAGAACTCGAGGAGAACTCGGGGAGAACTCGAGGAGAACTCGGAGAGAACTCGGGGAGAACTCGAGAAGAACTCGGGGAGAACTCGAGGAGAACTCGAGGAGAACTCGGGGAGAACTCGGGGAGAACTCGGGAGAACTCGGGGAGAACTCGGGAGAACTCGGGGAGAACTCGGGAGAACTCGAGGAGAACCCGGGGAGAACTCGGGGAGAACTCGGGAGAACTCGAGGAGAACCCGGGGAGAACTTGAGGAGAACTCGGGAGAACTCGGGGAGAACTCGGAGAGAACTCGTGGAGAACTCGGGAGAACTCGGGGAGAACTCGGGAGAACCCGGGGAGAACTCGGGAGAACCCGGGGAGAACTCGAGGAGAACTCGGGAGAACTCGGGGAGAACTCGGAGAGAACTCGAGGAGAACCCGGGGAGAACTTGAGGAGAACTCGGGAGAACTCGGGGAGAACTCGGAGAGAACTCGTGGAGAACTCGGGAGAACTCGGGGAGAACTCGGAGAGAACTCGTGGAGAACTCGGGAGAACTCGGGGAGAACTCGGGAGAACTCGGGAGAACCCGGGGAGAACTCGAGGAGAACTCGGGAGAACTCGGAGAGAACTCGGGAGAACTCGAGGAGAGAACTCGGGGAGAACTCGGGAGAACTCGAGGAGAACCCGTATAAGCCTGGAACGTCTAAACCTCCTCATTGTGTGTTTCAAGCGTCAGCTCTCAAAGTGTGTCCGAGAGTAAGATAATAAACTCCTGATATATGTTTGTTTTCATTGGTTCCTCTTTTCGTGATTGATATAACCCTCTAATCTTGTCATAACTGTAATGTTTTGGTTATTTGGACTGTCGTGCTCGTGCTCGAGTTGTTCATGAGAACTGTATTTGTGTTTTTGGGACGTAAGGGATGACTTTTTCACTGAACATTTGACCTGGTTACCATAGTAACACACATTGCTTTCACTTATTGAAGTTTGTTTTGGTGATTTGAAATCTAGATTGGTTACCAGAAAGCACTAACCCCACCTTTAATGAGTATTACAGCGTTAATTACTAAATATACAGTTCTGATAAATATATAAATATTGATAAATAAATATTACAGTTCTAATTAAATAGAATATATTAGATTCAATTAAATATATTATACTATATTGATTAATACATATTGATTTCTAAATATTACAGCTAATGACTACATAATTACTTAATATTAAAGCTGGCATTGTTTACTAAATATGATCTGATATTACACAGCTGATTATTATATTACAGCACCCATAATGAGAAAGAAGTATTATATTTGCAATAACTAATTACAACAGCCATAATTAAATAATAAATCCTCACGAACTAAAAGTCATAAAGCAGGATTTGATATTTTCTGGTCATCTGAAATGTGAAGGCTTTGTGTCCACCCGTGAGAATCTCCTAATCTCATGTTCTAACTGTGTTCAGGTGATCAGGGACTCATTCATAACCTGATCTTGGATTCGATGATCCTCTGGCAGCTCGCCACACGCGTTTGGCAGAACAAAGACCTGAACACGTGAGATCTGTCACAGTCTGTTGATTTCCTCGGAGTTGTTTCAGCTGTTCATGGGATCTTCTGATATCTGCAGGTACGGCTTCCTGGCGCTGTTTGCGTCCACCAATGGAGGCGTCACACGCGTTTACCCCAACACGTGAGTGACTCCCCTGCTGCTATTCTAATGTCATGACAACTACTAGAAGCTTCATGATAATGTGTGTGTGTGTGTGTGTGTGTGTGTGTGTGTGTGTGTGTGTGTGTGTGTGTGTGTGTGTGTGTGTGTGTGTGTGTGTGTGTGTGTGTGTGTGTGTGTGTGTGTGTGTGTGTGTGTGTGTGTGTGTGTGTGTGTGTGTGTGTGTGTGTGTGTGTGTGTGTGTGTGTGTGTGTGTGTGTGTGTGTGTGTGTGTGTGTGTGTGTGTGTGTGTGTTTCAGGGCTGCTGAATCATGGGATGAGGACCCCGAGCCTCTGAACTCAAACTTCTATCGTCGCAGTCTGGACAACAGAGGCTACATCTTCAGAGCGCCCACACGGACCTGTGAGCCCAACACACACACACACACACACACACCAGACCAATCAATCAATCTATAATCATATCAGTTTAGCTGTCAAAGAGCCAGACCAATCAATCAATTTATTTATTTAACAGGGACCATGCACAACACAAATGTTGTGCCAGAGTTAGCTAAATATATCATTTGCATCTGTTGTCCCACAGATCAATCAACCAGTCAACCAGTCAACCAGTCTATCTATCCATCTATCCATCTATCCATCTATCCATCTATCCATCTATCTATCTATCCATCTATCCATCTAAAATATCTGCTGCAAAATAGACTGGTATCTACAGTTTCTACAAAACTATATTTGAACTGTCATATTACATGAAGTAGAAACATTATGAATGAAAATGGCTTGACACTTGCTTTAACATTGTATTGGAGAAAATACGGTTAAATAATGCAGTTGTCAGTACACGTCAGGCTTTTCTTGCGATATTATTGCCGCCCGTCATGTGTACAGATCCTTTTCATACATGAGACGCGCTTTCAAACCCTTACACACAAGTGGTTGCCGCGGACGCGGTAACGAACAACAATACTGTTACGTGCTGGTGTATATAGTCTAACTTATTTGAGGAAATCTGTTTATAATAGGCTTTTAGGTCTGAACTTATTGGTGCTGCTGGGCTGATTCAGTGAATTTGAATGAAAATACATCGTATGTACATCAGATATCTGATCTATTTTTAGTTGCATTCAGTATAATGATTTGACTGTTCATAGATTAGGTCAGTTCTCTTGCGCTGCTGCTTCACTAGCATCGATGGCATCGGGAGTTAACGCAGTTTGAGCTGCGGCTCACATTGATAAGGCTCTGGGTCTGTGTCTACAGACAATTCACCCTCCTCCACTTCAGGTGAAGGTGGAGAATGAGCGCTCTGTTGCAAAGCTGGCATCACTCCAGTCATTCTCCATCTCTGCGACTCGCGAGTCTGACAGCTGTCAATCAACCCGTCACTGCGGGTCTCAGGTGCACGCCCTCTGCTCAGCCCCGCCCTCGGTTCATCCCCTCTGTCTCCGCTGGGCTCCGCCCACTTTTACAGCATTTTTCAAAATTTTCCAGTGGGTGGAGTTAAGCTCTGAGCAGGGGTTTAGTTACCCTTTAAAATGTGACATATTTCTGACCATAAGGATGTTAAGGAAAAAATTAAAGTTGGGCGAGTCTTATGCTTTACAAATGGATCAGATGGTGAGACATGGGCCCTTCACACCAGTTTCAGGAGCTGATTATGGAGACATTAATGCGCAATAAAATCAGAAACATTTGTTAAGACACTAAATTAAGTCCTGTTGACTTCACACATTAGTGTGGCTAATGTTCAGCCCTGTATGAATGTTTTAATGACTGATGTTTGTGTCTAGCGATGGACGATCTGCTGCTCTCAGAGAACGGCACTCTGGGGATTCTGGTCACCACCGCAGTGGAGGTCGTGATCGGAGGCAAAACCATGAAGCCTGCTGGTGTGTGAGCAGACATTTGACACAAAGCTGATAAACCCTTACTGTGCGTTCACACCGCCGCCGGCGAGAGCGTCAAAGTGGCCGGAAGTCATTCATTCTCAATGGGAGCCCGGCGGCGAGCTCCGGCGAGAGCGGCGCGGCGCGTCTTGGACGATTTGGGCGTCAAGGAGAGTTGAAGTCAGGTCAACTTTATGGTAATGAGCTATGACGCGGTTCGGCGGCAGCCGGCGGCAACCAATGGGAATGTAGTAGTGCTCCGCTTGAGATGATTCTAGAGAACGCAGCGCTGTAAACTTCGGTTCCTACCACATTAGTTCCCAAGCAAAATAGAGGAGGTTGATCACTGCTGGTGCGGCGGGTTTGATAAGAAGACGTGCAACATTATTTATCCACCACACAAATGGCTTTTAATTGGTTTATTTCGTTAGCAAACATGTAACTATAATTAAGTTCTTTTCATCGATCTGCTTTTTTTAAACTTTCACATTTAAATGATTTCATGAGGTTATATTATACGGTTATACCCTACTTGTGGTCAGTCAGCACAAATGCCGGTCAACATGAATGTTTGCTTTGCAGCCCCTTTAAATGCCGTTTCAAAAAAGACCAAGCATTCGATCTACGTCAGAGCGGCAGCGCGTCCACGAATCTTTCTACAGCGTCGATGGCAGGGCGGCCAGAGCGAAGTTTGACGCTCTGCCGGCGGCGGTGTGAACGCACAGTTACGCAGGAGTTAGAGTCTGACCGTCCTCATCGTGTGTCCCTGTTTTAGTGGTCGGAGTTAAGCTGGATTTAGAGGCCTGGGTCGACAAGTTCAAGATCCTCGCCAGCAACGTATCAGACAGCAGACAGTCAGCACATAAGGTAGGATTTTCTGGAGGAGTTATGGAAGAAGTCAGCCCTCCGACATTATGTTCATGTGTACTGGCATGAGTGTGGTGAGATGTTGTAACTTCCTGTTTGTGTTGTGCAGTGCGGCCCGTCCAGATCCTGTGAGATGGACTGTGAAGTGAACAGCGACGTGAGAACCTCACACTCTAGCTCTACACATCATCTCTGCTGGACACCGGTTGCTTGACGGAGTTTATGAATGTGTGTTTCAGGATTTACTGTGTTACCTGATCGATGATGGCGGTTTCCTGGTGATGTCCAATCAGAGAGATCACTGGAAAAAGGTGCTCCAAAACACCAACATAATGTTTATATAGTCACATCAAATCTAATTATAACTATTAATCAAAAATGTTTGTTAGGGCTATATGTTTATTATAT
>NC_137120.1:43211086-43225543 GCF_949357685.1 Gobio gobio
CGGCTTAATGTTTGTATGTGTTCTAACAGAATTATTTAAAGCCAATACGAGTATTTATACTATTGTCTTCATGTAAAACTCTGTTACATTGAATTTAATGATGTGAATAGGAATGTTTTAATAATTTTTGTTTGTTTTTTATTTCGTTGTTCTGCAGATGTTTGTTAACTCTGTGAAAGGGTTTTTCCTCCCTTTCTGCGGTCTTCCATATCACTTCATTTTTGTACAGATGGCACAGATCTATCAAGAAAGGCTAACTTTGTATCATATTGTGTCATTCACTTCTGGGAGATGTTTATAAGAGAATTGGTGAGATAAAGACATTCATATTTTTCACGTCAACTTGGTATGGATTTTTTTTTCCAGAAATATGTATTTGATAATGAAAGAGAACAGCAGGTTTTATTATTGAATGATGACTTCCTGTGGAGATTTAGGCTTGAGGCTTTACTCAGCTGCTTCCTTAGCCAGTGAAGAAAAAGTTATTAATAGTTATAAATAAATGTGACCTGTGCTGGCTAAATGATTCAGAATGCGCATGGGATAATTTCGAGCTACAGGCAAAACTAGTGAAAAATATCGATTTTGAGGTTTTCACAAAAATGAGTTCATTAAGCTTTCTGAGAGGAGTACCTTTCCTCTGTCCGTGAAAACCATTTTTTTCCTTTATGAAATTGTTTAAAGGTCCCATTCCGCATGATCCCATTGTTCAAACTTTAGTTAGTGTGTAATGTTGCTGTTAGAGCATAAATAATACCTGTAAAATTATAAAGCTCAAAGTTCAATGCCAAGCGAGATATTTTATTTAACAGAAGTTCCCTTTCAAAGCCTACAGCGAACGGCTGGCTTGGACTACATCCTGGTACTTCCTTCTTTAATTACGTCAGTAGAGCAGTATAACAGACTAACCTCCGCCCACAAAGAAACGCGAAAAAGGGGGCGCGGTCTTGTTGCTGTCCCACGTGGAGAAGCGGACGGTCGCGTGGAGAAAAGGAACTGTTGCGTTGAGTGTGTTTATCGCCATGTCGTCGAGACGCTGTTATTTTCATCCAGGAGTCAAATCACCTTTGTTTGGCTTTCCCAGGGACGCTGTAGAGATTATTGAACGCATACATCTCTCCGTTAAGAGGCGTGACCTTTCCAACGTGCTGTCGAATCATAACACAGGAACTGCTGACACGTGCGCTAAGCTGCGGTCGAATTACAACACGGTAAGCGCTTGCACAATCAGAACTCGTTACGTATTTCTGAAGGAGGGACTTCATAGAACAAGGAAATCACCAGCCGTTTTTAGGACAGTGGAAACAGCGGTACACAGATAAGTACATTGTGTGAAAAATACTGTGTTTTTTTACACGCGAAACATGAACACATGTTATATTGCACACTGTAAACACAATCAAAGCTTCAAAAAAACACGAAGAACGGGACCTTTAATGCAGCATTCTATGTGCACATAGGTGTGTTCGGGCTGTTTTAAATGTTTTTAAAAAATTATTAAAATATCATAGAGTTGTTTGTGGTGAAATAAATTAAACGCGATATGCGGTGACGTCACATTCATGTTGCATTGTGGTATATGAAGCTGTCTGAAGTGTACAAGTGCTGTTCCTCTTCACTTTCAGACACGCATTTGCGAACTTCCCCAAGCACTTCTCCTCTGGGGAATCCCTGCCGCCATTTTGAAGAGCGGTCCACATTTATATGGACAGACCCTCGCTCCCTCGATTTTGACTGAGGGAGTGAGTCTCATATGTACACTTGAGACAGCTTCATATACCACAATGCAGCACGATTGGGACGTCACCGCATTACCGACCCAATGTTAAAATGAACGTGCAAAGACTAAATCAAACGCCCTTTACACAAATAAAGGTGAAACAACCATGATGGACGATTTTAAAGTTGGAGGAGAATATGAGATGGAGTTTTTCTGCACTGGGTCGCTACTTCCACCTACGTCATGTGACCTTACTGAGGTGATGATGTCATATGCTGTGAAGAAGAACAACACCGAAGTCGAGCATTAAGGCCTGTACACACCGGGACGAATATCGCGCACGCTTATCGCCAGCGTTTTTCGTGCCGTTTTTCGGCGCGTCTTGAGTGTTCACACCCAAGCGATTTCCACTGGCGCTGCGCCGAGTGAATGTGCACATTCAGTAGATGCGCTCCCGGTACACAAGATGGTGCTGCGGCACTTTAAGCCTCTGACACTCGCTTGTCACACAGAAGGAGAAGAGAGACATTATTTACGTGCTTGCCAAAACCATAGACATATTATGGGTTAGGGTTAGGGTTAGGGTTAGGGTTAGGGTTAGGGTTAGGTAATAGGCACTTTTGCGAACTTGAGCCCCCCTGAGTTGAGCCCCCCCCAGTAACTCCGCCCCCTTTGGTCCTAGGGGGGGGAGACTTCGCCTGTATACTAATTTGGCCACGCCCAGTCGATTGGGCGTGGTCCCATCCCTCTAGCTCCTCCCCTTTTTGAGTTATGGAGTTGAGCCCCCCCCTCTAACTCCGCCCCCTTTGGTCTTACAGGGCGGAGACTTCGCCTGTATACGAATTTTGTCACGCCCAGTCGATTGGGCGTGGTCCCATCCCTCTAGCCCCTCCCCCTTTTGAGTTAGGGTTAGGGGAAATCGATCCAAGATCCGATCCCCGAAGGAATCGGAAATGGTTATGCACTCTCCACCCAACCGCTGACCACTAAAGACGGCTACTGGACGAGACCAGATATATATCATTATTAAAAAATAAAATAGAGGGCTAAAATTGCCAGGGTTCAAATCAAGAGGGCTATATTAACAAGGGTTTAATTTTATAAAAAAACGAAGGTTAGGTTTTAGGCAGATGTGGTGAGGGGCATATAACTCCCGTCTATTTGGACATATATAACTCCCGTCTATTTGGACATAAGGAGACACTCGACGTCACAGGGGACGGAGAAAAAATTATGCGGCTCTTCAACATCACTCACACCAATGATGGAGGCCATTTTGACCAACTCGACGCCTATTTGGGCATGAAGAGAAAATTTTCCAAGGCTCTGCTACATCACCCACCTTTCAAATGATGGCAGCTGTACTCATTTTTACGGCCCCGTGTCATCCAGGCACACTCTCGCGACGCGTTTCGAACTTTCCAAAGGTTCTCATCAGGCGAATTGGGATGACAACTGTCTCTGTTCCCTCTCCAACTCCGTATGGTAGAGGGCGGGGTGCCCCTCCCACTGCTAAATACCTTTCAACACTGTATGGTGCTTCATAAATCGTTTTTTCAACCTCAATACATTTATTTTTAAATACCTATCAACACTGTATGGTGCTTCATAAATCGTTTTTTCACTATCAACACATTTGTTTTTAATTTTAAAATTTAATAACCATATATAAACAAAGCCCCATCCATCACCATCTGAAGCTCAGAGTTGGAGGACCTGGCGTGTTAGGGGAAATCGATCCAAGATCCGATCCCCGAAGGAATCAGAAATGGTTATGCACTCTCCACCCAACCGCTGACCACTAAAGACGGCTACTGGACGAGACCAGATATATATCATTATTAAAAAATAAAATAGAGGGCTAAAATTGCCAGGGTTCAAATCAAGAGGGCTATATTAGCAAGGGTTTAATTTTATAAAAAAACGAAGGTTAGGTTTTAGGCAGATGTGGTGAGGGGCATATAACTCCCGTCTATTTGGACATATATAACTCCCGTCTATTTGGACATAAGGAGACACTCGACGTCACAGGGGACGGAGAAAAAATTATGCGGCTCTTCAACATCACTCACACCAATGATGGAGGCCATTTTGACCAACTCGACGCCTATTTGGGCATGAAGAGAAAATTTTCCAAGGCTCTGCTACATCACCCACCTTTCAAATGATGGCAGCTGTACTCATTTAGGGTTAGGGTTAGGGTTAGGGTTAGGGTTAGGGTTAGGGTTAGGGTTAGGGTTAGGGTTAGGTAATAGGCACTTTTGCGAAGTTGAGCCCCCCTGAGTTGAGCCCCCCCCAGTAACTCCGCCCCCTTTGGTCCTAGGGGGAGGAAACTTCGCCTGTATACTAATTAGGCCACGCCCAGTCGATTGGGCGTGGTCCCATCCCTCTAGCTCCTCCCCTTTTTGAGTTATGGAGTTGAGCCCCCAGTTGAGCCCCCCCCTCTAACTCCGCCCCCTTTGGTCTTACAGGGCGGAGACTTCGCCTGTATACTAATTTGGCCACGCCCAGTCGATTGGGCGTGGTCCCATCCCTCTAGCTCCTCCCCTTTTTGAGTTATGGAGTTGAGCCCCCAGTTGAGCCCCCCCCTCTAACTCCGCCCCCTTTGGTCTTACAGGGCGGAGACTTCGCCTGTATACTAATTTGGCCACGCCCAGTCGATTGGGCGTGGTCCCATCCCTCTAGCTCCTCCCCTTTTTGAGTTATGGAGTTGAGCCCCCAGTTGAGCCCCCCCCTCTAACTCCGCCCCCTTTGGTCTTACAGGGCGGAGACTTCGCCTGTATACTAATTTGGTCACGCCCAGTCGATTGGGCGTGGTCCCATCCCTCTAGCCCCTCCCATTTTTGAGTTATGGAGTTGAGCCCCCAGTTGAGCCCCCCCCTCTAACTCCGCCCCCTTTGGTCCTATGGGGCGGATACTTTGCATGTATACTAATTTGGCCACGCCCAGTCGATTGGGCGTGGTCCCATCCCTCTATCTCCTCCCTTTCTTGAGTTATGGAGTTGAGCCCCACATATATATATATAGGACGTGGGTGGACCTTAGGTGGGTGGGACTTGTGTTTGAATTGGGTGGGACTTAGGTGGGTGGGACTTGTGTTTGACTTGGGTGGGACTTAGGTGGGTGGGACTTGTGTTTGACTTGGGTGGGACTTGTGTTTGACTTGGGTGGGACTTAGGTGGGTGGGACTTGTGTTTGACTTGGGTGGGACTTAGGTGGGTGGGACTTGTGTTTGACTTGGGTGGGACTTGTGTTTGACTTGGGTGGGACTTAGGTGGGTGGGACTTGTGTTTGACTTGGGTGGGACTTAGGTGGGTGGGACTTGTGTTTGACTTGGGTGGGACTTGTGTTTGACTTGGGTGGGACTTAGGTGGGTGGGACTTGTGTTTGACTTGGGTGGGACTTAGGTAGGTGGGACTTGTGTTTGACTTGGGTGGGACTTGTGTTTGACTTGGGTGGGACTTAGGTGGGTGGGACTTGTGTTTGACTTGGGTGGGACTTAGGTGGGTGGGACTTGTGTTTGACTTGGGTGGGACTTAGGTAGGTGGGACTTGTGTTTGACTTGGGTGGGTTAGGGTTAGGGGAATGAGAAAATCCAAAATTTTTAGGGTTAGGGTTAGGGTTAGGGTTAGGTTAGGGGAAATTACAACATCTCCCCCCAAGCCAGCACTCGTCTGGAAAGGTTTGTAGTAGGGAGAATGAGGAGGGGCACGGGCCGACGCATGTCAGACTATACTATGTCGCCTGTGATTGGCTCCCGTCTAGGAGCAATGCCTTTTTTGGCTTATGGGCCAGGTGGGTAGCTTGTTATTTTTTTCATTAGTTTATGAAACTTCTGTTGTTTTGCCTTTTATTTATTATAATGTCAGGTTGGATTATTCTGATGGGTAAGTTTAAGTGTGGTAGTGGGGTCGTGGCTAACCTTTACTGTTGAAAATTATTGTTCTTATTTCTTTTTTTGGTTTTTAGGAATTGCGAAGTTTCCGGTCTGAACTTGCTCTGGACCAGCGAACCAAGCCGAAGCCTGATAATCCTGATCCAGCATCGCAACTCCCCCAGAGGTGAAGTATTTTGGTCTATGGTGAAGGTCAACTCGTGAGAGAAATCAATTTGAGAAATCCTATTTTGAAAGGACGAATCAGAAAATGTGCGACCTGTCTGGGACTCACATTTTCCAACGAACCTGTCTGGGTTCGATTCGTCTCCCCATCCCGTCTCTCTGCCAAACCCGAGGGCCAAGAGAGAGACCGGAGGGGATGAGGATCCTCAAACTGATTTGTGGGTCTTTTTTTTATATTGTAATCTGTTTTATTCAGTTGGGTTAGTCTGACGGGTACGTCCTAGTGTGGTATTGAGGTCGTGGCTAACCTTTACTGTTTAAAACTATTGTTCTTATTTCTTTTTTTGGTTTTTAGGAATTGCGAAGTTTCCGGTCTGAACTTGCTCTGGACCAGCGAACCAAGCCGAAGCCCGATAATCCTGATCCAGCATCGCAACCCCCCCAGAGGTGAAGTATTTTGGTATATGGTAAAGGTCAAGGTCATATTAGTCGTATGGTTTGAGACAGTTCGATTTAGACGTGCGGAACGTGAATTTGGATTTTTATTCTAAGGTTTTGAGAAAGGTTCTCTGGTCGACAGGTGCACTGGTGGGTAGATTTAGTGCAGAAATGGGTTTGTGAGTAAATTCCATTGATTTTTGGGTTTTACAATGGGTAGGGTTAACGTGGGGGTTGGGATTCTAGTCCGTAGGGTTGATGCAGGTGGGTTTACAGCCAGTGGGTCTGTGACGGTTAGGGTTAGTGTAGGAGTAGGGGTCACGTTAAAGTATATTTTGTCCTATGAAATTTGACTTAGGGTTATAATCAGTAGGGTTGACGTGGGTGGGTTTCCAGCC
Source organism: Gobio gobio (assembly GCF_949357685.1). Classification (NCBI taxonomy): domain Eukaryota; kingdom Metazoa; phylum Chordata; class Actinopteri; order Cypriniformes; family Gobionidae; genus Gobio; species Gobio gobio. The sequence continues at coordinate 43,217,703 of NC_137120.1, forward strand.
AGTGGGTCTGTGACGGTTAGGGTTAGTGTAGGAGTAGGGGTCACGTTAAAGTATATTTTGTCCTATGAAATTTGACTTAGGGTTATAATCAGTAGGGTTGACGTGGGTGGGTTTCTAGCCAGTGGGTCTGTGACGGTTAGGGTTAGTGTAGGAGTAGGGGTCACGTTAAAGTATTTTGTCCTATGAAACTCGACTTAGGGTTATAATCACTAGGGTTGATGCAGGTGGGTTTACAGCCAGTGGGTCTGTGACGGTTAGGGTTAGTGTAGGAGTAGGGGTCACGTTAAAGTATTTTTTGTCCTATGAAATTTGACTTAGGGTTATAATCAGTAGGGTTGACGTGGGTGGGTTTCCAGCCAGTGGGTCTGTGACGGTTAGGGTTAGTGTAGGAGTAGGGGTCACGTTAAAGTATTTTTTGTCCTATTTGACTTAGGGTTATAATCAGTAGGGTTGACGTGGGTGGGTTTCCAGCCAGTGGGTCTGTGACGGTTAGGGTTAGTGTAGGAGTAGGGGTCACGTTAAAGTATTTTTTGTCCTATGAAATTAGACATGGGGTTATAATCAATAGGGTTGATGTGGGTGGGTTTCCAGCCAGTGGGTCTGTGACGGGTAGGGTTAGTTGAGAGTGGGGATCACGTTAGTGGATTTTTGTCCATGGAAATTCCTACTCCCTCAAGTGTTGTGTGTGAGGGAAATTTGTGAGACACATCTTCAGTAGCGTACCTCAGTATCAACGGGTGTTTCAGCTCTTTAAACACTATACACTCTCCTCTGAGGCGGCCCGTCTGGGGGATCAGTCCCAAACGTGTGTCTCGAGATCAATTTGCTAAGGTTTCTAACAAGAACCACAATGGTGTGTTTTAGGGTTAGGGTTAGGGTTAGGGTTAGGGTTAGGGTTAGGGTTAGGGTTAGGGTTAGGTAATAGGGTAAAATGCGAAAGTGCACCCCCCTATAGGGTGGGGTGCACTTCGTTTCTATAGGTCCTAGGAAGCTGAAATTTGGTATATATACTATTTAGAGGGCGCCCGATCGTTTGCACTTGTTTTGGGAGCTCTAGCGCCACCAGGGGCCGAGATATGGTATTGCACCCCCAGTTGTTTTGCAGCTAGAGATCTGAAATTTGGTGTGTATACTAATTAGAGTACGCCCAGTCGATTGCACTTGGTTTGGGAGCTCTATCACCACCAAGCGCCGAGATATGGTATTGCACCCCTCTCTATTATTGCACCTATAGAGGTCAATGTGGGTGGGACTTGTGTTTGACTTTGGTGGGTTGGACTTGAGTTTGACTTGGGTGGGACTTAGGTGGGTGGGTTAGGGTTAGGGTTAGGGTTAGGGGAAATCGATCCAAGATCCGATCCCCGAAGGAATCGGAAATGGTTATGCACTCTCCACCCAACCACTGACCACTAAAGACGGCTACTGGACGAGACCAGATATATATCATTATTAAAAAACAAAATAGAGGGCTAAAATTGCCAGGGTTCAAATCAAGAGGGCTATATTAGCAAGGGTTTAATTTTATAAAAAAACGAAGGTTAGGTTTTAGGCAGATGTGGTGAGGGGCATATAACTCCCGTCTATTTGGACATATATAACTCCCGTCTATTTGGACATAAGGAGACACTCAACGTCACAGGGGACGGAGAAAAAATTATGCGGCTCTTCAACATCACTCACACCAATGATGGAGGCCATTTTGACCAACTCGACGCCTATTTGGGCATGAAGAGAAAATTTTCCAAGGCTCTGCTACATCACCCACCTTTCAAATGATGGCAGCTGTACTCATTTTTACGGTCCCGTGTCATCCAGGCACACTCTCGCGACGCGTTTCGAACTTTCCAAAGGTTCTCATCAGGCGAATTGGGATGACAACTGTCTCTGTTCCCTCTCCAACTCCGTATGGTAGAGGGCGGGGTGCCCCTCCCACTGCTAAATACCTTTCAACACTGTATGGTGCTTCATAAATCGTTTTTTCAACCTCAATACATTTATTTTTAAATACCTATCAACACTGTATGGTGCTTCACAAATCGTTTTTTCACTATCAACACATTTGTTTTTAATTTTAAAATTTAATAACCATATATAAACAAAGCCCCATCCATCACCATCTGAAGCTCAGAGTTGGAGGACCTGGCGTGTTAGGGGAAATCGATCCAAGATCCGATCCCCGAAGGAATCGGAAATGGTTATGCACTCTCCACCCAACCACTGACCACTAAAGACGGCTACTGGACGAGACCAGATATATATCATTATTAAAAAACAAAATAGAGGGCTAAAATTGCCAGGGTTCAAATCAAGAGGGCTATATTAGCAAGGGTTTAATTTTATAAAAAAACGAAGGTTAGGTTTTAGGCAGATGTGGTGAGGGGCATATAACTCCCGTCTATTTGGACATATATAACTCCCGTCTATTTGGACATAAGGAGACACTCAACGTCACAGGGGACGGAGAAAAAATTATGCGGCTCTTCAACATCACTCACACCAATGATGGAGGCCATTTTGACCAACTCGACGCCTATTTGGGCATGAAGAGAAAATTTTCCAAGGCTCTGCTACATCACCCACCTTTCAAATGATGGCAGCTGTACTCATTTTTACGGTCCCGTGTCATCCAGGCACACTCTCGCGACGCGTTTCGAACTTTCCAAAGGTTCTCATCAGGCGAATTGGGATGACAACTGTCTCTGTTCCCTCTCCAACTCCGTATGGTAGAGGGCGGGGTGCCCCTCCCACTGCTAAATACCTTTCAACACTGTATGGTGCTTCATAAATCGTTTTTTCAACCTCAATACATTTATTTTTAAATACCTATCAACACTGTATGGTGCTTCACAAATCGTTTTTTCACTATCAACACATTTGTTTTTAATTTTAAAATTTAATAACCATATATAAACAAAGCCCCATCCATCACCATCTGAAGCTCAGAGTTGGAGGACCTGGCGTGTTAGGGGAAATCGATCCAAGATCCGATCCCCGAAGGAATCGGAAATGGTTATGCACTCTCCACCCAACCACTGACCACTAAAGACGGCTACTGGACGAGACCAGATATATATCATTATTAAAAAACAAAATAGAGGGCTAAAATTGCCAGGGTTCAAATCAAGAGGGCTATATTAGCAAGGGTTTAATTTTATAAAAAAACGAAGGTTAGGTTTTAGGCAGATGTGGTGAGGGGCATATAACTCCCGTCTATTTGGACATATATAACTCCCGTCTATTTGGACATAAGGAGACACTCAACGTCACAGGGGACGGAGAAAAAATTATGCGGCTCTTCAACATCACTCACACCAATGATGGAGGCCATTTTGACCAACTCGACGCCTATTTGGGCATGAAGAGAAAATTTTCCAAGGCTCTGCTACATCACCCACCTTTCAAATGATGGCAGCTGTACTCATTTTTACGGTCCCGTGTCATCCAGGCACACTCTCGCGACGCGTTTCGAACTTTCCAAAGGTTCTCATCAGGCGAATTGGGATGACAACTGTCTCTGTTCCCTCTCCAACTCCGTATGGTAGAGGGCGGGGTGCCCCTCCCACTGCTAAATACCTTTCAACACTGTATGGTGCTTCATAAATCGTTTTTTCAACCTCAATACATTTATTTTTAAATACCTATCAACACTGTATGGTGCTTCACAAATCGTTTTTTCACTATCAACACATTTGTTTTTAATTTTAAAATTTAATAACCATATATAAACAAAGCCCCATCCATCACCATCTGAAGCTCAGAGTTGGAGGACCTGGCGTGTTAGGGGAAATCGATCCAAGATCCGATCCCCGAAGGAATCGGAAATGGTTATGCACTCTCCACCCAACCACTGACCACTAAAGACGGCTACTGGACGAGACCAGATATATATCATTATTAAAAAACAAAATAGAGGGCTAAAATTGCCAGGGTTCAAATCAAGAGGGCTATATTAGCAAGGGTTTAATTTTATAAAAAAACGAAGGTTAGGTTTTAGGCAGATGTGGTGAGGGGCATATAACTCCCGTCTATTTGGACATATATAACTCCCGTCTATTTGGACATAAGGAGACACTCAACGTCACAGGGGACGGAGAAAAAATTATGCGGCTCTTCAACATCACTCACACCAATGATGGAGGCCATTTTGACCAACTCGACGCCTATTTGGGCATGAAGAGAAAATTTTCCAAGGCTCTGCTACATCACCCACCTTTCAAATGATGGCAGCTGTACTCATTTTTACGGTCCCGTGTCATCCAGGCACACTCTCGCGACGCGTTTCGAACTTTCCAAAGGTTCTCATCAGGCGAATTGGGATGACAACTGTCTCTGTTCCCTCTCCAACTCCGTATGGTAGAGGGCGGGGTGCCCCTCCCACTGCTAAATACCTTTCAACACTGTATGGTGCTTCATAAATCGTTTTTTCAACCTCAATACATTTATTTTTAAATACCTATCAACACTGTATGGTGCTTCACAAATCGTTTTTTCACTATCAACACATTTGTTTTTAATTTTAAAATTTAATAACCATATATAAACAAAGCCCCATCCATCACCATCTGAAGCTCAGAGTTGGAGGACCTGGCGTGTTAGGGGAAATCGATCCAAGATCCGATCCCCGAAGGAATCGGAAATGGTTATGCACTCTCCACCCAACCACTGACCACTAAAGACGGCTACTGGACGAGACCAGATATATATCATTATTAAAAAACAAAATAGAGGGCTAAAATTGCCAGGGTTCAAATCAAGAGGGCTATATTAGCAAGGGTTTAATTTTATAAAAAAACGAAGGTTAGGTTTTAGGCAGATGTGGTGAGGGGCATATAACTCCCGTCTATTTGGACATATATAACTCCCGTCTATTTGGACATAAGGAGACACTCAACGTCACAGGGGACGGAGAAAAAATTATGCGGCTCTTCAACATCACTCACACCAATGATGGAGGCCATTTTGACCAACTCGACGCCTATTTGGGCATGAAGAGAAAATTTTCCAAGGCTCTGCTACATCACCCACCTTTCAAATGATGGCAGCTGTACTCATTTTTACGGTCCCGTGTCATCCAGGCACACTCTCGCGACGCGTTTCGAACTTTCCAAAGGTTCTCATCAGGCGAATTGGGATGACAACTGTCTCTGTTCCCTCTCCAACTCCGTATGGTAGAGGGCGGGGTGCCCCTCCCACTGCTAAATACCTTTCAACACTGTATGGTGCTTCATAAATCGTTTTTTCAACCTCAATACATTTATTTTTAAATACCTATCAACACTGTATGGTGCTTCACAAATCGTTTTTTCACTATCAACACATTTGTTTTTAATTTTAAAATTTAATAACCATATATAAACAAAGCCCCATCCATCACCATCTGAAGCTCAGAGTTGGAGGACCTGGCGTGTTAGGGGAAATCGATCCAAGATCCGATCCCCGAAGGAATCGGAAATGGTTATGCACTCTCCACCCAACCACTGACCACTAAAGACGGCTACTGGACGAGACCAGATATATATCATTATTAAAAAACAAAATAGAGGGCTAAAATTGCCAGGGTTCAAATCAAGAGGGCTATATTAGCAAGGGTTTAATTTTATAAAAAAACGAAGGTTAGGTTTTAGGCAGATGTGGTGAGGGGCATATAACTCCCGTCTATTTGGACATATATAACTCCCGTCTATTTGGACATAAGGAGACACTCAACGTCACAGGGGACGGAGAAAAAATTATGCGGCTCTTCAACATCACTCACACCAATGATGGAGGCCATTTTGACCAACTCGACGCCTATTTGGGCATGAAGAGAAAATTTTCCAAGGCTCTGCTACATCACCCACCTTTCAAATGATGGCAGCTGTACTCATTTTTACGGTCCCGTGTCATCCAGGCACACTCTCGCGACGCGTTTCGAACTTTCCAAAGGTTCTCATCAGGCGAATTGGGATGACAACTGTCTCTGTTCCCTCTCCAACTCCGTATGGTAGAGGGCGGGGTGCCCCTCCCACTGCTAAATACCTTTCAACACTGTATGGTGCTTCATAAATCGTTTTTTCAACCTCAATACATTTATTTTTAAATACCTATCAACACTGTATGGTGCTTCACAAATCGTTTTTTCACTATCAACACATTTGTTTTTAATTTTAAAATTTAATAACCATATATAAACAAAGCCCCATCCATCACCATCTGAAGCTCAGAGTTGGAGGACCTGGCGTGTTAGGGGAAATCGATCCAAGATCCGATCCCCGAAGGAATCGGAAATGGTTATGCACTCTCCACCCAACCACTGACCACTAAAGACGGCTACTGGACGAGACCAGATATATATCATTATTAAAAAACAAAATAGAGGGCTAAAATTGCCAGGGTTCAAATCAAGAGGGCTATATTAGCAAGGGTTTAATTTTATAAAAAAACGAAGGTTAGGTTTTAGGCAGATGTGGTGAGGGGCATATAACTCCCGTCTATTTGGACATATATAACTCCCGTCTATTTGGACATAAGGAGACACTCAACGTCACAGGGGACGGAGAAAAAATTATGCGGCTCTTCAACATCACTCACACCAATGATGGAGGCCATTTTGACCAACTCGACGCCTATTTGGGCATGAAGAGAAAATTTTCCAAGGCTCTGCTACATCACCCACCTTTCAAATGATGGCAGCTGTACTCATTTTTACGGTCCCGTGTCATCCAGGCACACTCTCGCGACGCGTTTCGAACTTTCCAAAGGTTCTCATCAGGCGAATTGGGATGACAACTGTCTCTGTTCCCTCTCCAACTCCGTATGGTAGAGGGCGGGGTGCCCCTCCCACTGCTAAATACCTTTCAACACTGTATGGTGCTTCATAAATCGTTTTTTCAACCTCAATACATTTATTTTTAAATACCTATCAACACTGTATGGTGCTTCACAAATCGTTTTTTCACTATCAACACATTTGTTTTTAATTTTAAAATTTAATAACCATATATAAACAAAGCCCCATCCATCACCATCTGAAGCTCAGAGTTGGAGGACCTGGCGTGTTAGGGGAAATCGATCCAAGATCCGATCCCCGAAGGAATCGGAAATGGTTATGCACTCTCCACCCAACCACTGACCACTAAAGACGGCTACTGGACGAGACCAGATATATATCATTATTAAAAAACAAAATAGAGGGCTAAAATTGCCAGGGTTCAAATCAAGAGGGCTATATTAGCAAGGGTTTAATTTTATAAAAAAACGAAGGTTAGGTTTTAGGCAGATGTGGTGAGGGGCATATAACTCCCGTCTATTTGGACATATATAACTCCCGTCTATTTGGACATAAGGAGACACTCAACGTCACAGGGGACGGAGAAAAAATTATGCGGCTCTTCAACATCACTCACACCAATGATGGAGGCCATTTTGACCAACTCGACGCCTATTTGGGCATGAAGAGAAAATTTTCCAAGGCTCTGCTACATCACCCACCTTTCAAATGATGGCAGCTGTACTCATTTTTACGGTCCCGTGTCATCCAGGCACACTCTCGCGACGCGTTTCGAACTTTCCAAAGGTTCTCATCAGGCGAATTGGGATGACAACTGTCTCTGTTCCCTCTCCAACTCCGTATGGTAGAGGGCGGGGTGCCCCTCCCACTGCTAAATACCTTTCAACACTGTATGGTGCTTCATAAATCGTTTTTTCAACCTCAATACATTTATTTTTAAATACCTATCAACACTGTATGGTGCTTCACAAATCGTTTTTTCACTATCAACACATTTGTTTTTAATTTTAAAATTTAATAACCATATATAAACAAAGCCCCATCCATCACCATCTGAAGCTCAGAGTTGGAG